>NC_080694.1:39077209-39377436 GCF_030445035.2 Dasypus novemcinctus
AACATGAATAAGGAGGAAGTAGGCTGAGCAAGTTAGATTGCAAGAATGGCACGAAATTGCTTCTGTGTGGCTTTCGTTTTCTAAGCTTATAAGTTCCTACATTTCTCTCGCAGATACACACACAGGGACTCTGATTTGACAATACCTTGTGACCGTTATAAAATAAATTCGCTAAAGAGGCAGTTCAGGGCCCATACCTGAAAGTACTAGCAAGATGAGGTGCTGAGTTTTCTCTAGCTTGGTGTTTATTATTGAATCCACTTATGGGCTAGTTACACATTATTCCTGTTATTTTTAGTATCATAAGAGAATGTACCCCACTTTTGGCTCCTTAATGAAGACTAGGGAAGTAATCCTATTTTAGGGTACATGTGGAGACTTCATTAGTCTTCCTAATATATTATTGTATTGTATGTCTTGGGGGTTTTGTTTTTTTTTAAAGGTCCTCGCTGATGATTTATAAGTTCAGGTCTCATTTTTGAAAAGATAACCTTTTTTTATGCCTTTTGAAAGAAATAGAGAAAGAAAAAAATAATAACCCAGTCACCAAAAACCCAACAGTAACAAAACAGCTGTTTTTAAAAATTAGACAAAATCAGCTTTTAGTGTTGGGATTTTTTAATTGTTTTTACCTCTGATTTTACAGCTAAATTGTAATATCTAACCAAAGGCACTACATGAGTGTTTGCCTCTTTTTTTTTTTCCCCACATGGAAGTACCTGAAGAGATGGAATGTGACACACCCAGAGAATGAGGCGCTCCAGGGGCCTAGGAACTCCGCTAAACGCAGCAGGGTCCCTTCCTCGCAGCACTCAGCTTTGCCAGTGTTAAGTGGAGAGCAGAGGGCTCTGAGCTGCTTAGTAGTCAGGTTTAAAAGTGTGTGTTTGTATGCACAAGGATCGGGGTTGTTCTGCTCTCCGTACAAAGTGCTAGGGAGAATTCTAGCAGGAAATTCCCTAACCTTTGAGATTAGTTCTAGATCCCACAAAAAATGCTTCTCATAGTTAGCCCTCACACCCCCAAAAAATTTCTTATTGTTTTGCTCTATATACCAGGGAGGTCCTCTGTGATTCTATGACATATGTATTTACTCACTCTTCCAATTCTTATAATTGTGTGTATTGCATAAACTTTCTAATTAAGTTGTTAATTGAGGTGTTCTAGATTTCAGTGTGTGTGTGGTGGTCATTTTGGGAGAGGAGAATCATGCTTCATTCCACATAATCTGGTAGGTAGTAGCCTGTGAACAGCTCATTATTTGTGTGTTAAATTGCAAAATTTTCCTACATAAGCTAGAAATGTATTACTATTTTTCATAAAAGCAGCTTTGTCAGTACCTAATGTTTTTACCTTGAGGAGATCCCCTTCTCCCACTTGGGCAGAATACACAATCAGTTCGCAAATGATTAACTCCCCGCCTGCCCGGCAGGAGCTGAATGAGAGTCAAGGGGTTTCAGTAATGGTATATGCTTCGCTTGGTGGAGCTTTTGATCCAGTCCTCCACTGTATTTACTTTTCACATCTTCAATACTTCTTAGCATATTTGACTTTCTAAATTACTAGCAACTGTTACGTAATCATGTTACAGTGAAGAATTTTTCTTATCCTTGAGAAACAGACCCAATATGGGAGGTTACCAAAAAATTCATCTATTTGAGCAGTGAGAAGTACATAAAAATAAGACACAAATCCTTCTGGCTAACTGATTTTATTTTTAAATACCTTGCTTTTGTGTTCGATATGTCAGACTTTTTAAGACTGGTTTGGTGATGGGAATTATTGGTTTAAGCTAAGCTCTGCTGAAGTATCAGACAAACCTGGAACTCTCTGGGGCTCAGCCCCTTAAACTGTCATTACTCATGTCTGTGAAATTTGCTGCAGGTCTGGCAGCTCTCTAGTGTAGCGCCCTTCTAAGCAGTGACCAGGCGTCCAGGCTGCCATCACCGTGGAACTGGGTCTTCCTTTACCCACGGCTTCCAGGTTGCCACAGTAAGGAAAGAGAGCTGAAGGTCACACAGCAGCTTTTTTTTTTTTTTTTTTAAGATTTATTTTTATTTCTCTTCTCCTCCCCACCTCCCTGTTGTCTGCTCTGTGTGTCCATTCGCTGTGTGTTCTCTGCATCCACTTGCATTATCAGGTGGCACTGGAAACTGCATCTCTTTTTTTTGGTTGCGTCGTCTTGCGGCGTCAGTTCTCCATGTGTGCGGTGCCACTCCTGGGTGGTCTTTGCTTTTTCCACGCGGGGTGGCTCTCCTTGCGGGGCACACTCCTGCTTGTCATGGCACTCCTTGCGCCTAGCAGCACTGCACGTGGGCCAGCTCACCTCACTGGTCAGGAGGCCCTGGGGAATGAACCCTGGACCCTCCATGTGGTAGGTGGACGCTCTGTCAGTTGAGCCACGTCTGGTTCCTAGACACATCAGCTTTTAAAAGCTTCAGCCTAGAAGTGATTCAGTCAGCTGGTCATGTGGCCTGCTGGACTGCCATGGTGGAGGAGTGCTCGGCCGTGTGGAGGAGCCTGTGGCTGCTCTCACGCTCCTTACGTAGGGCCCAAGAAATAGAACATAGCGAGTTAGCTGTTTGACAGAGCAGTGGTTCTCAAACTGTGGGTTCCAGGACCAGCATTACCTGGTGACTTGTCAGAAATGCACATTCCTAGGCCCTATCCCAAACCTTCTGAACCCGAAACTCTTTGAGAGGGGACCCAGAAATCTGTGTTTTAAACAAGTTCTCCAGATGGATGCTAATGTCCAAGAAGTACTGCTCCAGATGAATGGAATCTGTTTAGCGCCTTAGCCCCTGTTGAGCTGATGGTTGGTGAATTAACCCTGAAGAACTGATCGGCACTTGTTAGTGTCTCTTTGCAGTAAACATATGTTTAGGTGTGAGCACATAGGTGTGAATAGCAAGAACTCAAGTACTTTGTACGATGTATCCCAGACCATGTTTAAGAACTTTCTATAGATAGACATGTTTCTCACAACTCTGTGAAGGAGGTAATCTTATAGGTGAGGAAACCGAGGCACAAGTGTGGTAAGGAGGACCGCTTACCACAGCTGGCCCAGTGATAGAGTCAGGCGCCGAGCCCAGGCCATCTGGCTCCAGAGTCCATTCTTTGACTGCAATGTGCTTCTGCCTTTCTGATCTTAGGGTACAAATCCACCAGCCCCCATGGTGTTTTTTCACTTTTTCTTGAATGGAGACAGTACATCAGAACTAGCAGAGGAAGTACAGTGTGTTAGTGTCAGTTCACATTAAACTGCAGCCCGCGCCCCCCCACCACCACGTTTCGTTGGTGGTTTATGTGTGTGGTGGGCTGGTGGCAAAGTATTGGCCAATCCTGGAGGTGCAGGAGAGGGCAGTTGCCCAGTCATTTAAAACTGAACAATAAATAGAACAGTGTTGTTTGGGTTAGGAAGGAGGACATAGTGGGAAGTGGCTTCTCTAAGCAAGGGAGTTCAGACATACTGGAAGGACGTTTTCATCGGTTACTTTGGTGAATATCAGGCTTGGGAGAGGTGCCCTGTTTCCTTGCCTTCCGTTTTGAGCGTTCTCTGGTCTTTCGTTTTCCAGTGTCCACCTCCCCACTCAGAGTGGTTCATCGGGAGGGCCTAATTCCATGAGAGTTCTGGAACAGGTTTGTATTAAGTCATTACAAGCTGGACTTCCGTTTTAACTGGAGATGCTGTGCTTTTCCTTCCAAGAAACTTAATAAAAAGTCCTCCTGCCCCTTGCATTTGGGAAATACGGTACAGTCAGACAGACCTAATCTAACCGTTTGCATTTCACACTTGATTATAAAGGATTTTCCAAATGACATTGAGAGCTACTTTTCCAAGCAAATTCTGTTTCTCCACGTCCCTTTTAAGTTTTTAATTATTAACTGCGCTTGCTTTCCTCCAGGTGGGCCTGTTACTTGTTGTTGTTGGGCTGTGCTGCGCTGGCCCCTTGCATCACCTTGCCTTCTTTGTCTGGTGTGCTCAGCAGACTAAAACCGAGACAGCTCCTTGGCAGCTCTGCCCGGGACGGTGCCAGCCTTGACTCTGGGTTAGGAGGTAGAGGATAAAGATAGCATCCCCCCTTTCGGTTTTCACGTTGGCTGGGAGCAGCTGTTAAGCTTTGTATAGCTCCGAACATAACATTTCATTCCAGAATTGCTGAAACTTTTAGTTTTCTGCGAGCCAGGGCATAACCACGGGGTTTTGACGTTTAGACTCAGTCTAGAATGTTCATTTGGGAAGCAGTTGCTTGTCTTGGATTTTAGTCATTTAAGAGAGCAGAGATGGAACAGAAGAGAACCTAAGGAAGAGGGAGACACTATTTGCATAAGTTGTTTTAAAGATTCAGCCACTTCCCCTCCCTTCATCACGTTCCATGATTTAATTTGCTTAGGTACTCTAACAGAGGTATAGATAATTGAAGTAAACCTTGAGTCAAATCTAAACAAAAGGAGAAGGAGCTGACCTATAAAAGAGCAACTTAACTCACGTTAATTGAATCCCTTGGCCCCATGCACGTATTTACTCAGACCAACTTAACCGGCGAGAAAGGCCCAGGGGACGCTGTGCTCAGGGTGATTTTGTGTGTCTTCACAGCTCCAGCGAGTCCCTTGCCCATTGCCAGCTATGTTCCGCACCGAGGCACATCTGGGTTGGAGTTACGAAGTTCAGTCTGCAAAAAAAAAAAAAAGACAAAGCCATTTTGGGTTGGGCTTAGGAAAACATTTTCTCTCCTTGTGTAGACCTGGAGCCTTGGTATGTGTATTTCCAAATCCAGCTTTTTCCTGGTTAGGAGAGCGGCTGTATGTGGGAATTGGAGGAAGAGAAACAGACCTGCTTCAGACAGCAGGTAGAAAAAGCGCAGCCATTGGAATGACAGGTTCCTCCCTGTGCTTCGCCAGCCACCCGGAATAGAAAGCAGGCTGCGGTGCTCGCCCGCCAGAGCAGGAGCCGGTTCCCGGGGCCACTCAGGCTGCAGAGTGCCCATCCCTGTTCCAGAGCGCCTGGAGATGACGGGGTCTGAGCACCTAACCTGGCTCACAGCAGCCCCTCTGCTCAGCCTCACCTTCTCCTGGCTGCTGGGGGGGAGGTGGGCACCTTTATTTCTCCCTGTCTCCCGCCGTGTCTCTGCCAGCTGCCTAGGTCCTCTGCCCCTGAAGCCAGCCAGTTCTCCTTTTCTCTTCCGACTCACCAGCACATGGCCTGGCTGCCTGTTTTCGGGAGCTTACTCATCCATGTGGGATTGGAGGGCCCGCAGCATGCTCAGGATGAAGGCCGTCCACCACGGGGCCTCCTTGCCGACCCCCTCAAATGTTCCCCTTTGCCCTTTCGTCCTTGCAGACTCAGGAGGGCCCCACTGCCCACGCACTGCTAGTGCTTTCATGTTTCTCCGGCGCCACATTCTCCTGGCTCCCTGGGCCTTGTTCCTGCGAGGCCCTCTTTCACTTGCCTCTGTGTTGAGCCAGGGCTTCTCTTTCTCCATCTGTCTGCCCCCACTTCCTGTGCCTCCATCTCTCTCTGTCTGTCTCAGTCTCTCGTCCTCTTTGCCCCTTATTCTTTTTTCCCCACATTTTAATTATTTTCCGTTAGAAAATATATTCTTTATTAACACAGAGCTTCATTTATTTCTCCATGATGTTGAAAACCTGTCCTTTCGATCGAGTGAAGCCTTTTTCCTTCTGTGAATTCCTGTGAATTTCTGACTCTGATTCTTCTTTTCACAGATGCCTTTTCTCTAGCCTTCAGATGGGTTCAGTTCTTTTTGGGAAGACCTGGGTGGATTTGCTGCATGCTGGACCTCCTGCGGCACCAGAGTCCTTCTCAGTATCACTGCTCACCCTTCTGGGCATCCCTGCTCTCACTCGATATCCACCTGTCAGACCCTTTTATTTTGTGATCTGGGCTCTGGCCCTGCTCCCATTTCACCGAAACTTTGCTCTCTGTGTCTGCGTTCTTGCCAGGTTAAATTATTTTTCTTGGTCTTCATTCTTGACTTCTTTGGGAATTTTAATATTGTTCGAGTCAGTGGATGTCACGTGTGCTGCTTCTGTGAACAGAGCAATCAGCTAGGCGCAGTGGAGGACACAACGACAAAAACAACGTCGCGCTGGACCTGTGGGAGTTAAACCTTCTAATGGGGAGGACACCTTTCCCTTCCTTACCCCCAAATAGGAGAAAGACATGCCAGCGGGGGGTGGGGCAGGAGCGAGGGACTCTTCCTCCAGGATAGTGGAGAGGAGCAGCTCTACCGGGGAAGGAAGAAATCAGTGCAGAGGGAGGCACCGCAAGTCTAAGAGGAGTGGGCGGTGGGAGGAGGAGCCTGGGAGCGGGTGGCTGTCCTGGAGGAAGTGGGAGGGGTTGCGATGCCTCCTCCTGCCACTCTGGAGGAAAGGTGAAAGAATTGAGGGTAATGCAAAGAGACGATCCATTGAGCAGAGATCCATTGAGCAGAGGCGAGGAAGGCGCAGCAGGTAACAGGTCATGCCAGGTGGCCTGTGATGAAGATGCAGGGCACGAGCGGTGGCCATGACAGCTTGAGGACAGCGACTCTTCCCTCAGTTTTGCCTTTCTCCCCCATTCATTTATTCCGCAAGTAGTTCATTCTTGGCCTCTGTTTTAAAGGTTGGCCAAGTCCCTTATTAGTGTTGGCTAATTGCAAAGCGAGCGTACTGAGGGACAGTCTGGCGAGGCACCCACAATTTCAGGATGAACAAGAGGGTCTCTGCCCCGGCGCTGGTGCGGGGAATCCCACCCGGGGCTGGTCCAGGGCTCCCACCCGCAGTCCTGTACCTGTGGTGCGTGTGGGGGGTGTGCGTCGCGTTCAGTCCGCGACCTGCCATCTCTGAACCTGTTGGCTCCCCTCTGCGTGGGGGCTCCACCCCACGTCTTCTCCGCAGCCCTGATTTCTGTCCTGTTGATTTACCCTGCAGGGTCAAGCCCTTCTAGGCCCACCCCTTAGCAACCCAGACCCTCTTCCCGGTTCCCCAGGAGGTCTAGCCTGTGGCAGCAGAGATGGCCTCTCCCCCACCTGCTCCTTGGGCCCGCCTGTCTCCGGGCCTCCTCATTCTTCTGGAAGATGTTTAGGTTTACCTTTTCCCCTCTCTCCCCTTTGTTCCTGCTCCTAGTCAGGGCGCCCTCCTCTGCAGTCTCGTGGCGTGTTCAGACAGGTTTCCCTAAAACCCTCTTCCTCACGCCCACACTGAGCACCCCCGTTGCCAGCCCCGGCCTCTTCACCCAGCTCCCTGGAGCTTGCCCCCCACTCACCATGTGGGAGCCCCTGGCAGGACCTAGGCCGGCCCCGGTCTCCTTCCAGCCCCTTCCTCCAGAGTCCACACCACCAGTGCCCCCTTTCCCTGAATTTAAAGTGAGAAGCGCAGACAGCACTTGGTTCTCCCGCTGCCTCCTCTTTGCTCTCAGCGGGGCCCTCCTCTCCCTCCGGGTGCCTGCGGTCTGGTAGGTGCCAGGAGGTCCTGAAAGATGCATTTTTTTAAATCATCAAGACATATTTAAGGCTTTAGGTGGAGACTTTTCCCCAAAAATATTTTGAGGGGAGATGTCAGATCCTCTTTTTTTTCCCCAGTTTTCTTTTTTAACCTTTGACCGCTTGAAGGCCAGAAAAAATCGGTTTTCACCTTCAAAGGGCACGTGAGAAAACAAAGATTCTGTCAGCCCACTCCCAAACACTTTTTAATCACAGTCTCTTTTCCCATTCCTTCTGGTTGACTCTCTTGACTTTCATAGTTTACAGAATCTGCTCTTCTATAACCTATTTTTTAAAAATATGCATTGCACGTTTTGTAGTTTTATTGAGATACATTCATATACCCTACGATCTATCTAAAGTAATAATTGCTTTTAGTATAATCACATTTTAATTTAAAATCCCCATTTCAGGCACATTTAGTTGCATTTTCAATGAGCAGAACTGTTTGGTGCTCCTGGTTTTAATTCTTGGCCTCTATTTTAAAGGTTTATTAAGTCCCCCGTTACCTTTTGTTAATTGCAAAACAAACATCCTCCCCAAGACCACCATCTCTTCTGGAACCCCTTTGAGAGTGCCCGCAGTCCTGGTGCTGGGCCTGAGTTTACACCTACATGTGGAACTCTTCATAAAACAACCTCCATGCCGCCCTCCCACAGTTTATGACCTCGAGGTGGTGACACTGTGCACGCACCCAACTTTAACCTCACAGTCAGCACCCGGAAACCAATGACTTCCAGCAGTTATGCTGGAAAACCTGAAAAAATGTAGACCACGATGATACAGAGGAGCTCTTCCCTCCTTCCTTTCTTGCAGGATGAGTTCTGTTACAGCAGGCTGGGGTTTGGGGGATTGAGCTGACCAGCCTTTATTGACTCATTACCATGTGTCAGATGCTGCTTTAAATGTCCTCTGTGGTTTAGCTCATCCCATCTTTGCAAGATAAAGGAAAGTTCCCTGTGACCAACACTGGCCAGATAAGGATCAGACTGAAAGCCCCACACGCTGCAGGGGCAGCTCACCCCGGGGTCTCACAGGGGCTAAGTGCTGGTACTAGGATTTAAACACAGGTGGCCCAACTGTCCTTCGGTAAGAGTCCTTAACCTCTTTGCCTAGAGAACCTGGTGTTGCTGTTCTTTTTACTTGTTTGCTGGGGGCCTGAAACTGGTGGCGATGAGAATGGAAAAGCCTTTGGGTCATCGTCACTTTGCCAAGGCTGGAATTACAATAAATCCTCAGGCTGCCGCCCTAGGTCTCAACCACTTTGACGAGTCTTAGATTTACCTCTGGAAGATCTGATCAAATTTGTGGACTCTTTCCAAAAAAGTGACTATCGCATAAATTTTGCACATGGTGTCACTGATACCAACCTTGTAGCTTGTCCCTAAACAGGGATTATCAGCCCAGGCATAGCGTCCGTTCTGTCCACACTTTGACTGCATGTCGGGAGAATGAAGTAAGCAAAGGCCATGGTGTGTCCGGTACTGGGCAGGCACTGGAGATGCGCAACAGTCACAAGTCTTAAGGATCGCAATGTGATTATTTTCATTCATAAGCCTTTTACCGCAACACGGAGCGCACTAACTTGCTTTTTAAACCTGACCTCACATTATAAACATTTTCCCTGTGTTCACACGTTGACCTTCATTTTCGAGGTCAGACCAGGGCTGAGCAGGTTTTAGGTAGATGGAGCAAGGTGGAGATGACTCACCCAGGAAGAGGTCAGCCTGGCTTTAGAAGAATGTCCCTCTATTGTTGGTTTCTGTATTGAAACTCTTCTTTTAAACATCTGGCAAAAAGGAAGAATCACGGCAAAGTGAATGGCTTCTGGAATCAACTAACCCCCCTCCCATGCCTGCAGGTAAAACCCTAAGGAGGCTCACCTTTATTTCTGCTTTAGGACTTAAACATCCCCCAGGAAGCAAACAAATTAAGAACTATGATCTCGTAACCCAAAGAATACAGATTGGGGGGGAGGGGAAGTACCATAGGCCTGTCCTGTCTAATACAGTAGCCATTAGCCATATATGGCTATTTAAATTCAAATTAAACTTAAATAAAATTAAAAATTCAGTTCCTCATTCCCATTAGCCACATCTCACGTGCCCAAGAACCATGTGGGCTAGTGGCTGCCATTCTGGACACTAAATGAGGAGCATCTCCACCACCACAGGCCACTCCACGGGACGGCACTGCTCCAGTAATACCAGTTCAGTAAGGTGGTTTACCCAGTACCTCATGTATTCGTTTTGTAGGATCGGCTCTATGAAAGATAGTGGAGGGTAGGTTTTGGGTTGTTTTTTTTTTTTAAAGATTTATTTTTATTTATTTAATTCCCCTCCCCTCCCCCGGTTGTCTGTTTTCTGTGTCTTTTTGCTGCGTCTTGTTTCTTTGTCCGCTTCTGTTGTCGTCAGCGGCACGGGAAGTATGGGCGGCGCCATTCCCCAGCAGGCTGCTCCCTCCTTCGCGCTGGGCGGCTCTCCTTATGGGTGCACTCCTTGCGCGTGGGACTCCCCTACGCGGGGGACACCCCTGTGTAGCACGGCACTCCTTGCACGCATCAGCACTGCGCATGGGCCAGCTCCACACGGGTCAAGGGGGCCCGGGTCTTGAACCGCGGACCTCCCATGTGGTAGACGGACGCCCTAACCACTGGGCCAAAGTCCGTTTCCCTTGGGTTTTTTTCTTTGTGTTTTAACCTTGGTAGAGTTGGTTCTGTTTGGTATTTTTTTAGGAGGTTCGAACCCAGGACCTCATACATGGGAAGCAGGTGCTCACCCACTGAGAGTAGGGCTTTTGGTTTGTTTGTTTGTTTTTTGTTATTTTTTTAAGGAGGTAGCAGGAATTGAATTCAGGACCTCATACATGGGAAGCAGGTGCTCAGTCACTGAGCTCCATCTGCTCCCCCCTTGGTAGAGTTTTATGTGGACTTGTAAAACCTTTTCTAACTTCAGCCTATCTAAGCACTGTCCCGCCACATCAGCAGGTGATCATGGTTGATTTTCATTAGTGAAGTCCAGTTTCACAATTAATGTGTGCATTTACATGGTTGACTGCGTGATGTATTACATGTAGCCACAAGTATTTCATCTTGCTGTGCGTGGGAGCCCTCTTCACCCTCCTTTCTCATCTACTCCAGAATCTTCTCCTTTCTCCCATCCCCATCTGCTCCCTTTCTGGCTGTAGATGTTCTTAGGTTTTCTTATCTTTAAAACAAAACTCCTCTCCTATTCCTGCTCCTCCACAATCAGCCCCTGCTGTGTTCTCTTTCTTCTCTCCTGTACTCGTGTTTCTTTTTTTCTTCATCTCAGTTAACTGCTCTGCCACCCACTCTGTTACCCAATCCAGGAAGCTTCCCGCACCTCTCGACACCTCCTTCAACCTTCGCTGGCTCCTCGCAGCCAGGCTGCTCCCATCCTTTCAGTTCTACCTAGGAATGTGCTTTGTCCCTCTCTGTGCCCCCTCCTTGCTTGCTGTCCTTTAGATACTGCAGTGGCCTTCTCACGGAGTTATGTCTCCAATCTCCTAATATCATCACCTCCATTTTTATGAAAAACAGCTGCCAAAAAGAAATGGGGGCATAATTTTTTTTTTCATTCCATGGCTTTAAAAAAAATGGCGATGGGTTTCCATAGACTGTAGGATAAAGTGCATCCCTCTTCAGTGGAACCTTGACCTCTGCGTCGTTTTGCCAGTCCCATCTTGCCATTGCCCCACTCCACTCTCCCTCCCTTCGCACAATGTGCTCATGTAGTCTGGCGATTCCCAAGGGTCTTTGTTTTCACCAGCCAGAAACAACGCCAACCTTTCGCAGTTAGACATGGGTTGCCATTTATTTCGATTGCCAAGTAAGGGCATTAAAACCTAACCCGAACCATCATCTCTGTTGAACATTTCGTTTCAAAGCGGAACACCGAAGAAAGGAAAGAAGGACTTCAGCGTTCTGAGAGGCTTGAAAAATTGATTCTTCTCGTTTCCCTGACGAGTGACAAGGTGGGCGTTGAGGCGCTGCGGCTGTGGCCGCCCTGCCCTGCAGACGTGCCCTTCGGGTCTCCCTGCTTTTCCCGGGGTATGCCCTCCTAGCTGGAATGCCCTTTGTCCCTGCCTACTGCTGAGAGGCGGAGCCGTTCTGTAAGCCGGGCTTGGCGTGTGCCCTCCCGCCCTCGTGCTGGGTGTCTCCTGCCTCTGTGAGCAGCCCCGCAGCCCTCACGGTATCTGCCTCGGAAGCCGTTTTCCCTCGGCCTGGAATTTATCTCTCGGAGTCTGCTGTGTCTCCCCTGCCCAGTATCAGTCTTGGAGGACAAGGGCTCTGACTTAGAGCTCCTGGGAGTTCTGACATCTGGGGCTCTGCTAACATAGTAGCCGCTGGTGTCTGATGAAATGTTTCGGGTTTTCATATTAATACCAAATCTTGCCCCACATCTAGGGGACGAAAATAGTACAGAACATCTCTGGCAAGTAATTTTAACACTTTGCAGAGAGAGCAAGTTTTTCCGTGAGCTCTCTTGAGCTCTGGCTTGGGCAGACACTGAAAGCAGCAAGGATGGGCCTGCAACTCAAACTGCAGGAAACAAAGAAGCAGGAAACTTTTTTAATGAAATGTATGTTTGGGGGTTGAAGCCATTGCAGTGATAAGTAGGAAGAAACTGTAAAAAAACGTTAAGGCCTGGCAACCTTAACAGATTCCTGTGTCCCTTTGTTTTTCTTTCTGCAGCCTCAAAAAAAAATTTTTTTTTAATGTACATTTGCTTAATATTGTCATTGCAATTAATGTTTGACTGTAAGTTTTGGTCATTGAACAGAATCTCTGATTAGCACCAAAAGCATGGTGCTTTCAAAATCTCTATGTAAGATAGACAAAACTAGAATTACTTTGTATCTCTGTCCTCTAAACTCTCATCCCAGTAAATGAATCTTGGCTAGTGGGGTTAAAAAAAAAAAATCATCATTTTCTGTGGGGGAAACCTTGGAAGCCTGCCTGCCTTGTACAGAGCACACATTAGGGCCTACCTACCAGGAATAAAGAGACAGTTTTTCTCTTACATCCCTGTCTTTCCGGCAAACAGCATTTTCACTGTGGCCAACGAGCACGTTGTTGTGTAATCTTTTCGGCCTTTTTCTTCCCCCTTAGGAAAATCCTGTTTTCAGATTGGGACCTTGCCAGCACGTCAGGCCTCTAATACAGATGACAGAAAGGTGTTCATTGTCATTTCACGTCTGTTAGGTAACCGGCCATCCTCTTCAATTGTATCTGATTTGAGCCTTTTCCTCGTGGGGCTGGCAGATCACAAAATCGCGTCTGTGTGAACATGCATGTGCCTGGGTGTAGTGATGGCGTTTTCTTTCCCAGATTTGTAACGAAGCACCTTGAAAGGCTTTGAAAAAGTTCCCTCCTCGGTCTTCAGTGAGCATGGTAGATGCCATTGTTTCGCAAGTTTTCTCCTTCCTTTGTCTGCACCGGTTGTTCCCAGCGTCATGGCTGGGAGGAAGTGGAGGATGCTGAAGAGCGCTTGCCTGCCCTTTGGTTCGCTGGCTCTTGTTCTCAAGCGGGCCCCCCCAGGGGCCTGAGCGGCCTGCGGTGGCAGGAGAAGGTTCTGGAGAAGGCAGCTTTGTGGAATTTGCACGGGGAGAACGCGGTGCCCCTGGGCTCCGCAGGTCCTGTTTTACTTTGCCTATCATCTGACCTCTTACAAAAGATGCTGAAGCGAACTGGCCCGGCTTTGGAGTGTCTGCAAAGAGAAGGGTCCTGTGGGCCTCACATGTAACCCGACTTCCGTGGCCCGTTTCCCATTTGCCCCACAGCCTCGTCTGCTTTCGTCACCCCCACCCATCTCCTTTCTCTCCATCCTGCCCTCTTACCTGCGAGATCGCGAGGGCGTAAGGGATTTGGGGGCAAGGAAGTTTCTCTCTAATTGATTTTGGAACGCTTCCTTATCCTCCGTCAAGGAACTCTGGGGAAATATTATCAGCATCTGATTTCATCATCTTCTGAGCCCATCGCCCTCACGTACACTGATGTGAAGTGGGGAAAATGGAGTTCCTATCCTGACACGGAAGGAAGTCCGCATCCTCTCTCCCCCAGCGTGAATCCCCTTCCGCTGTTCCAGCCAGCAGGCGGCACGCACAGTTTCACAGTGGCCTCCGTGCACCGAGAAGTGGATTTGGCTGTTGGGAGTCCAAGCTCAACGTTCAGGGGCAGAGCTCCTGGCATTAGGCAGATGGAAGTGCTGTTGAGTCTCAGGCGCAGGGGTAGGGCTGGGAGGGATGGTCAAAGATCAGAGACGGGGAGTGTTAACCTGCGCCTTTTGCTGGTGCAGGGAAGGACATGAGGTGCTCCTCTGAGTTCCCGGGGTGCAGGACGCTGTTAAACCCTCCTGAATTATTTCAGCCGTGGCAGCCGGAGCTCAGGAGCTTAACTCGAGCTACTGTAACTACCTTCTGGAGTTTCTGGACTTGGATGAAGATAGCTTTGTGTTTGCCGTAGCCAGAGAGCAAAGACACACGCGAGCCTGAGAAGCGCGTTCTCGGGCACACAGCCTCTCCCGCAGCATGCGGGGGCACAGGGCGGGCTGGGACGTTGGACTTCGAGACTTTCTAAAGTTCAGGCCGAAGTGGGCGTCGGGGAGGTGTTGCTCAGGCATTGTTCCAGGGCTCTGGGGGCGAGTAATATTTTAAACAAGCCCGGCAGCCCCTGTGGGCCAGCAGCAGGAAATCCAGCCCTCCGCCTCGCGTTGCTGCATGGTCAGCGGAAGATAAACGCGGGGACTGTTGGGGGCGAGGCCCCCCCTATCGCTGGATGGCAAACTGTTAAGGGAAGATAAAAGGCCAGAGCAGGGCTGTCCATTCTGAGCGACACAAGGGGCGTTTATCACACGCCGTCAAGTCAAGGAAAGGGGGGAAGCAAGCGATGGCTGAGTGTTACGATTGTCAGCACTCTGAAGAAGTCTGTTTAAGAGGCTTCACCAGTAAACGGTGTCATGTCACGAGAGTACTGGTCCAGGTCAGTCCTTTGTCAGCCAAAGCAGTCCATTGGATTGGGAGTTTTTGCATGAAATACTAGCTTCAGTTACACGGGCATTACCCTGGCTCTCTGAGTTCTTGCGGTACAGAGACCGTCCCTGTCAAGGTGCCTGATTCGCGGGGACCCCCAAGGGCGTGCTGGGCCATCCTTGGGCGGAGCAGAGCAGGCTGGCGATGGCCTCAAGGTGACACGGGCCGTTGACTGGGCAGGGCTGGACTTTCCTCTGCAGCTGTGAGCCTTGACTTCTCAACGCTGTATCATCTCCTCTGAGTTTGCTTCTGATGCTGGCCAGATTATCATTCAGGTGTGCGAGAGCTCCAGGACAGGCCCTGTCCACCTGGTGTTTCTGTCCCCTTGAGGCTCTCCTTCCTGTTCTTTCTAACATCTGGGGGAAGCTCAGGGGGTTCTCTGCTTCCCAGGGTTAGGTCCCGTTGGATTGTAAACTGAGCCTGGGCATTTTCGGTGCCCCTGTGTGAGTTTGGTCGAACACAAATGAACTGATGTGCCTTTTGGCACCTTCAGCTTGTTTCTGAACCCCCTGGGCTGGGGGCCTTGGCGCCCTGTGGTGCCGAAGGCCCAGCGTCCTCAGGTGCTTGAGTGCGCGGCGATCGTGAACTGCCCGTTCCTCGGGGTGTAGTGGGGGGCATGGCCGCCAGCGGGGCCCGAGGACCCCAGGCTTGCTTCAGGACCATGCTGATCCCTACGCACTGCCACCCTCCCCTCCCGAGAGGGGCCTCTGCTGTTGGAGCCCCTCTGGGCGGGCAGTGTGGGCGTGGCCATCATGCCACCCTCTGGTCCAGCCGCTGGGATCGAGCCCGTGGACAGCCTCTGCCCAGAGGTCCGCTCTGCCCCTGCAGGAGCCTTCTCTCTGCTCCATTTGCTTTCCAGAAAAGCCTTGTGCCTGCTAGTGGGTTTTGCTGGGTGGATTGTGATTAATACTTACCAACCCCTTCTATCTCAGAGCTTTGGTTTTTCTTCCTAGATACACTGGTGGATGTTTTTCTTATTGGCAAAATACTGAGGGGTGCGGGAGGGCAAGAAAGAAGGTCATCTGCGTACCACGGCGAGGGCAGTGCACCCAGCTTCGGGGAGCCTGGGCATGTCCTTCCACCTGCTGGTTTGTAATGTGTGATGACCCGTCGTGCAGTTTTGACCACAGTTGACGACTTTTCCAGTGGGGGAGGAAAGATCTGCTCTTCCACTGTTCCACAGACAGGTCTGTAACCTGTCAGGGTATATACATTTTGAGCCACTTTTATTTTCCACAAAGTAGTTTTTGTTATCTAAAGGAAGCCATCCCCAAACTACTCTGAATTGTGGGATTTGAAGCCCAGAACCTAGGCTGCCCACCTGCCCTGGGGTTGCTTAGCTTGCATCTAGCTCCTCAAGGGGAAAGTAGAGAATCCCGTTCTTCTGCAGCTGACCCTTTACCCAAGCACGTTGGAGAGGCGGCCCTGCAACCTCAGGGCCTGCGAAACAGTTGCAGGATATTGCCTAAAACTCTCTGCAAACTGCTACTGAACTTTACCCCAGCTGCTTTGAAAAAGCTGTAAATGGGACTGAAGGTACTGAAATCAAGTTCATCTTCCTAATGTACAGAACAACCCAATTACTAAAAACGGGTATGAAAGTGAAAGGCTCATGTAAGCAATCCTATGTTCACGTTTCCAGAGTTGGAAGAGAAGAGGGGCGGGTGAATACTGGGCAGAAAGAGCACGTCTTTGTGTGGGCCAGGAGTGCATCCTTCTGTCATTATGCAGCTGACCCGGGTTCGTTTGTTTCAGCAGGGAACCGAAGCTTAAGTTTTCTTTCCCTTAAGTGTGCTTCAGCAATGGTCTTACTCAGTATTGCCAAAAGGATTGCATTTGCAATAAGCCAAATTACATTTGTATTTAATTTTAAACTTAGGGGATGGGGCAGAAAATCTTTCTCTTGAAAGATTAAGCCGGGCCCCTGTCCTGGAAGCACAGGCACTCCAGCGGGGAGCCAGCTGTGTGAGCCAGTGTGGGGGAGACCCAGTCCTGGGTGGCGGACGGGCGTGTCAGCGCATCCTGGAGGGTGCCCTTCCATTTAAAGCCTTTAATAGACATTCCTCGGATCGATTTTTATACGTAAGGGACAAAGGGGACAGGTGTTATTGGCTTCATTTTTGAGATGAGAAAACTAAGGCTTGGAGAGTTAGGGGCTCCCTTGATGGCACGTTGAGTATCTAGTCCAGGATTTAAGATTCCATGTTACATGCTGTGCCCTGTCAGTTTGTGCCCCTTATGTGTGCTTTTGAGTCATCTTCACCCAATCTCCCACCCACTGCAGGACGGACTTATTTTTCACAACATCCATGACCCGTAGCTATCAGCTTGAATACTCCCAGGGACAGCAAGCTCATTACCTCATCGGGCATCATTCCATTGAGGGCAGTTCTAGCTCTTCAAAGTTCTGATATAAAGAGTTAGGGAACCCCCAGATCTGCTTCTTTGGCCTAACCCCTACCCGTGGTGGAAATGTAGAATGATGCACCCCTCTTCCACACAGCAGCCCTTCAGATGTTTGCAGTCAGCTTTTGTGTGCCTCCGATTCTTTTCTTGCATGGCTGAGCATCTCCAGTTCCTGCTGCCATTTCCCACCCCGGCTTGGTTTCCCAGTTTGCTAATCACCCTTCTCTGAAAGGTTTTTCAGGGATCCTCTTTGTGGTACAGTGGAAAGTACAAGAATTTTGGGAGTCTGAGAACCCTGGCTAGGACCCAGCATCTAACCCCCTTTACACAGTTCCCAGTGCCTGTGCGTACCTGGCAGCCAGCAGAGCAGGTCTCAGTCCCCTAAGGCCACCCTTGCTGTGACATCCCAGGCCTTCGCCCAGGAGACCCTTCCCTTGCCCACGGTGTAGACGAGCGCACCCCCGTCTGCCCTGCCGCGGCCTCTCTGCTCACCACCAGCGCTTCCTTATTTAGCGCAGGTCACCTTGCCACCCTGCCCACCAGCTTCTGTGGACAGAGCCGAGAGAACCCTGCAGGTTCCTGGTACGTTGGGCAAGAATGTGATGAAACGGGAGGTCCTAGTGGCCCGGCAAGGCAAACAGGTGTTTCTGAAAAGTCCGGTGGACCTGGGCCAAGGGGCGCAGGCTTTGCCATCTCCCTGCCTCCCAGAAGGGCAGCTGGCCTTGGTAACACATGGCTGCCGTGGGGCCGTGGCCTTGGCTCTGAGAGCAGGCAGCAGCTAAATCTGATCTGAGAGGTGCTCCCTGGGAGAAGAGCTGTACGATGTAGAAAAACATCTTCCCAGGCTTCATTTACCAACAGAAAGGCCGGTGCAAAGAACTTTGTCCCCATTTCCTTTCTCTGCGGAAGCACAGAGAAACACAGGAAGAGGAGCAGGTAGCACTGGATGGTTTTATCCAGCAAGTCTCCCCATTTCTCCAGAAGCTCCTATTATAAATATTAAGCTTAATCTGCCTTATTTAGATAAGATTGGTAGGCAAGAGCCCCCATCTTAGAATACCACATGCCTCCCTGCTGAAATTATCCAGTGCACCCATTGAAAAGGCCAAATCATGTTTAATATTTTGGAGAGCCACCCCGCTCACCATGTGGAAACCTGCCCCCCTTCACTAAATATTGTTAGGTCCCTCTACCGCAGGATACTTAACATTCCTTTTGCAAAGTGGCACCAGCAGCTCGTGGTACTCGATGAAATGCTCGTCGGTCAGGTCGCAGGGGCATTGGAAATGTAACCAGAGCAAATGGCTCTGGTCTGCAGGAATGAGTCCGTTTTGAGTTTTTTCCCTGCCAAGCCTCGGTCACTTGAAGAGCAAGCTGGAGAGGCCTGGGGCTATTTTTAAGCCTGGGGGGACCCTCCCGGCTGCTTTCCCTCGGGTTGGCCCTGGGCTCTTACCCACCCCCTTGCCTGAGAACCCCGACTCCCCTGGAGCAGCCGAGAATGGAGGCCCTGGGCGATGGTGAGGGCGGGTGTTGGGGCCCAGGAACTCGGGCCGAAGGGCTCGACTTTGGAGACTCTTCCCAGCACCCTCCCCGAGCACCACAGGCCTGGTGACAGCTGTTTGTGGAGAGCCCCTGGAGAGCCCCTGGGCCTCTGGGTGGCGGTTGGGACCCTCGGTCACCACCAGGATCTACCCGAGCTCTTCACGAGACACCGTCGTTGGCTTCCTGTGCACGTCCCCGCTCATCCTGCCCCATCTGCAGCCTACATCCCACTGGCTGTCCCTGGGGAAGCTGGAACTGGGTCCTTCTAGAACCGGGCCCTGTGTCGATCGCCCCCCACCTGCCGCCTTTAAAACCAGTTAGAACGGGCATCAGAGTATCTACTCCAGCATCTGGGCTTTTGCCCTGGCGGCATGGAGAAACCAAAAGTTCCTTCCAAATCCTCAGGCAGGGGAAGTGTGCAGGGAGACCCCTGGGTTTTGTAGCACTTCTCCATGAATTCTGCCTAGGGTGTTAGCTGGTTCTCAGGCTGGCTCAGAAGCCCCTGGAGGACACACTCACATTGTCGGGTGGGCCCGAGAATGTGCATTTCCAACAAAGGGCTGTGATGCAGCTGGTCCCAGCGCCGGAGGGTCAGGAGGATCTCCCTTCCAGTCGACTAGATCAGTGTGTCCGTCACACTGTGTTGGCCTCGTTTTTAATCTGTGTAATTCTAGTTTTTGAAGGGCACTCACGCCCTGCCCTGTCTGTTCCCCACATCCCCGTCCCCC
Organism: Dasypus novemcinctus; assembly: GCF_030445035.2. Classification (NCBI taxonomy): domain Eukaryota; kingdom Metazoa; phylum Chordata; class Mammalia; order Cingulata; family Dasypodidae; genus Dasypus; species Dasypus novemcinctus. The sequence continues at coordinate 39,096,414 of NC_080694.1, forward strand.
CGCCCACACATGCCCTGTGTTGGCTGGCTGCCTCAGTATCCCCCTCCCCACCCCTGTGGCCTCTTCCTTGGCCTGGGGATCTGAATTTGGAGGTTCCCCCTCACCAGCCTCCCTCTTGCTCCACGTGTGCATTTCATTTCCGTGGGCGCATCCTGGATGATGTGTTGGATTCAGTGGCTCCGATAGGACTTGACAGGTGGGGGTTTTGCAGGTACCTGCCAGGCTCCCTTGCCTGGGTGTTAGAGAACAGAAGTCTGTGGAACGTGAAGCTCAGGCGGTGGCTGCAAACCCCGGCGCCCCACGTGGTGACCCCTTGAGCAGGGGTGAAGGAGGGAGGAGAGAGCTCGGGCAGGAGTGGAAGGCCAGGGGCTGGCAGTCCAGACAGGCAGGAGCGACTCAGAACACGTTGGTTAGAAATGCGGCCACGGGGGCGCTTCTGCTCCCTCGGGCCCCTGCCAGCCATCCCGAGTGTGGCCCCCGAAGAAACTTAGAGTCTAGAAACAGATGCATTTGGCTCTACCACATAACCCATGATCTTGGCAGACAAGCCACTTAGGCCTTAGTTTTCTCACCTGCAGAGTGGGATCCTCAGAGGCTTGTTAGGAAGATTGCGTGAGATCAGCTCAAAAACTGTGAGCTGCTGTTATTATCATTAACTCCTATGCCAGGGTAGAGATAAGGTGGGCCCTGGGGCTCAGCACGGGGAGGTTTGGGTGCACAGTGGCACCCAGGGTCAGGGTGGGGGTGTGCAGGCGAGCCGTTTCTCGGGGATAGAGCCTGAGCAGAAAGGTTCCAAGATCAGGGCTCTCATCCGGTTTGGCCCAGGCTCGGGGACACAGTGGGGAGAGAGGGCCAGAAGGCGAGTGGCGGGTTCGAGAGAGCCGGACCATTTTCTGCAGTCTCAAGGGGGAAGGAAGTGGGGGGGGTTTCAGTGTCAGGGCTCAGAAGGAAACCCAAGAGAAGGCTCATGCGCGCTGGCCTCGGTGCCAGGGCGGCCACACTCACTGTCACGGCACGCTCTGCGCCCTCGGCTGTGGTCTCTGCCGGGAGAGGAGAGGAGCCGCCCCATGGCCCGAGGATCCAGAGCCGGCAGCTTGATGGCTGAAAGCTGTGTGTGACACTGCAGAGCTCTGGCTCAGCAGGGCCCGTGCCAGCGCGGGGGGAGGAAGGCGGCTCTCACGGGTTGCCGCCCTGTCCAAGGCACAGACCGAGCCCCGAGCCAAGAAATACATCAACTTCCTGGAACTCGGGAGCCAGTCATCCCAGCTGTCCTAGCCCTCAGAGCTCTAGAGGCGTCCTGGTTAGTTTTGCCCCAGGGTTTGCGGACAGGGGGGGAGCAGGCATCACCGTAGTGCCACATGTCCTCTGGGTTGACTCGGGCCGGCCCCAGCCTCGTCTGGAGAAGATGTGCTTCTGCCTCTGCCGGTCCCTGATGTCGTTGGTGCTTGTTGAGCTGCCGAGGAGCCCAGACCACGTATCTGAACTCCTCTTAAACCTTCTAACCTGCCCTGAGTTAGCCCCAAGTGGTCAGCTAGGCTGCCCCCACCAGTAGATCAGCCACCTCCAACTCTGCGGCCATCTGTCCCGGCCCAGTGCTGCAGCCACCCCAGTTCGATGTCATCCGGTACATGGGTTGTGTGGTCTGAGGGGACCTCTCTTTCTGGACTTCGGCCCATATTTCCTGGGAAAGAGTTGAGTGTGCCCTTGGAGAAGCTGGGGTGCAGCCCTTGGCTCCTAGGCCACCCCCCTTTGATCTTCCATCTCTTGGCTGCTATCTTGTAGGACCTGGAGACAGTCTCCTTAATCTCTTCTTTCTGGCTTTACAGATCGTTGTTCCCTTATCTCCAGGGCTGGGGCTGACCCCCCCTCCCCTTCCCACTGACAGGACTCTGCCCTTTTGGCGTTGGAGAGAAGCGAGTGTGGGAATGCAGATGAAGATTCTGAGCATCCCCCCCCTCATCCAGGGGACCCACCCTCCTGGCTTTGCGACTTGCCTGCTGTCACAGTCCACCCGCGGGGCTGACTTACAGGGTAATACCCTGTCCCCAATCTTCGGGGGGTTTCTTCCAAGAACCATCCTGTCATTTTCCCCTCTCGGAGCCCTTGGGCTTAGCGAACCCAATACAAATGGGGCAGGCCCCCTCTTACTGAATATAAATCTCAAGACTTGTTCAGCATTCAGATGGTTTACATCCGAGGCGAGACGTGCGCAGGTGAAGGGTCAGGTCTGTCTCTCTGTCCCCTTGTCCTCAAACCTTCTGTGTTGGCCTTGGTTCCTTCTGCGTCTCCGGTGGGTTACTTGGTGGCCTTTTTTAAATACCTTTTTTTTTTTCTTTTAAATGAGGGGAGGGAGTGGGTCCAAATTTTAATTGCAGTCTTAGTTACATTCTTAAATTCCACTTGACTGACCAAAGAATGTTTTTATTAATTCTGGGTAGAAATGTAGTATGCTTTACGTATTCCGAGATCTTGGCAGTTTCTAGAAAGAGAGAAAAAAAAAAATCCATGAAACTGCTCCTCTCACTTCCTTCCGCCTCTCCAGACTTTTTCCTAATAAAATTTGCCATGAATTTAAAAATGACTAATAATGGGGAAAACTTGGCTTGTTTTTTTCATGGTGCTTAATTTCGCCATAGCATCCCTAAGTGTGTTGTGAGTGGGGATGCTCTGAAAGAACGTTTTTGTTTGTGTGTCTTGGAGAACTACACGGGAATTCTAATAAAGTTAACTTGATTGCCTCCCAACACCGACCCCAGAATGTTGGGCTACAGTATGTGCACTTTTCCAGGGGAAGGTCCGTCGTTGTCATCCTCAGTGAGAGTCTCGGCCCCAGAAATGTTGAGAACTGCTGGAATAAGGGGGTGCCTGTGGAGTTAAGGGGCTCCCTGTCCTGTTCAGGGATGTGCCTCTGGACTGTTCCTTGTTTCCTGATGCACTTTTCAAAAGAAAAGCGATCAAAGGAAAAGGTGGAGAATTGCAACAATCAGGTAAAAAGAGAAAACCGCTTTCGGAAGCATAGCAGTGTCAGAAATGCTCAAGGAGCAGCTTCTGACAGAATGGCCCGTGGAGTTTCTCACCCCCACAGACCCGGACGTGGTCCGTGAGTACTTGTGACCCAGTGAATAAGATCACGATGATAGCCGTGTGATGTGATGGCGGCAGCTCTTCCCCAGCCCCCCCAAAGGTGCTAAAAATGAGAAAGGGTCCCAGGCAATTGCTTCTTGGCAGGTGGTGTGTGTGAGGTGGTTGCTTTTGCCTCTTGAGCCTTCTCCAGGTTTCTGCTGTTCAGTGCAGCTGCAGGACGCTGCACTCACAGACAAGCGAGGGTCGCCAGATGCTTCCAGGCCTGGAAGCCCTACGTGGTGGGCTCCTCTGACTCTTCAGAGGGCCGCGCACGCCTTTCTCCCTGGTGTTAGGGTCCTTGGTACAGAGCAGACTTTCTCGAGCTCTTGAATGGCATGTGTGCTTTAAGAGACGTTTTCTGCAAATTCCTCAAGAAAGGATGGCATTGGATCCTCTTCCCAGGTGTGTTACTTTTCCCACCCGTCAAGAAAAGATGGAATAATCTCTCCTTTACTTAAAGAACCTGTTTAGTTTTGCTTTTTTTTTATTTCATCAAATCGTTTTCACCCCCTCCTTGTCTCGAGAGCACACGGCGCCGTCTTGTTTCTCTCTTCCCTGTAAACCGGAGATCTGTCAGCCTGCGTTACAGGCCACAAGGTGCTGCTAAGATGCAAGAAGCGCCGCTTAAAGCCAGCAGTCGAGTCATTCCCAAGTGATGGGACTTGCTTCCGGGGCAGGCCCAGCCTAAGTCGCACTTGTTCAGATGCTCATCGGGCCACTCTGGGTGGAAATGGGCTGCGAGCTAGAAGCTAGCGTGCAGGCAGGGAATGAGAAATTTTCCAGGGCCTGTTAATTTGTGACTCTTGGTGGTGTGGAGTGGAGAGAATTCCGTAGGCATCACCTGTGGCCTCGGCCCCTTCCTGTGCCGCGTTGTCGTTTTTCCAGGTTGCTCGGGAATCTGTGTTCCCGGCGTGGTAGCTTTGAGGTGTGACCCTGCCCATGCCCGGGCCCGGCCAGCCTGAGCTCTGCAGTAAGGAGGGCTGGTGGACAGGACAAAGAAAACAGGTCCGTCATGCTTGAGTGCCTTCCCTTGAGTCACGTTGCCTCTTCCCTCCCTGTTTGCCCTTTGAGTTGCCCTTCCTCCTTTCCAGATCCTTCTGAAGCTTTGATGCAAAATCACACTGAAATGGAGACCCACTGGCTCATCCCAGGAAGGGCACTGAGAGTCGGTCTTCTCAGGCAGCAGCCCCTCGGACGCCCCTTTCCTCTCTGCTCCCTTCCCACCCCCCAGTTCCAGACTGTCTGTGTTAAAAACCAGAACACCAGGCCAGGCCACTTGGAGATTTCAGTGGCAATGATGCTTCCTTTTCAGGTCTCCCATCCCGGTTGCCCGTCCTCTCTGATTCTAGTTGAAGGGACTTGTCTTGGAAAGGAGCCAGTGATTTTATTTCTATTTTTATTTATTTGTTGCCATGGGTCGGGCCGGTGCATGGCATGGCATCAGGGAGAAGAAATGGTAGAGGGTGAAACTATTAAGACTATAAATTTCCATAAAGGAAAATGGGCTTTGTGACCTTGAATTGCTACCGTTGTATTTCAGACTCCTGGCAGTCTGAGATGAGCGCCAGAAGGTTTGGGTTTGTTGGTTTGGGTGATTGCTGCAGTATAGTCCAGAGGGTGGGAATAGAAAGAGTTGACTAGTACTGCCTGACTTGCTTCCAGTTAACTGAGCATATAGATGATATTTCATGGAAAGTTGGGTTTTTTCACCCAATATTGAACAGTTGAGCCCCATTGTGTCTCACACCAGGTTCTTTCCTTTCTTTCCTGCTCCAGGATCCTGAAGGGAGAACTCACGCAGAAGACCCAAGAGCAAACAGGTGCAAAGTCTTGCAATAGCTCCAAGCGGCTGGTTCCTGACTGCTTCTGAAACAGCTTCTCAGGTACGAGAGGAAGGGCCATTTTCTTCTTCCTAATTGCTAGTTGCACTTTCAGGTGAGATGTGAAAAGATCCTCTAATTTATGATACATTGGTATTTGCTTACGGGTGAAATAGGAAATGGAAGTAAATGTAGGTGATCGTGGCATCACTGATTTGTAGCATCCCACAGGAGGAAATAAATTTAGCAAATGTCCTTCCTGTTCAGACAGAAGGGAAGTGGCAATTTGGCCTGGCTTTTCTCATTTTCCAACTTGGATAAGCCCTTGCAACTTTTCAACCCTTAGGCTGGTTTGCTCTGGTGGTAATTGCTATGCATTCTGTGTTTAAGACTTGTTGATCGATTACAGAAATTCTAGGGAACAGGTGATACTTTAGTTAGCAATCCATTAAGAAAGAGAAAGAGGTGTACGTGTGAATTCTTAGAGGGAGAGCTTCCAAATAAACTTCTAAAGACAGAAACACAATTTTTAATGAGTTTAAATGGTTTTCTGACATGGGGACAGTTTATGGAAATACGAGTCTGGGTGTGTTCTATTCTTTTTAAATTTTGCTGATCATTTTCCTCTACTTATATGGAAAGGATGTGAAAATAAGGGTGAATCAATAGTCTTAAATTGTAGATTTTTGTAGTTAGTCTCCTTTTACCTACCATTTGGGAAAACATCTAGGATGATATCTTTTAAATGTCTGTGGACAAGGAAGTTACACTGTGTCTCTTGACTAGACAACCATTGTTCCCAAAATTCTCTTTTGTCATTTTGGTAGGATTTTAGCCTGGGCCTTCTCAGCTGGCAGAACTTCTCAGCTGATGGCCTCCATCACTTGACAGAATTACATCTGTAATATAATTACCTCTTTGCTGCTCAAAAGCTTCCCATGGACAGCTGCCCTGGGTGTCATATTTATCATATCCCAGGTCACATCCTCTAAGTCTGAGGAGCAAAGCACAAGAAATCATTTTCTCTCACCGTGAAGTTCTAAGCATTTTCCTTCATGGTTGACATAATGAGCTTGAATCATTTACTGATGTCTTTTACTTTTAGAATTTATTAGTTCACCGTAGGGTCAGTGGTTTGCTGACTGGGTTGCAGATATAGACTATTTTCCCGGATAAAATGAGGGTAACCATTTACGTATTGATTGTTTGTGGCCATGCCCGTAACCATAGTCTACCTGATTGCAAGGAATCCCCGAGGAAGTATGTTTTGAAGTGGCTGTGGACCCCTCTGTTCATGCTACCAGCTTTCTTTTAATCCTGACTTACCTTCTAGACTCTGAAGACTTTCTTCTCTTTGACCAATTTTAGGTAGCGACTTTGAGGTGGGTCAGGTAGGAGTTTGAAAATCCTTGTGGGGGACTGGAGGTACAAAGGGAAATTTAGGTACAAAATAAACTACGCGTGTGTGTAAATTTAAGATTCAGAATGTAAGACATCACAAAACCTTTTGGCTGTTGGGAATGAGTAAGGCTGACAGAAGGGACTTTAGTTAAAGTTGAAAGACAGCTCCAGACTGCAGTTTTGGAAGAAAAATAAGACTTAGAAGTCGCCTCTCATTTTTGCTCCTTGTACTTTCGTGAATATAGTGCCTTGAGATTATGGCAAATGAGAGGTTTTATTTTTTCTTCATGAAGTGAGAAGGCCTTCACCTAACTTTTTTTTTTTTTCCCTTCTGCTTCCCTTTCAGTGTCAACAAGTGATACCAGGAGAAGAAAAAAGGAAGTAGACACAGACTCATTTCCTTACTACATGTGGATAATAGCTAGAGCCGGGGAGATCTCCATAGTTTATCAGTTGGGGCAGAAAATGGAGGTAATTGGCAGTGGGAGAGGGTGGGGAGGGGGGATTTTCTTCTTTCCATTTTCTGGGTTCAGCCAGGTATATTACCTGCTCGTATCTTTTAAGAGTCAGACTTTTAAACGTTAGTTTGGAAGTTGGTTGTAGTACTGGGAGAGTTGACTTCTCAACTGTCATAAAAATTTGGGCTCCCTGTTCAAATCACTATATTGCAGCAGTGGAGTTAAGTGGAAACTGAAGGGCTCATCATTAGTTTATAAGTCTAGAACATTCCTGTAGTATAAATGACCGTATGTTATTTGGGGGGTGCCGGCCACCTGGCCACTCCCTGGTTTCCAAATTGTCGGTTTGGCCTCTCCCAACTCTGCTTAATGAAAGGCAAAGAAATCTGTCTCAAATGACTCTGCGAGTCCTGCTGGTGTCCAAGACTCAGGAGGAAAGCAAGGTTGCCGTTGCAGCTTTGGTGGGCCAAAACTTCGTGTAGGTGAAAGCCGAAGTCCTTTACGGGCATGAGTGTCAGTTTGGACTAAAGAAAGAGGGCTTTAGGCTTTTTGACTTTACTTACATTAACCGTGGCAGGTGTCCCCTGGCCGTGACTTAAGCCTAAACTCGCCAGTGATTGGTCAGCAATTTCCGATTTTCAGTTCTACGGCAGAGGCTTCTTAGAAGCGTAAACCCTTGTCCCAATGACGTCAAGTTCGCCCGTCGGCTTGGACGGTTCAGACTTATCTTCCATCAACACCATGATGTCAGCCGTGATGAGCGTGGGGAAGATCGCTGAGAACGGCGGGAGCTCCCAGAGCCTCAGGTCGCCCCCAAAGCCGCCAGGGCCAAACCGGATTGGCCGAAGGAACCAGGTAAGCTGTGAGCGGTGGCGTCGGATGGACTGAGTCTGTGAGAACATTGGAGGAAAGCTGTTCCCTTGAGCCCATCTTTCTAAGAGCAAACCCGGGATGGGTCTGGAATTGAGGACCTGTACCCAGAGTCTGTAATAATTCTCAGGAGCCCATTTTTCATAGGCTTTTGTCCGTTTCCTTTCATGGAGAAAAATTTCTTCTCTGCCATGGTTGAGTGTTGGTGACGGCGCCCCTCTGCTCTGCCTGTGGTCTGATCCGGATGCTCACGCTCTGCCCTGATGGCCAAGGCGGAGAACTGGGCACACTCCTCCGCTGCGTTGTGGTCTGTGTCCTTATTCACACAGCTGGTTACCTGCATTTTCAAAGCCACCTCCCTGCTTGTTTTTAGCATCTTCAGATTAACTAGCTGGGCTGCTCTTAACAAGTTTTCTATCCTTGAAGAAATGCAGAGTTGGGCTTCAGCAAATTTCACTTATGGTGCTATTTGATTCTCCTTCATTTTCAGTGGCTGTCAGATCAGAAAAACTGGGGGGGAAGCAGATGGGTTGGGACTGGGAAGGATTAATGATGTTAAAAGTCCATGCCAGGAAGGAGAATCCAATCTCCTGTAACTCCTTTACAACCTGCCTCCACTCCTCCACTGCCCCTTCAAAAGTCCATTGGGAAATAAGATGACTCTTAATTAATGTGCAAATGGGGCTTAGGGTCAAGGAGTGAGGCACAGGGTGAAAAGTTTTCATTTCCTCTCTGAGTCCATGTAATATGAATAGGCTACTCCATTAATTTTTGGTTTAACTGATTTTGAGGTTATAATGAACTTTGGGGGGAAAGGGGATAATCTTAGGTTTTTAGGTACCAGGGATGGATAGAAAGTAAACCTTTTGGACCTTTATGAATTAATTTTCTTTTAAATTAGTAATCCTACAGCCATTGTCCTTGTTCAGAGTTTCCTGAGTACTTCTCTGGTGGTTTCCTATCAATTCTTCAAGTAGAACGTTAAGGCTTTCGATGTAGCTTCCTTTGCAGAAAACGTCGCACCGGCCTATAACTCCGTCTCTCTCTCCACACCTTTCTTAAGTCTGAAGATGTAGGTTAATGAATGTTTTAGGGTCGGTCTATTGATACCTTCTCTCTCTTTTTTCCCTTATTGCTACATGCCTCTCTTTCTGTGGGTACCTGAGAAAATCCTCTATGACTGTGACCTGGGTCAAGAAGGAGAGCTAGCTCTGAGAAGAAAAGGTTTATTTCTACTCTCACATGATTGTCCATCCATCCAAATGTCCGTCTGTCCATCCATCCACCCACTTAACCCCTCGGTACCCAGCTCCTCCCTCCAGCCAGGGACCGAGCATTTAGGGATGAACGAGATAGGCAATGTCATCCTGCTCTGTTCCGCCAGGGGGAAAAGAAAGCAGAACAGAGGGGCGTTCGCCTTCCTTAAATAGCACAGCGTTACCCCGGCAGAGGCACAGCTGGCCCAAGCCCAGGCTCCGGTCTGTGCCGGGTTGATCAGAGATGGCTCTTAGTGACAGCCATCGCAGGGAGCCCACGGTCACCTCCCGACCCCTGGCTCTTGAAGCATGGGTCGCCTCCAGGTTTGGAGAAGCAGGTGGCGCCGGTAGAACTGGGCCCTGTTTTGCCCACCGCCTCTTCTGCGTCGCTCTTCTGCGCTGACGTGGTCTTGGAAGAGGAGGTCCCGGCCAGAGGTGGTACCACGCTGGCAGGGAAAACCGCAGCAGTGTCCTCACCTGTGAGCCGGGGGGAGCGGGGAGCCCTGGGGAGAAGGCCACCCGGGCCACCGCAGAGTTCCCGACCAGATTAGCCAGCGGCATGCCTGACGAAGGTGCCAGATTGTTTCATTAAGGAACGGTTAGTTATCACATTAGCTGCTAATTTTATCTTTCAGCTCAGGAAGTATGCTGCTTTCAGCAGCGCTGCAGGCCCTGGATGGCAGATCCCCCAGTAGCGCTGCTTCAGGGATCACAGTGCACGCCTCCCGAGTTGGGGCTGGGTGTTCGGCTTGCATTTTGTTTTATTTTTTGAACTTGGTATTCTAGGAACATATCTACACCTCAGAATTTCCCATTCTGACCACTGTCAGGCGTACAGCTCAGCAGTGTGCCTTACATTCACAGGATCATGCTACCATCACCGGTAGCCATTACCCCAACTTTTTCATCACATCAGTGAGAAACTCTGTGCCCATTTTGGTTTGATTTCAAAAGTTAAATCTCTTGAGTCAGCAGACCTCCTTCTCCCAAACCACCCTGGATTTTGTCGACCTGTGTTACGGTATTCAGCATGCAACGGCCAGCTTCAGAGAAAGTTTGGGTTACAGTTAATAATAAACCCCAGAGTCAATACCAGGCAGTTCCACCAAGCCGCAGGGTGCGCCCCGCTCTCTGCTTCAGGGCGAACTCAAAATCATTTTTCTTTATTTGTTTCCTCAAGGGGCCGGCCACTTAGATGCCTGGCTTTTTAACATTTATTCATGTCCTGCTGCTGAATTCTTCCCAAGATATACATGCATACATACATCATCTCATTATTTGCAGTTCATATTCTATAAAGTTGCCAGGAACACTGAATTAGCAGATACTGAACCATTGCTCCTACAAGGAATACAAGGTTAGGTTGCTAGGAGATGCTACTCACAACATTTTCATCAACTGGTCAGTGCATGAACTTGCTGAATGTGCCTTTCTGTTTAAAGACACCTTATTTGAGCTATCTTGTTGATTTGTTAGCACCGAACTCCAGCCAGTGGCCCTCAGCTGAGGCCTGAATGAAGCTTACCTAACACACACATTGCCTTCGGAAGGCACATCCCAGCCTTCATGCACTTAGGAACACTAGCCAGTGCTGCGGCACTACCCTTGGAGGCCATGCGAAACAGCAGAGTCACCAACCAAAAGCACAAACATGTGAACACATGCACCAACAGTGTGCGCATGTGAAACAAGGCCGAGTGTTGCCCCATTCAGCCTCAGCTAGGAACGTGTGTGCATCGGATGACTCACATTTTTCATCATGTTATGCACATCCTTAAATGACCGTGAGTTCACCATAAGTGTTGATTTTGGCATTACAAATTATAGCATATAGGCGAATCCACGAATATGAAATCAGCAAATAGCGAGGATCAGAGATGAACTGTGTAGACATACACATACATTATTGCTAATAATTAAACGTAGTACCCCAGAGACTGACCTTGACCCTGGCTTTTAGCTCAGCTCTGAGACTTCCCTCATTATGAAAGCGGGTGTTCTTATTTTGTTGTTGCTTTTGTTTTTATTTTTCCATTGGGTGGTCCTTGGCCAGCTCCATTCCATTCTGACTGTAGTTGTCGAATTGGCCTGAGAAGTAAGATCTCTGTCCCCACCTCCCCCACTGCTCCTAGCCCCCCTAGGAGGTATATGGATAGCAGAGAGAGACTGGGGGTTTTTATTTTATTTTATTTTTTTGTTTTAATCTTTTACCACCTGGTGTATAAACATTCTTAGAATTCATATTCGTAAGGTTGTTAAATTTGAAAGTGAGAAAATGTGCCACATGCCCAGTTCTTAGACCCATTCCCACAGATTAGGAAAAGGCTGCATTGCTTAGAGCGAGACTTGCCAGATTCTAGAGCAGTGAGGGCAGCCCTTTAGACAACGATGAAGGAGACGTCACGCCTTCACCCCACCCCGTCTGCTTGTGGTGCCATTTGTTATTATAGTCTCCAGGGTGGCTTTTATTTTCATCATCTCTCATGATTGACCAACCAGGCGTTTCCTTTGTGCCATGGGGTTCATCCTTCTTCCTTGGTCAGATTTATAGAGCATCGTGGTTTTAGAGCATGGGCCGTGGAGTCAGCCAGCCCGAATTTTAAATCCTGTGTCTACGACTTCACAGTTCCGTGCTTGGGGGAAATGGATTTGCCTCTCTGTGTCCCAGTTTCCTCATCCAGAAAATGGGATTCATGATAGAAGCGAGGAAAAAACACTTTCTATACATATAGAGTTTAGCACATTACAGTAAGTGCCCAATAATTATATTTTTTGTGTACATGGAACAGAAATTCATTCCAACTAGTGTAAGTAAAAAGGGGTCCCTTGAAGGATACCTGAGGACAGGAAGTGAGCAGAGCCTGGCACAAAGAGCCCAACCTAGAGACGATGCCCTCCCTCTCTCGGGCTGCCTGGTCTACCTCGTCCGTGGGCCCTGCCGTCTCCCCCCTTCTTTCTCCTGGCGGGGACTCGCCACGCTGCTGCGCCCAGCCCCAGCTCCGTGAACTTCCAGTTCAAGTGCTCATGACTGCCCAACTCAGTAGTTCCAAAACCTGGGCTCCTATCAGCATCTCCAGGGAGTCAGATGGCTGGAATTCAGCCCCCTGACCCCAAGAACTGCTGTCAAGAGGCCAGAAACCTACATTTCAGAAAGTGTGTGTGTCGTCCCCGTCCCCCCCCCCCCCCCCCCCCCCGCTGACATTTGGAAGCACGCTGACCTGACTTAGTCCTCAGCATCCCAATTCCACATTCCCGGGAGAGGCGTCCAGTCCTTGAGCCCAGTTGTGCTGGGGCCTGCAAACTGGCAGCCTGGGTGAGGAGGCGGCGTAGTCCACTCTCCTGGGGTTGGTAAAGTATTGGGGAGCCTTCTGTTGGGAAGGAGGAGTTAGGATATGTAAGCATGTGCTGGATTGAGCGGGTTCCTTTGTGACCCTCCGCAGAAGTCCCCACCCCGTTCGTGGCTAGTGTTGCGCAGATGCCAGCTGCAGGCAGGGCGTCATGGGATGCCCGCCGGGTGCACAGCTGGGCCCTGAGGACTCCCCACATACGGCAGAGTGGGCTCTTCTGATGAGGCCTTCATTTCCTCTCATGTGCTCTTGGGGGCCTCCGAGGCCATGTGGCAAAAGAGTGAGCAGAGCCCAAGGTCAGGCTTGGGGGAGAAATAAATTCTCAGTCTAGCTCTGCCCTGACTTGATGCTTACGCTTTAGCTGTCATGTGTGTATAGATACGTTAACATCCGCCACAGGATGATGAGATGGTCACTTCAAGGGTGCCCCATCAAAACACTTCTATTTATTTTGTGCCAGGCTTACTGTTGTGGTGCTTTGCATGGGTTAATTGGTCGACCCTACACCACAACCCTACATGCTAGATACTGTTATTCCTGTTTTACGGATGAGGAAACTGAGGACAGAGAGATGCTAACTTGCCCAGTCTCCCACCTGGAAGGCTCCAGAGCCCATGTTCTCAGTCACTCTGAACCAGCCCTTGAGGCACAGGTGCTAGCGCAGAAATAAAAGGTGCTCTTTCACTGCCGTTTGACATTTACTCTCCCTTTTTATGTCTTTTTTTTTTTTTAGGAAACAAAAGAGGAGAAGTCTTCCTACAACTGTCCCCTGTGTGAAAAGATTTGCACTACACAGCATCAGTTAACTATGCACATTCGTCAGGTTTGCTGGCTTCTTTCATCTTTGTTTTAAATGGTTCTTCATTAACAGAGGGCTGGGTGATTTAATTTTAATGGATGAACTGAAGCTGTGTGTAATTTGGATTTACTATTTTCAGTAATGTGGGATGTGGGTATGGCTGGTCATTTTTGTGTATTTGTGTTGTTGTTACAGAGTCCCAGGGCAATACAGAATACCTTAAATTAAAAAAAAAAAAAACAAAAACGAGTTAGTTGACCATAGGTGGAGCAAAAGACTTCCATAGTACGTGGCTTATTAGTATGAAGCAAATTCCCTTTTAATACAATAAAATCATAGATGGAGACCCCCTCCCCCATATTTTTATTGGTGTTCATTTAAGGCTTTCATTATGGAATTTACTTGGAATCTTTTTGGCTTTTCCCCTTTCTGAGAAGATTTATCTTCCTCTTTTGTTGCGATGGATTCATGATAGAGTATTGATGGATCTAGAACACTGAAGGATTGATGATCTATGATATTGAGTAATAATATAGCTTAGTAACTTGGGTTTGAGTAGAAATATTCCTTCTTACCAGATTTCAAAGGTCCAGCCCTCTAATCTGTTGTGGTTTCAGCTTTCTGGACAGCAGGACTGAGTCATAAAACTGGAAGAAGGGAGGTTGGTTCTTAACATGGGATCATATTTACACATTTGCTTTGTACCGAGAGACCCATCTCCTAGGAATTAATGTACGGGCTCAGTTTATCAGTATGTGCTTCTACCCCTCGGTGTGCAGTCAAAGTATGTTTCAAATCCAGAACACATGGGGTGGAAGATCATACAAATTTCATGTTTGCCTGTATTCTTGATACACGTCGACATTAGTGGAGATATTTAAGAGAAAACAGAAAAGACATGAGCCGAGAGACTTCCCCAGGGATTACGTATATATAAAAGCTTGAAATTTGCATTTAGGAATAGCTCACTTTTTACACGCTTCTGACGTGGTCACTGAGGTTCTTGCCCTCTTCAGCACAACACGGACACAGGAGGAGCAGACCACTCCTGCAGCATCTGCGGGAAGTCCCTGAGTTCGGCCAGCTCCCTGGACCGCCACATGCTGGTGCATTCCGGCGAGAGGCCCTACAAGTGCACCGTGTGCGGCCAGTCTTTCACCACCAACGGGAACATGCACAGGTGGGTACAGCCAGCCTTCTTGGGGAGAGCTCGCTGGAGTCTGGAGGTTGACGAGCAGTAGAGTGACCTCTCAGCTCTCAGAGGACCTGCTGGAAGGGTCAGAGAGTTCTTGAGTTCCATTCACAGTATTGAAGAGCCAAAATGGCCTAGTGTGTCCGTGCACACAGTTTCCCGCGTGGGACAGTTGTAGCTCGTGGGAAACAGGTACCTGATCTAAGTCTTTGGTCCACCAGCGTTTTTCAGAATGAAGCGCCAAGAGTCATGCCCAGTCCACCAGCTGGAAGTTCCTCTGTTTGGCATGAGCTAAGGACTTTCCATTGATTTTATTCAACATCTTTTTTGAGGTATAATTTACATCCCATACATTTCACGCATTTCACCAGTTCGATTCAGTGGTTTTTGGTATATTCAGAGTTGTGCAGGCACAATTCCATTTTAGAACATTTTCATACCCCAGAGAAACCGTGTACCCCGTAGCGGTCACTTGCCATTTCCTCCTTTATTCCCAACATCCATTACCCATTCCCTAGCAAATGCTGATCTCTCTTCTGTTTTTAGAGATTTGCCTATTCTGGACCTTTCCTGTCAATGGAATCCTATGACATGTGGTCCTTTGCAATTGGCTTCTTTCACTTAGCACAACGTTTTCAAGGTTCATCCACATTGTGACATATCAGCGCTTTATTTCTTTTAACTGTTGAATACTATTCCTTTGTAAGGATACACCATATTTTATTTATCCGGTCATGACTTGTGTCCACTTTGGGGCTGTTATAGATAATGCCGCTGTGAGCATTTTCCTACACAAGTTTCTGCATGGTTGTGTTTTTGTTTTCTTTTGACTGGTACACCTGGGAGTGGAATTGCTGAGTCATCTGGTAACTCCATGTTCAACATTTTGAGGAACTGCCCAACTGTTTCCCTACGCAGGCGCACCATTCCACATTCCCACCAGCAGTGTACAAGGGCTCCAGGTTCTTCACATCCTGGCCAACACTTGTTATCAGCTGTTTTGATTATAGCCATCCTAGTGGGTGCACAGTGGTATCTGATAGTGGTTTTGATTTGCATTTCCCTGATGGCTAATAATGTTGAGCATCCTTTCATGTGCTTTTTGGCCAATTTGAGTACTTTGGAGAAATGTCAACTTGGATCCTTGTCCAATTATTAATTGAGCTGTTTGTCTTTCATTGAGTTGTAAGGGTTTTTTGTATATTCTAGATACAAGTCCCTCATCAGATAAGTGATTTGTAAATATTTTCTCCCATTCTCTGTTTTTTTTTCGCTCATTAAAAAATTTCATACATAAACATACATAATAAGTATATATAGTAAAAGTTGTGAACTTATAAAACAGACATGCATCACATCATGTAAGGTTCCCATACATCACCCCACCACCACCACCTTGCATTATTGTGAAACTTTGTTACACACTATGAAAGACATGGTCAAAATATTACTACTTGGGGAGTGAATTTAACTCTGGTTGAGCACCTGATTCACATGTATGAGTGTCTGGGGTTCATTGCCTGGTACCTCCAAAAATATGTATAGATACAGAGATATGTAGATATAGATTACTACTAGCTATAGCCCATACTTTATGTTAGGTGCATTTTTCCTTTAATACCCTGTATTAGTCTTTTTTAATTCCAGCAACTGTAAGTTTACAGAAATATCATGCAGAAAGTACAGAATTCTCTTTTCTCCCCTCACACAGTTTTTCCTATTATTAACATTTTGTGTTATTATGGTACATTTATTACAAACTGATGAAACAACTTTATTGTATTTGTACTGTTAACTCTAGTGTATAATTTACATTAGGGTTCACTCTTTGTGTTGTACAATTCTATGGTTTTTTTGTGTTTTTTTTTTTATTCTGGTAACCTCTGCAACCTAATATTTCCCATTTTAACCACTTTCAAATATTTCTTTGCTGTTAATTACATTCACAGCGGTGCGATTTCTTTGTTTTCTCACTTTTGCTCTTAGTGTTGTAGTGAGTAGCCCTTGCCTAACCCAAGGTCATGTAGGTTATCACCTGGATTTCCTTCTTCTCAGAGCATTGTGGTTCTAGTCCTTACTTACATTTAAGTCTGTGATCCACTTTATGTGTATGGTATGAGGAAGGGGTCCAAGTTCATTCTTTTGCATATGAATATCCAGTTGTTCCAGCACCATTTATTGAAAAGACTATTCTTTTTTTCTCCATTGAATTGTCTTGGCACCCTTGTGAAAAGTTAGTTGACTGTAAATGTAAAGATTCATTTCTGGACTCTCAGTTCTGTTCCACTGATCTCTATCCTTACGCCGGTACCACACTGTCGTGATGACTGTTGCTTTGTAGTAAATTTTAAAATTGGGTAATGTGAGTCCTCCAATGTGGTTCTTTTTTAAAAATTGTTTTGACTATTCTGTATCACTGGCATTTCCATATGAATTTTGGGAACACTTTGTCAATTTCTACAAGCAAGTCAGCTGGGCTTTTTATAGGGCTTGTGTTGAATTTGTAGATCAATTTGGGGAGTATTACCCTCTTAACCATATTACGTTTTCTAACTGATGAACATGGGATGGCTTTCCATTTATTTAGGTCTTCTTAGATTTCATTCAGCAGTGTTTTATAATTTTCAGAGTACATGTTCTTGCTAATTTATTCTTAAGTATTCTTTTAATACTGTTACAAAATGGAATTGTTTCCTAATTTCATTTTTGGATTGTTCATTGCTAGTATATAGAAATACAGTTGATTTTTGTATATTGTTCTTGTATCTTGCAACCTTGCTGAATTCATTTATTTGTTCTAAGAGTTTTTAAGTAGACTCCTTAAAAATTTTCTACTGTACTGTCTACAAATAAAGACAGTTTTATTTCTTGCTTGCCAATATGGATGCCTTTTATGTCTTTTTCTTGCCTAATTGCCCTAACTAGAACCTTTGGTGCAGTGTTGATTAGAGGTGAAGAGAGCAGGCATCTTTGTCTTATTTCTGATGGTGAGTATTCAGTATTTCACTGTGAATTTGTTGTTAGCTGTGATTTTTTTTGTAGACCCCCTTTTATAAGTGCAAGGAAGTTCCCTTCTAGTATATTTAGTGTTTTTATTATGAAATGGTGTTAGATTTTATCAAATGGTTTTTCTGCATTTATTGAGATGTCTGTGTGTTATCTGTTTTTATTCTATTGATATATGATATATTACATTTTCAGGTGTTAGACCAGTCTTGTATTCCTGAGATAAATCCCACTTGGTCATGGTCAGTTTTAGCAGTCTTTCTAGGATTTTGAATACCTTATATGTTATCTAATTTGTTGGCATACTGTTGTTCAAAGTACTCTCTTACAATCTTTTTTGATTCTGTAAGGTTGGTAGTGATGTCCCATCTTTCATTCCTGATTTTTTAGTTATTTGAGACTTCATCTCTTTTTCTTGACCAAGCTAGCCAAAGGTTTGTCAGTTTTCAGAGAACCAGCTTTTGGTTTCATAGATTTTCTCTGTTGTTTTCTCTTCTCTATTTATGTTCAATCTCTATTTTTTCCTTTCTTCTTTTGCTTTAGATCTAGTGTGATCTTCCTTTTCCAGTGTCTTAAGGTGGAAGAGTAGATCTTCTTTTTTAAGTTATTTCCCACTATAAATTTTCCTCTAAACATTGCTTTACCTGCATCTCATAAATTTTGATAGGTTGTGTTTTCTTTGGCATTCATCACTAAGTATTTTCTCATTTCCCTTATGATGTCTTCTTTGATCCATTGGTTACTTAGGAACATGTTGGTCAACTCCCACATACTTGTGACTCCAAAAATTTCGTTCTGTTATTGATTTCTCATTTTATTCGTTGTGGTCGGAGAACATACATTGTATGATTTCAGTCCTTTTAAATGTATGAGACTCGTTTTATGGCCTTTGCATATGATCCGTCTTATAGAATGTTCCATGAGAAGATTGTATATTCTGCTGTTGTTGGGTAGAGTGTTCTCTCTGTGTTTTTAGTAGGTCTAATGGCATTAAAGTATTTCATCTCTCCCTGTTCTTAAAGCAACTCCGTGTTATTTTAGAGCATTATTCAGTTGTAACTGTTTCAGTCGTCCTAACAGCATAGTTCACTGTATATGACAAGTGTGGAATAGCTTTTGAGAACAACCATTTTAACTTGAATTTTTTTACCTCCTGTTGTTTGGATATATATGGGTAGACTTGGAAATGATCTTGGATTTTATTAATATAACACAAGCTTTACTATCCTAAGATAAATTTCTTGTTTACAAATACCATATGTTGGAGTTACTTGTAAATTATCTCTTATATTTGTTTGTGTAGTGGTTTTTTTTTGGTCCATTTAAAGCAAGCCCTGGGGATGTTTGGTGCCAATTTTTGGTTTTGCCCTGATAATTTTATTTCTTGTGAGGCAACTTGGTTTAAAAATCGGGGGCTAAGCTGTAGTTCTAATTCTAATCCTAATTCTGCATAATGTTGGGGAAAGCTCATAATTTTTCTACACTTTGACCAAATGACTTTTGGAGAACAGGTTCTGAAGACTTCTCAGGGTACTCTGGCAAGGTCAGGGTGGCTGGCAGCGCCTTAGCAATCGTCCCAGGGAGCTGTGCCTCTTCTAGCTGTGTGAGCCCAGGCAATTCATCTGTAAAAGACAGTGAAGTCATCCCTACCTCCTGGGAACTTCATGGCATTAAAGGCTTGATGCGTTAATATGTACAAGCACTTATGATAGTGCTTGTTAAATAGTAAATCAGCGGCCACTAGTACTAGTACTATTATGTGCCACTGAGGGTAAACAGTCAGATAATGCCAGAAAGTACATCGAGAATTTTTGTGTGTATTTTGTATTTTTTTGCTTTCTGCTATAGTAATTCTGTAGTTTAAACACCAAAATTTATTTGGGATACCTGAGGTTCCCATCCTACATTTATTTTATCTTCTTTGCAGAGCACTGCAAATAATGGGTCAAACGAGCATTTTGTTTTTGGTAATCAACTACAGTAAAGTCATTACCACCTTAATTGGTTGGCAAAACTGTGCTTTTTTCCTGGGAAGGGGGCGATTATAAAAATGTGCCAGAGACAGAGCGGTGGTAGATTTATTTGCCCCATGAATCGGTTCCAGGATCTTGAGCCTCCAGTGGGGAGCTCTGCGCTCTCCCAAGCGCGTACCTGTGTTACCAGGAGCCACCTGGCACCTGGGTGCAGGAATTCAAAAGGATGGTGCGAACCCGCTTCCTTGACTTTGAAAGCACGGAAGGAGGTCAGTCGGCTTTGAGAACTTGTGCTCCAGACCAAAGTTCTCGTTCTTGTTTCCCAGCTGCCTCTTCGCAGGGTCCATTGGCAGTGGCTGAGGAGCTGGTGGAGCCCAGGAGCTCACTCTGCAGGGTAGCACCCGATGCAGAGCGCAGTGCACAGAGGCTGCCTGGCCTCCGGTGTACCCTGCCCCACAGTTCTCCCGTTCTTCTGGTTGATCACCTGCGCTCCCTCCCCAAGTGACTCAGCCATTGGGCCCCTGCTGGGACCCAATCCCTTCTCTCCCTGCGCCGCCCCTGCTCTGCACGCGCAGTGCATTTCCCTCCGTGCGTGTGCATGTCCGTGGAGCTCAGCCCAGCCCGCTCCATGTTGGCTGTCAAGCAGCAGTGCACCCTCCGGGGCAGATCCAAGTGCCACCCCGGAATTCTTACTGCTGAAAAACCTCA
This sequence comes from Dasypus novemcinctus, assembly GCF_030445035.2. Lineage (NCBI taxonomy): Eukaryota > Metazoa > Chordata > Mammalia > Cingulata > Dasypodidae > Dasypus > Dasypus novemcinctus. Next base: position 39,116,367 of record NC_080694.1, read on the forward strand.
GGGGGCCTCAGCAGGCAGCCTGCAGCGTGGACTCCAAGCAGGCCTTCTCACCAGCCTCAGGGTACTCTCCACTGCTGGTGGTAAGGGGCTCTTCATAAGCACCCACTTTAAAGAGCTGCTCCCCCTTGTTTCCTCTGGCCGCTAATCACTCTGTCAGTACCTGTTAGTTGTCTTTGGTGAGGTTCCTTTATCGTAGTTTTCTGGGAGGACCTTCGGCACATAATGAAACCAGTCGAATTGTTCTCCTGGTGAAATAAAATGAACGTGACAGAATGAGTTAGGCTGTTAAATTATGTAATACGCAGTCAGGTGGATGGTTGTTTTGTAGCAACCGAGAAAACACATCACTTGCTATACGTTAGCCTTTGCATGCATGCAAAAAAAGAGTAATTATATCGGGGTAAGTAGGAGGACTACAGTAGTGCTAATTCCAGCTCATTTTGAGAAAGGTTAGGGGGGAGACCGTCTCAATTTATTACCCCATCTGGTACGGTTTGGAGAGTTGTGACTTCCCTGTTGGCGATTCTCACATTTTTGAGGTTTGCAAATCCTTTATCCCAAACCTTTCTCACACAGCTCGACTCCTGAGTAAACTACTAGGTGGCCTTCAAATGCAAAAACATATTCATGGAAACATCCCCGTGGCTCCGGCCTTTAATTTCCCAGTACTCTTTATCAGTTGCTCCCACGTTGAAAAATTGGATTGAGTGATGCTTGTCTTCCAAAACAAACTTGGGAAACTGAGCCAGAGCATGCCCTCTGGGAGAACTCAGTGTGGGAAAAAGGGCACTGAGCTTTGCAGTTTGCAAAACTTTCCAGAAAGGGCTGGACTGCAGAGCTATTAAGAAATGGTCACTGGAAGAGAGGATTGAAACGGACCTCATTTGGAATAAATCCAGTCTATGAAATGGGTATTTTTCTTCTGCAGACCATGATTACCTTAGGAGAGTAGGAAATTAATTTCCAATCGCCTCCTTACTTTGCCAACGAGAGGGCTTAGAAGAAATTTTTTTCTCTTTTTAAAACTTTAATTTCAACTTCAAAATATAAAGTAATAGACAAAAGGAAGCTTAACAAATTATGACAGCATTATGTTTTTAGAAATCCTGTCCAGGAGTATTTATCTTATTTAATCCTAAAAACAAACTCCATTGTTGTGCCATTGTTCCAAAAGTCAAATAATAAATGCACACAGATTGGTTAAATAACATAACCAAGGTCTCCTTGTTAATGAAGAGAATGAAAGAAAAAAGCTTGATCCTGTTCACATCTTATAAAACTAAATCCCATATTCTTTTTTTTTTTTTATCTTTGGCATTGATATAGTAGTACCTTCCTTGCCTTTTTTTTGTTTTTTTATTTTTATTTTTTTCTTCCTTGCCTTTTAAATTGTGATAACATAGGTACATGTGTGATTCAGTTTGCCATATTAACCATTTCTAAGTGTACAATTCAGTGGCATTAATTACATCCACAAGGTTGTGCTACCAACACCACCATCCACCCATTACCGTAACTTTTTCATCAGCCCCTGGTAAGCTATAAACTACTTTCTATACAACCTACAGTTTTAAGCTATAAAGAGCTGTGGAGTGGGTTTTATGTTGAAAGACTTGCTGAACACCTGGGCAGGTGCAAGGTTTTGCGACTGAATTCTCCATTTGTTTTCCGAAGAGCGGGAATGTATACAAATAGGGATGTGAATAAAAGTGTTCCAGTATTTACCTCTTCCGGCTATGGCGCTAGAAGCGTGAGGATGAGGAAAGGAAATCCCAGAACTTCATCTAGTTGTTTTGTCTCAGGCTTTTGCCCCTATTGCAATGTGCGTGATTTTTCCGTCGCTGGAGCCGTAGGCACTGAGGATGCCTCTGGATAATGGATAGTCCCAATTCAGGAACAGAGGCTTATGTGTTCCTATTATGCTTGAAGAAAATATTAGCTGCACAGAAATGTGACCTGTTCCATGACAAATGAGACGACAGGGGCTCTCAATTTAGCACACGGGCTCTCAGATGCTTCGGCCGAGCCAGCCCTTGGCGCGTGCGGCCTGCTTGGGTGTCTCTGGAACAGGTGGCCCCCTCTAAATGGCAGGGCTGTGCTCGGTGGGAAGTGCAGAGGCAGGGCAGGGTCCCGGGGGAAGGGGTCTGGCACTCCTTTACCCCCGATTCCCAGAAAGAGGAAGGGCCCGTGAGGGATTGGGCCGTGGTCGAGTTTCTAATTACACCCCACGATTCGTTCTGGTACTTGCTGTCTCTCAAGGGCCACTCAGGAGCCTGAGCCCCATCTCGAAATGAGCCTCTGCACCTCCAGGTCCCTGCTTCCCTGACGGAGGGTGCCAGGTCCCTTCATGTGGGAAGAAACAATGTGTGGGATCGCATATGCTGTCACGCCGTCCAGGGCCCATTCCCTTGAAATTTTTCTGTAAAAAGGAGAGGGAAAAAAATGATTGCGCAATAGCACAACTGAGTAGCTTCTTTTTGATTTTAATGATGAGGCACTGCAGAAGAAAATATACTTCAAGGATGTTCTCCTGGAAGATCCTGAACGTTGGGTGAACACACAAGCAGCCACCAATGAAGACGGTTAGGGTTTGTTTACGTGAGAGCTTTAGGGTATACACAGTTAGCATGACCGTGTGTGCCGTGCTGGAGGTAAGACCTCTAGATGTTGGGTATCTGATGCCTCAGTTTCATGATGATGGTACACGAGCATCAAAGAAGTTTTCAGTGTCCTTAGAACTCCATGTACTGAAAGAGTCTAACATCCTTCTGGTATAACTTAGCTTTTCTTCCACGGCGCTTGAAATTTTTTATTTTCTTGTTTTAGGAGGTAACAGGATTGGAACCCAGGTCCTCGTACATGGGAAGCAGACACTCAACCACTGAGCTACACCCACTTCCGTTTTTATTTTTAACCAGGAAAAAAAAATCTTTTAACAAAATATCTCATTCCCCAGTTACTCTAATTTATTTCTTTAGTTTTTAGAGCAGTTAATAGGTTTACAGAAGAATCCTGTAGAAAGTACGGAGTTCCCTTATATCCTCCTCCCCATCACACACTCAGTTTTTCCTGTGATTAACATTTGCCTTAGTGTGGTACTTTGCTACAATTGATGAAACAATTATTGTTGTTTCATATAGGTTTTATTATACTTATATTTTAACTAAAGACCATAGTTTACGTTAGAGTTCACTCTATGCTATATAGTTCTATGGTTTTATTTTTTTTAATTGTATTATAGTAACTATTAAAATGTCCCATTTTAACTACCGTCAAATACATAATTCGCCCATGTTAATTACATTCACAGTGCTGCACTACCTTTCCCTACGCCCATTGCCAAAACTTTTCCATCACCCTGAACGGAAACGCTGTACCTGTTAAGCATGAGCACTCCCCATCCCTCGCCCCCACTACGGCCCTGTGTGCTTTCATTTTAACTTCAGTCGTGGCTTAAACAAAGGCAGCGTCCTCTGGGACACTTTCCAGCCCACCGACGACTTGCTCTTTTTTTCTAGCTGGGGCTGATAAGGGATGCTCCATGGCAGGTGAAAGGAGCCTCGGTTTCTCCATCTTCCCTGGTCCTTAGCTGGGATAATGTTTTATTCATCAGCCTAATTATGAGAATTAAATGCTGCCATAGTTGTGCAAGCCTGGCCCACTTGAATCGCTCAGCAAATTTTAGTTCCTTCCTTTCTTTGCCCTGAAGAAATCTATCCCACCAGTCTCTTTACCTGCCAGTTAAGCACGTGGATTTTCAAAGCCAAGAAAGCAGACCCTGCACCTTTTGACGACGTGGGTGGTGGCGGCTGCCTTCGGAGAACCAGGGTCTGGCGCACAGCATTTTGTAGAGCAGCCTTGGCGGCCTGCGTCTGAATCGTACGGATCATCGTTATTCGAATGCTCTTTTTTAAAAAATTGCTTGTTCTGCAGGCATTTTTCTTTTTCACAGGGATATGCGTTTACACTATTACATAAAATTCTGTGCTCCCTTTCAGAATTCTTATTACATTGCATTTGAGAAATCTGTGAATAGTAGAAAGCAACCTCTATGCTCTGAGAAATAGGTAAAACGATTGGTTATAGAAATCTATTTTTCAAATAGAGGAAAAGTGTGAGAAAATAGCAAAGCTGAAAGCTGGCAGATTTTCACGGATAGTCTCTGGGTTATCGGTTTCATGAATGCTGGATTCACGTTCTTTAAGACATTTTCAGTTTTCCTTTTGTTTCTTTTTCTTCTTTTCTCTTACCGTTTCACAACCAGCACGGCTTCGTTGAGTTTTCCGAAAGAATGCTTGAAAAATGTGCTTGTTGCTGGTGCTCTTTTGGTATTCTGAATTTTTCTCTTAAGGACCAGAGTCAGTTTTGGCAAAGAGAGACATGACTCATGAAGCTGTCCGAGCACACGGATGTGTTAAACACCTGTGTGTATGTGTGTGTGTGTGTGTGTGTGTTCTGGGTCACAATTAAATGGTTTCTCATCCTTTGGCCTGTTGCACGCTGATGTTTATCATTTGGGGTTTCTTCTCTTTGGGCAGCGGTGGTATTTACTTCTAATAGCTTATTTTTAGAGAAAGAGCAGTTGCAAAAGAAACTTTCTTTTTAATGCCGGCTGTAGAGTATCAGTGACATATCTGGTTGAAATAATCTCCAGAGCTCACTTGCACCGAGTGAAAAGCGGTGAGTGGCATCCAAAGCTGGAACAGCCCTGCTTGCCCACACTTGAACAGCCGGGCAATGGGCAGAGCTGGAAATCAGGTCACGGAAGGTAAGCTATGTGTCTGCTGGGGGTAGAATGAGGAGCACAGAGTACCTTACGCCCTGTTCTCTTCTCCCACCATGCCAGCCGCCTGCTGTCCCAGGAACTGCGAGCAGACCCTGAATGTGTGCCCAGTTCAGTTTTAGACTCGGAAAGCAACAAAGGAGGAGGAGGAGGGCAAACCCGACTTCGAGGGTTAGAGCACCAACTTCAGCCGCGCAGGAGCCTGGCTGCAGCCCCGCCGCAGCAGATGTCCGCCTTTATTGCATTTTTCCACCTTTGTTTAAATATCTAACCTGTCCGACCTGTTTGGGCTGAACAAGCTGGTGCTCGCAAACCTCGAGAGGTACCCGCTCACTGTCAGCTTTTTTCTGTTTTGTTCAAGAAGGTGATTAAGCAGGACAATCTGCCCTCCTTCTCCCCCCCTCCAAAAAAAAAAGTGAACAAGCAGTATAGAAACTCGGTACATGTATCTGTGACAGCGGATCCCCACCTCACGTTTCGGCAAATGTGTGCCTTGGGCCTTGCCCCTTTGCCGCTTTCAGAGCTCCGAGGTCATACACGGAGCAGTCGGCCTTCGGAGCGAGAGAGTCTGCATTTCCTTAAACCAGAGAGTCCGTTGCATAACGGGGTCACAAGTGTGCGGTGTCAGCACTTACTTCTCACCCTCTGTGCTTACATAACTCAGCTCGCCCGGGGGCGCCTGTTCCAATAGGGACAGGCAGGAAAGCCCGAGCTCGGGGTGATGTGGGACCCGCCAAGGTCCTAAGCCAACCCTGGGGCGTGCACCCTCTCTTCGCGGGCTCTGTCCTGTTCCTCCGTTCCCCTCACTAGGACAATATGCCGCTCCTCCCCTGTATCCGTTCATTTCCATGATACGGACCGTCTGAAAAGCAGAGGCTGTGGATAGAACCGTGTTCATCCCAGTTTAGGTAAAAGCGACCCTCTGCTGATGTAATTGGAGAGAGGGGACCCTGTGGCCTGGTTGGTTTTGGCAGGTCGGATTTCTCCTGGGCGTCCTTCACCCTCTCCCCACTCTCTGACACGCGTGCGCGCTCGCTCTCATCAGCTCTCAGTGTAGCCCCTTCCTTCTCGGCAGCTTCTCCCTGGCCCATAGAAATGAGCGCCGTGTCCCCACGCTGGTGCCAGCTCTTCCTTTTCACGGTGCCCCTTCCCCACGTCCACTGACCGCCCCTCCGTTTTCCGTCTGGCACTGCCCAGCCCGTCATCCTGAATGGCTCCGCCGAGGCACAGCCTGGTTCTCATTTGGAAAAAGCCCCTAAAGTGGCAAACGGCGACTTAGGAAGATAGTCACGTCTTCCTCCTCTGCCAAAACAGAAGGAGGACGGGACGGTTCTGCGGCCATCAGGAAACCCAAAGCGGGCGGCCTGCAAGGCCAAAGGAGCCCGGCTCGTGACCTGCCCCTTCTGCGGGAAGCGCGGGCCTGGGCTGGCTTGGCTGCCCGGGCTCAGTCGTTGCCCTGGGGCCGTTCCCAGGAGGGCGGTGGTGATTACCTGCCGCAGGGGTGGCGCCCTGGGTGGGCGAGGCCTGTTGGGGAGTGTGGGCTTCGTGCGGTTGGGGGGTTGCCCTCCGAGACCACAGATAGGGGGTCCGTCCCGAGGTCAGGGTCAGCCGTGAGGGCAGGAGTTAGACCCCGGCTCTGTGGGCAGGCTGGGGAAACTGAGGCCGTCAGCCTGGAGAAGGGGGAGCGTGGCCACCCAGAGGCACCGCAGGGACCATCAGGGCCAACCTCCCTGGGTTAAGCCAGGGAAGACAGCGTCCAGCGCCGGATGGACGAGACGGTTCTCTGTGGGCAGAAGGAGATGACTCCTCCAGCCTCGGAGGTCTTCTCTTGCTTTTGTTGATGTGTTTTTTAGGAGTCTGATTTTACATGGAAACACGCGCAAGTGCATTTTTGTGGATACTATAAACAGGTATCCAAGGGGCCACATAATATGTAGGGAGGATTATAACAAGTGAGAAATAATCTCAGAAAAAAAACAATAACAACCCAATACAAGAGGATTCAGGGTGTAGTGATTCAGGGGTGTGGCAGTTAGGAATAGTACCTAGAAGAAAGATTTTTAAGGGTTGGTATTACTGACTTGGGCTGGTCGTTGCTTTCCCCTTCCACTGCATTTAAAAGTCAGGAGAGGGAAGCGGATTTGGCTCAACAGATAGAGTGTCCGTCTACCACATGGGAGGTCTAGGGTTCAAACCCGGGGCCTCCTTGACCCGTGTGGAGCTGGCCCATGTGCAGTGCTAATGCACGCAAGGAGTGCCCTGCCACGCAGGGTTGTCCCCCGCGTAGGGGAGCCCCACGCACAAGGAGTGCGCCCCGTAAGGAAAGCTGTCCAGCGCAAGAGAAAGTGCAACCTGCCCAGGAATGGTGCCGCACACACGGAGAGCTGACACAAGATGACGCAACAAAACGAGACACGGATTCTGGGTGCCGCGGACACGGAAGAACACATAGCAAATGGACACAGAGAACAGACAACTGGGGGGGTTGGGGTGTGGGGCAGGGCAGGGAAGGGGAGAGAAATAAATGAAAAATAAAATTCTTAAAAAAAAGAAAAGTCAGGAGCAGTGGAGGAGATTTACCACCAGTGGGGAAGGAAGGGTCCTCTGCCTCTACAACAGCCACTAATAGAGAATGTTGTGCTTAACTCTGGTCTAAAGCCAGAGGCTTAGAGTGCCAGCGTGGAAGAAGCGGAGAGGGATGCAAGAGCCAAAAGGGGGCCCTTCTCCTGAAGGATGGCTGGGAGATTGGGGACATCAAGGAAGCGATACTCTTCAGGTGTAATAACCCCAGCTCCATCAGTCAGCGAGGAGGTGTTTATACCAGCCTGTTAGCCGGAAGCCAGAAAGGTCTTCCTCGGGACAAGGTGAAGGCACTGCCTTCTCCCAACACTACAAAGGAACGTGGCAGCTGGAAGAGAGTGGGACGGACGAGCAGAAATAGTGGTGTAGCCAGAAGCCCTGGGAGCCGGGAGCGCTCGGGCTGGAGGCAGTGGAGTGGAGAGCACCCAGGGCAGTTGTTAGCAAACGACGGGGACCCCTGCTTGGAGGTCTGCGATTCCCTTAGCTTCGGTACAGTTGAGGACTAGCCTAACCCTAGAAGCATCAGAGTGCTCCACTGCAGCCCACACGGTGAGAGACTCTCTGCTCTTGGAACGGGTTCCCCCAGCACCGTGGGGGAAGAGGAGCTTGCAGAGAAAATCCATGTGTAGGCTGTGTCCTTCGAGACGCCTGCCTCGGCGCTTGCCCTCAGCAGAGGTGGCAGGAGGCGGCTTCGGGGTGGCAGAGGGACGCGGTGTCCGGGGGCATTTTATCAGCGCCTCCCCGCAGGCTCGGGGAGCAGGCCGGGCGGGCGTTCCCACCTCAAGCCTGCGACAGCGGGCTGTCCTCGGCCCCGCGAGGCTCCCGGCCTCACAAGAGGCTGGCTGTCAGGTCTTTCTGAGCGTGCTGGCTCTTGGGTCCGCACAGCCGCCCACGCCATCACCAGACGGTCCTGCACACCCTGGCGCAGCTGGTGTGACCTGCCCGTGGGACCAGCGTGGCTGAACTAGGACGATGCCCGAATTACTAGAAGGGGCCTGGGGCCCCCGGGAGTCTCTGGCTCAGCGCCTCGCCAGCATCGCCCCTGCCTCTTCTGGCCTGTGTGCATTTGTTGTCCCGCTGTTCGCTCACACTTGGAAGCAGTCACTGGCCACTTGTTGTCATGTCCCGCCCCCTCCTGCCCAGTTGAACTCCTGAATATTTATTATGGAAACATACAGACTTTCTGGAGACTTTTCTTCAGCCAAAAATCAAGGTTGTAGACCTCCAGTGTTCCCCCCCATGGCTCCCTCGTCTGTTTGCTCATTGTTCGTGCTCCCTGTCTGCTTGGTTTTTGTTTTTGTTGTCTTATCTTGTGCTCTTTGACTGTTCCATTATCTGTTTTTTCTTTAGGAGACACCAGGAACCAAATCTGACTTCAGTTGATTGAGCCACATCCATTTCCTGCTCGTTTTGTTTTTTGCTTGTTGTCTGCTCGTTGTCTACTCATTGTTTGTCTTCTTCAGGATCCTCCTCCACCCAGACCCTCCTGTGTGGGAGGTGGGTGGTTAACTGCTTGAGGCATACCTGCTCCTCTCTGTTGTTTTTTTTTAAAGATTTATTTTATTTCATTTACTTATTCTGCACCCCTCTTGTTGTTTGCACTTGCTGTCTGCTATCAGTTATGTGCATCAGCTCAAGCGATCAGCTCACTGCAGCACCAGTTTGGGCCATCTTGCCCCTGGAATTGAACGCAGGGCCCTCCCATCTGGTAGACCGGAGCCCTATCACCTGAGCCACATCTGCCTCCCTCTGTTGTTTCTTAATCATATTCATCACCCGCCTCTAGTCATCACAAATCTTTGTTGGGAAAGAAGAAAAAAGAAAATAAAAGAAACGCTAGCCTTTGCTATCAGTAAAGATGGGGAAGTGTTTGTAATCAGGCTGCAGAAACCTGTCTGAACCTGTTGACACGGGTGTGGCGGGGCACTGAGTGCTGCCTGGGTGCAGCCTGTGTCCCGTGCACTGAAGAAGTGACCTTCCTCGCGATGCCATCTGCTCAGGGAGTCCAACACGGCGGCTCCTAGGTTAGGAAAACCCATGAGGAAATTCAGACTGACACGTTGGCAGATGCTGGATGTGCCCCGCTCCCTCCTGAGCTCGAGCCTTCAGGCTTCTGTTAGATGGGAGAGCCCTGGCAGGCCGTCGTGAGACCGGCCGCGAGGATGGCTTGTCCTGGGTACGCTGGGCTTGAGTCACCTTTAAACTTTCCAGAAGTTCTCCGGAGGACTTTAGCCCCGGGTGAATTTTAACTCGGGCAGGGACTCCTGTGAGGGAGGGCAGTGGGTCGGGGAGACGCGAGGTGATTGCATCCTGCCGGCATCTGAGCCGCGGTTCGCCAGGCCTGCCTGCGGTGCGCGGGTTTTGAAGAATCCCCACACACACCCGCGGTGCGCACACCCGAGGCCGCTGAAGGGCCTGGGAAAGCCCCAGTTGCTGGGCTCTGCAGGTCTGAGGCAGGGCTTGAGGGTTTGCATTTCTGACACGCTCCCGGGGTATGTGGGCGCTGCCGCGTGGGGGAGCGCAGCTTGAGCAGCGGTGCTCTGGGGGATCAGCAGCATCACCCCCGCTGTACAGCCGTCGACACGGCTCCTGGCGTGGTCGAGCCAGGCCGTCGCATCTGGAAGCTCACAGCCCCAAGAGCACCTCCAAAGACCAAAGACCAGGCAGGCTGTCACCGCCGCGGCACGGTGTCCCCCCCGCCCGCCGCCCCCCACCATCCCACCCAGATGTGCTTTTTCACCTGCGCAGAATCCCGTCTTGCTTCTCAGGGAAAGCCAGCACCCGAATGTGAATATATCTCAATAGATCTGCTTTAAAAAACAGCATTCCCCGGGTCGCCTATCCAGCGACTTACACATGCCTGAGAAGTGTCGGGGAGATTCCTGCTTTTGGAACTGGAAGCCAGGAAGGTTGTGGAGGCGTGGGCTAGTCGGCTCTGCGTCCCCGCGTCCCCGACGGAGGGTCAGCTCCTGTCCCAGCTGTCCGTTTAGCGCTGACAGGCTCACTGTTCTCATGGACAGCCCATCCTAACTGAATCTGGATTTTAGAAAATCAGCGGTTAAATTTACCGGAGGAAATCTTGAAGCTGATAATCAGCACCCATCCCAAATTCAAAGTCAGGGAAATGGAGCTGGGACCTCGTGTGTGGGGAGCTGGTGCTCACCCACCAAGCCACATCAGTCCCCCTGCGTTGGTTTTTCATTTGTTTGCTTGTTTGATTTTTTGCTTTTAGGAGACACTGGGAACCAAACCTGGGACTTCCTATATGGGAAACAAGCACCCAGTCACTTGAGCCCCGTCCGCTCCCTGCAGTATTTGTTTTGAACAAAACTCCAAAAGCCCCCATGTGTCATGAAATGTCTTCTTGTGACTCCTGAAGAAGTTCTGATCAAATTCCTTCCTTATTCCATGGTGTGGTAGGGTTTCTATTGTTGAAGTGTCATACCTCCAAAGGAAAGTTCTAAACTTTTATGCAAAAGCAGAAGTGTCGTTTGGCTTTACGAACTTCTCTCTCCCATTGTTTTACCCTCAGTGAATGCAGGTGAGTTCCAATAAGAGAAAAAAAATTGCACATATTCTCAGTTTTCATTGATGGGGTGTTTTGCATGAAAGGCCCTTCATCGTTGTCTACCGTACAATCTGATATTACATTTGCTCAACACTAAATCTCCGTAAGGCAGATTGTAAGGTGTATTAAAACCTAAGGACATATGTTACAGTGATTTGATTTTTTTTATTTATGTTTTTGAGGTTACTGGGGCTAGGGATTGAACCTGGGACCTTGTACCTGGGAAGCAAGTACTCAACACTTGAGCTACATCCACTCCCATTAACCCTGAATCAGTTTTAACAAACACATTTTTTGCATATACGTCATTTTATCCTCCCATTAATTCACCCACTCAGTTATTCAACAAGTTCATACACTTATCCATCCGTTCCATCATTTGACAAGCATTTCTTGACCATCTAACATGCCACCAGGGGCTACAGTAGAGAATAAAAGGGGCAGAGTTCTTTCTCTAGTGGAATTTTTTTTTCAGTTGAAAGCAAGGAGAGTGTCAAACTAGTAAATCCGCAATATTTTGGGTCACAGCTTTATGCTGTGAAAACCTGGGTGATGGGCTCGAGGGCATCTGTGTTAGAGGGGTGTGTGGCCGCAGGGGTGGGGACACTTGAACTGCACGGAGGGAGCCAGCCCTGGGAAGACTGGCACACGGCATCCCTTCCCTCCTCCCGCGGGGGGAGCCGCGAGCACAAGGGCTCTGAGGCTGCAAGTGGTGCGATGAGTTTCAGGAACCTAGAGGAAGCTAGTCTGCCTGAGGGAGCCCAGGGGCCTGCCTGGGGGTGCCCGGGGGTCGAGGGGGTGGAGTGGCCAGAGAAGTAGGCAGAGGCCAGCTTTATTTCTAAACACGAGACCAGCAGAGGAGAATGCCATGATTTCATCCGTGCTTTAGATGCTCACTCGGCTGCCGTGCACAGAACAGACGGCAGGAGGGCAAGAAGGAAAGCGGGGCAGTCAGTTTAAAGTCTTAGAGCAAGACCGTCTGTGCCAAAATGAGGGTTGGAAGCTTTCTGGTCATCGGTGCTTTCGGAGCCTATCTGCCTCGGAGTTACAATGACTCCACAGTCCTTGTACCTAGTTCTGGTGCGTTTGTCTGGTTATTAGCCTTCAGGGCCAGCTTCTGGCAGTGGCATTGCTGGGCCGAAGGGCACGCATGTTCAAACCCTGATCCCCGTTGCTCAGCCGCCTTCCAGGAAGGTGGTTACCAACTTCCATCCCCACCAGCCGTGTGTGAAGCAGCCAGTCTTGGGTCCCGCTCCAGGGTCACGTGCTCTGAGCCTTTCCTGGCCTCGCCGGTCTGGAAAGTGAAAGGTTAAGCTGCTCCACTACAGAGGAGAGGAAGCACAGCTTAATGGCAACTGGACTGAAGCAGTGCTGGCGATGTTAGTGCACCAACTCGGGGTGTAACGGAGCCCCTGTTCCACAGGCCTGAGGTCACCCAGGCTCTGTTTGCACAAGCTCTGGAGGTGCAGGGTTTGGGATCCAACATTTCATAAGGATATTTGCAAACGGGAGAGCATTCCAGGGCTAGTGGTAGAAACCAGTGCGAGCCAGCAGGCTTGAGAGCCAAACTCAGAAGAGGCTGGCCGCAGGAGCGGGGTTGTTTAACGTTGAGGGGTGAAAACTTAGGACGTATGCAGGAGGCTTCCAGAACTGTCTTAAGAGCTGCACCGTGGAAGAGGATGTCGACTGATGCTCTTTTGCCCCTGAGAACGGAGAGGCCTTTAAATTTAAAGGAAGGATGGAATTTTTGGCTCCTAAGAAACAAGATGTTTTTTTTTTTTTTAACAATTGTTGGAAGTTGGAGGGCTCCTTGTAACTGGAAGTATCCAAGCAGAACTGAGCGCAGATCCCTGCGGAAGCTGGGGAGGGACTCTGGGCCGAGCGGGAGGTTGGCGCTTCCCAGGGCCCTTCCGTTTCTGAGGCTCATGGTAATTTATTGACTCTTGAGGGTGTGGGGAAATGAGACGCATTAGCCCTTGAAGTCAAACCGGAGAGAAAAACAGACCGGAAATAGAACTGTGCCCTCCCCCTCCTTTCTGCCTTGGCCACTCTCTGAGGGGAAGGGGCGATTCCTGGCTCATCGCGGTGACTCGCCCCACTTCCTGTGAGCCTTTGGGGAGGAAGTGAGTAGCTGAGGTTGCCACTTCTGGAAGCCAGCGACGGAGAGAAGGGGTCGGGGTCACTCTTTAACTGATAGAGCATGTGCTCCCCCCGGAGTGGCCGTGTCTCCCAGGCCCTGGCGGGTCGGCCGTCGGCTGCACTGGCACCTTGGCTGAGCCCATCGCCCTTGGCCGTCGTGCTCTGTGTCCTCGCAAACAGCCGGCGTTAGCCCTGGAGCAGAGCTCGGCTTTTACTTGGCCCCCCAGGCCCCGGTCAGGCTGGGATCCAGCGCGGGCTGCCGGGTCCGCGGCCCCATCCTGCCTGACAAAGCTTGTGAGATGGCTCTGACCTGGTGCTGGCTCTCCTTTCCTCCCGCAGCGCTGCCGCGCAGAGGCAACCCAAGCGCTTCAGAACAGGATGGGGCCCTCCCCTCCTGGAGCAGGACCCGAGATCTGGAATGTTCCTTGCCCCTGGCCTGGGCAGCTCCGCCTTCAGGGCCCTGCTGTGACTTGCCTGTTTGGGTACCAGCTGTGTGACCAGGAGGCCACGGTCACCGCACACGCCTGCCACGGGGGAAAGTTGAGGCGCGGGTGCCCTGGGTGCAGCCTAGCATCCAGGACAGAGTGACCCGGCCTGGCCTGTGCAGGTCGTTAGGGATGGGGAGCGAGTGTGAATTTCGGAGTCAGCAGACCTGACTCCGTTCTGGGTTGTGCCACCCGTGAGCTGCCAAACCCTGGGCAGCTCAGCCTTTCTGTGCCTCAGTTGCCTCATCTGCAAAGTGGAATTAATAATCTGTAAAGGAGATGCCCACTCAGTCTGCTCCCCCACGCTCCTCTTCCTCTGCTTTCCGAAAACAGCTTCAGTTGTAAATCCCAAGAACTAAATAATGAAGCTTTCTTTTGGATATTTGTAAATATTTGTATCATGTAACTGAAAAAATGTGGCAATGAGTTGTTTACAGATTTCATTCTCTAATATCTAATATCGTCTTAGGTAATTTTAGCCTTATATTCATCTGCACAAAAAAATCATAGCAGCTATGGAAAATAGTGTGAATTTTTAAGATGTCATTGCAGATAACTTACTGAAAAAATAGATTTCACTTTGTCTTAAATGTGGCAGATGATTTTGATACTAATGTACATCCCTTAATTGCATCATACTTTCTAATCCTTGGATGCTTTCTTTTTTTAAAGATTTATTTTTTACTTATTTCTCTTCCCTTCCCCCTGTTGTCTGCTCTCTGTGTCCATTTGCTGTGTGTTCTTCTGTGTCCACTTGCATTCTTGTCATCAGCACCAGGAATCTGTCTCTATTTGTTGCGTCATCTTGCTGCATTAGCACTCCGGGTGTGCGGCGCCACTCCTGGGCAGGCTGCGTTTCATTCGTGTGGGGCGGCTCTGTGCAGAGCACACTCCTTACGCAGGGGACACCTCTGCGTGGCAGGGCACTCCTGGCGTGCATCAGCACTGCACGTGGGCCAGCTCCACACGGGTCAGGAGGCCCGGGGTTTGAACCCTGGCCCTCCCATGTGGTAGGTGGACGCTCTATCAGTTGAGCCAAATCTGCTTCCCCTTAGATGCTTCTTAAAAAAGAAATTCAACATGTCTAAAATAGGCGCGTGCCATATAATAAATGTTGAAAGAAACCTACCAGACTTTTTTTTTTCCTCCAAAAGCTGGTATTAAAGGATGGTCTGCCTTATTTTACAATCATCTTGAAATAGAGGGAGTGAGCTCATTTATTTCAGTTAGCTTTCTCAAAGCATCACGGGACCAAGAACTAGAAAACAGAGCAGCCTTCCTTAACTAGGCAAGGAATTGATTTGAACGTGGGCCAGATGGTTGCCTGTGATTCTTGGCCATTCCTTCCCACTAGATCTTCCGGCCACACCACTCCCATTCCCCTCAAGAAAACTGAGGCGCAGCCTGAGCCCCCTTCCTGCTTTCCATATGCAAGGTTCGGTGCCCCCCTGAGCCCTCCTAGCTGGAGGATTGGTTGTGGAGTGCCTGTTACTTTGGTAAGGGGTCGTGGGGTGGGGCACCAATGTGGGGACCTGCTCCACCTTTGAGAGACGTCTCTAACCAGACCAGTTCCCTGCCATCCTCGGCCTCTTACACCCATACGCCCCGAGAGACGTCAGGTCCAGCCGTCGCAGGGCAGGGGCGTGTGGGGAAGGCGTCAACGTCACTGCTGCTAATTCAGCAGCTTCCTAGTCATTTCCTCCTCGGCCAGTCTCCCAGGTCCTCCAGAGACGGCCCAGTGGGAGGTGAGTGGCAGGCAGCTTGAGAAGGCTTGGCTGTCTTTTCCTGTATCTAAGAACGTCTCAAGTCAGATAATACTGTAAAATAGGTAGGTATGTCACGGAGTTAATAATTAGAATATAGGGCACCGGTAAGTAGGAGGAGGGTAGGGAATGGAAAGCTGAGGGTTAATCTGTGCAGAATTGGTTAAAAAAGTTGTTTGTAAACCTTTGGCATTTGTAACTAGCAGAGCTATTCTATGGGTATGACAGTGGTTGAAAGGGAAAGTCCAAGGACGTGTATATTACTAGAAGGAAAGCTAAGAAATTAGCATAGGACTGTATAACGTAGTGAAACCCTGTGTGACGTACGAATATGGGTGATACTGCATATATAAGACTGTTTTTATAAAATATAAATACAAATAAACTAGAGAGAGAGAAACAGAATAGCAGCTATATATGGCAGGGGAAGCATAGAGAGTGAGAGGAGATGAGTTTTGTTTTTTGTTTATTATTAGTAGTAGTATAATGAAAGTACTGTAAGGACGATTTAAGGAATGAAATGCACAAATACGTGATTACACCAAATACTGATTGTACTCTTTGGATGGATTTATACTTCATTAATATGTATCAATAAAATTAATTTGTTAAATCAGGTGTATGTGAAAACCTGTGGCTACATTCCTGCATCTGGAATAATGATGATGATAATAATGGTCATAAAGCTAAACCCTTTCTAAGACACAAAATAATGAAATTGAGACAGACTTTTTCTGTAGTGTCGTTTTTTTAAAACATTTCAGTTTTATTGATACATATTAAAGCATACAGTTCATCCAAAATGTACAATCAGTGGTATTTGGTATAGTCATATAGTTGTGCATTCATCACGTCAATCGCTGTTAGAGCATTTTCATTATTTCAATAATAATAATAAAAACAGGAAAATTATTTACCACTCAGTGTCACTGTGCTTCCCCTGCTGTCCATAGCTGCTATTTCTGGCTATTGCACAATTAATTATTAAGCCGTTTTATTGGGATATAATCATGTATCATATGATCTAATGTCTTTCTTTTCCTTTTTATCTTGGGATCTTGTTTTAGGGCATTTGTTTTAGTATTTGTAGTCATTTAAAGTCGTTTAAATCACATCACCCATAAAACTCTTTTGGACCAGGCATGTATATACGTATGTAATACTTTTTTATTATATGTATATTCCTAGTCTGTAGAATCAGAGTTGCATTGTGTAATTTACTCATTATGTTGTCAGAGCAACTTTCATGGTCTCTAAAGCCATATAATGCTACAAAAAACACAGAAAAGACTTTCAGGTCTTAAATGCTTAGGATATCCGCTCCGTCAGCACTTCTCAAACTTAACCCCAACTTGCCTCCAACGGCAGAAGATAGAGAAGACTCACTGCTGGTAGATGAGGGGGGTGAATTTTGGAGGAAAACATAGATTACTTGTTTTATGAACTAATGGGACAGTTTAGGTACCTGGAAATTGTTTGTTCTATAGAATTGTGCTGTTACTAAAGTAGTACACTTTATCTGAATAAATAGAACAAGTCATCAGATTGTTTGTTTGTCTTCCTCTCATTAATGCCACTTAAATTCATGAATATCTTCCAACAATCAGCAAGACATTGGGCAACATTTTTGGATAGCACTTGCAAGACTTTAAGAGAGGCCTAAGGAGATGATAAAGTTTTAAAAGAAAGAAGCAACTGTAGAAATTACATCCAGGCTTTGTAAACTAAATTAAGAAATTAAATACCAGGGCCAGGTGTTAAATTATTTTAAAATATTAAATCAGATAGCCAGTGAAGAATTTTCTTGTTTATTTGTTTGTTATTATTATTGTTGTGGTGGTGGTGGTTGTGGAAAGAATGAAAATGCTCCAACAGTAACTGAAGTGATAAATGCTCAACTGTGTGATTATACCAGATACCATTGATTCCATTGATTGTACGCTTTGAATGCATTATATGCTTTATAGATATGTACCAATAGAATTGATTTGTTAAAAAAAAAAAAAAGCCTAAATTAAAAAATATAACAAAATCTAAAAGATGAATAGAAGGCCTCGGCTTTGTGTTAAAATACTCGGCATGTGTGTGTTCTTTTCAGACACATGAAGATTCACGAGAAGGACCCTAATAGTGCCACAGCTGCAGCCCCTCCATCCCCACTGAAGCGCAGGCGGCTGTCCTCCAAGAGGAAACTGAGTCACGACGCCGAGTCAGAGAAAGAAGACACTGCTCCTGCTAAAAAGGTCCTCTCTCATTCTAGCACAGACTTGCCTCCTCTCAGGACTTCTGCCAGAAATCCCTCTAATCTTTATTTTCACAATTTGGGGAGTTGGCAAAAATCCACGCTAAGCTTTTAACCTGTGTTTTCCCACACTATTTGCTCAAGTGTCTACAGCAAAGAGGACCTGTGTGTGCTTCCTATTGGGAGCCACCTCTCTGAGTCCGGAGTTTTACAAACTGTTCCCATCCTTTTATTTTTTTTATTTTCCGTTGTATCTCTGGCTGGAGTGTAAGCAGCTTAGGAATTAAGGACTCCTTGATCCTTACTTTGTTATTATCCCATTGCCTGGCAGAGAGTTGGTGCTCCGTGAGTATCTGTTAAATGGAGGAGTGGACTGAAAGATGGGGGGGACAGTCATGTTTGGGGAGTATCTGGTACCAAATGAATGCATGGTCGGCTGCATTCTTTTTTTTTTCAAGGAGGTACCCGAGATTGAACCAGAACCTCGTATGTGGGAAGCAGTCACTCAGCCACTGAGCTACATCTGTGCCTGAATGAGAGCTGGTTTTCTCGTTTGTTTGTTTTTGTTTTTAGGAGGCACCGGGGAACAAACCCAGGACCTCGTCTGTGGGAAGCAGGTGCTCAGCCAGTTGAGCTCTCCTGGCTCCCGGCAGCGTTCCTGACTCCTGGGGAGGAAGGCTTCCCTTCCTCTTGGGCACCTCTGGATTTCCCCTTGGCCTCTCCCGCAGTGACCCCATGGGGCCCTCTTAGTGACTCTGCTCTCTCCTCCTCCCTAAGATGGTGGAAGACGGGCAGCCGGGGGACTTGGAGAAGAAGGCCGATGAAGTTTTCCACTGCCCCGTGTGCTTCAAGGAGTTCGTGTGCAAGTACGGCCTGGAGACCCACATGGAGACACATTCGGATAACCCCCTACGGTAGGAAGAGGCCTTGGGAACCGTGTCCCGGGACACTCTTTCCTCTTTCTCCTGGCGTGGGGCGCCTTCGCGTTTCCATCGCTCCACGCTGGGTTTCAGCGACGACTGGGCGCAGGGAGGTTTTAGTAGGGGTGTGGTGTGGCCGCAGGTGTCCGAGTGGGGGGCTGGAGCCCCAGGTCTCTCCCTGTGGTCCCCTGATGAGGCCACGTGTTCTGATGCGTCACCGGCCACTGGGACAACAGTGGCGTTGACTTCACAACAGGCGTTCGACCCAGGTGCTGTCAGCCATGCACGAGGACAGGTAGAAGGCCACGTACCTGCCCCAGTCCACGTTAGGTGCCCTGAGTGTTTGCACGTGACCTGGACTTGGTAGCGCAAAAACCTCAGAAGGCGTTTTGGAAGAAGAGAAAGTTCCGCTTAGCCTGAGAGGCCCGACCTGAAGCAAAGCCCATTAGGTTTCAATAAAACTGTGATTGATGATTGCACTTCTGGGCCAGGTTCAAGTGCAATGGCTTTTCTGGCCCTGGCTTTTTGAGCCTCAGCCTTGCCAGTCAGGAAATGTGGATGTCAGGATTACTTTCCAGTAGAATTTAAGGGAAACTCATCTTTTGTTTCCCTGCCTTCTCTGATAAATCACCAGGCAGAGTGTTCCGTGTTGGTAATGAATGGATGGGTTTGGAGCCTTTTTCTGCAGAATGTCACTTGCTAAAATGTTACTGCCATAATTTTATTTAATTGTGGCTATATATATCATACAATTTGCCATTTTAAATGTACAATTCAGTAACATGATTTACTTTTACAGTGGTATGCTACCATTGCTGCCATCTATTACCAACAAATTTTTTTCCCTTTAGGAGGTGCCGGGGTTTGAACTCAGGACCTCATACATGGGAAGCAGGCGCTCAACCACTGAGCTACACCCGCTCCCCTTACCACCTGAAACAGAAACTCTGTATCCATTAAGCAATAACTGCCCTTACCCCTCAGCCCGTGGTGGCCTTTCATCTACTTTATATCTTTATGAATTTGCCTATTCTAGATACTTTATGTAAGTGGACTCCTACAATATTTGCCCTTTTGTGCCTGGCTTATTTCACTCAGCACGTTATCTTCAAGGTCCATCTGTGCTGCAGCAGGTATCAGCCCTTCATTCTTTTCCTGCCTGAGTAATACTCCATGGTGTGTACGTAACACATTTTGTTTATGCATTCATCTGTCACTGGACACTTGGGTTGTTTCCACTTTCTGGCTACTGCCAGTTAGGCCATTAGGGACACTGGTGTATGCACCACAGTTTTTAAGCATTGGAAAAAACAAAGAACATATGGGAGCTTTTTCTATAGTTACAAGATTTCAAAATAGTCTATCCCGAAAATTCCAGCTTAAGGGCCATCTCATCAGAGGCAAGTGTAGACATAGTTCTAGAAGACAGCTTGGTTGTGTGAGAACTGGGGCATCTGTTTATCAGAATTGGAGTTATGTGGACCGGATTTCATTCCTGGGGACACCGATTTCATTCCTTGGGGATACATGTTTAGTTGTGACTTAGGAATGAAAAGGTTTGAGCAAACTAAAGACTTTTTTTGTCAGGGGGGAAAAACCTAATTGTATGGTAACTTAAAACCATGTCAAATATCATTATCCTTAATCACATTAGCTTGACATTTTTCCATTGGGGAAAAAAAGAATTTATGAAGAGTTTAAACTCCTGAGCAATTGAAGTGCTATAAGATAAACGTCTCTGTGGAACTCCCCAGCCTCAGGAAACTGCACGATGTGTTGCCAGAACACATCCCTGCCTCAGTTTCCTCATCTGTCAAATGGAAGGAAGGCTGGACCAGATAATCCCTAAGTTCCCTTTCTGATCTTAAATTCTATACTTCTTTTCTTTTTTTTTTTTTTTTAAGATTTATTTTATTTGTTTCTTTCCCCTTCCCCGCCCACCTCCTCCCCCCATTGTCTGCTCTATGTGTCCATTCCCTGTGTGTTCTTGTGTTCTTCTCTGTCCACTTGCATTCTCGGCAGAACCAGAAATCTGTCTCTTTTTGTTGTGTCATCTTGCTGTGTCAGCTCTTGGTGTATGCAATGCCACTTCTGGGTGAGCTGCGCTTTTTTTGCGCGGAGTGGCTCTCTTTGCACGTGGGGCCTCCTCTATGCGGGGGACACCCCTATGTGGCATGGCACTCCTTGCGCGTGGCAGCGCTGCACGTGGGCCAGCTCACCACACAGGTCTGGAGGCCCCAGGTTTGAACCCTGGATCTCCTATATAGTAGGTGGACGCCCTATCAGTTAAGCTACATGCGCTTACCAAATTCTGCAGTTCTAAATCCAGTTTCCCAACGACTGTTCATCTGAAGAAGGCATTTGGCTTCTTCCTTTTGTAGCCCCTCTAATTCTGAGATTCAGGAACTTGACTTTATGGTTTCATCAGTGTCCACAGCATCCCCAGGATGTGGGCTTGTGGGTGGTAAAAATGAACTCATTCTCCAGGCAGAAGACCTGAGCAAACGGGGGCGAGCCTGCCCCAAGAGCCTCCCCAGGGCCCGAGGGTTAGGCACGGCCCGCAGGACTGGTTTTCTCTGCATACCTCCATCCATTTTGTTCCATTTAGTGTTTTATTCTGCAGTCAGTGCTTGTCTTAGGAACTACCCATTTGCCCCTTCTAGAGAATTCTTTCCTGCAGGAAAGCATCAGCCTCCTTATGAGATTTCTGGGCAGTGGCACTTCAGAGCACAGTGACAGGCGAGTCCCCAAGGTCCTCCTGGTCAGTGTAGCCCTGCGCCATGGCCTGCTGCCCCCGAGTGGGACGGGTGGGTGTACGACTGCGGGGACCGGAGGTGGGAGAGGACACTGGCTGTTCCGTCAGGGAAGGACGGCTGCGGCTGGGTGCGCCATCCCCAGGCGGCCGAGGGTGGCGGCCCGAAGAAGGTGTGACGTTGAACCTGCCTTTGTGCCTGTCGCCCTCCCGGCGAGGAGCTGCCCTTCCTCACTCGGTGGGGGCCTTTGGGCTGCTGGAGGTGGTTGGTGGCCACCCTGGGAGCATGGCCCTCCTCCCCCGGAGCTCCCTGCTGCATCCACTGGGCTACACACGGGTGGCCCCGCATCCCCGGGTGAGGGAGGCTGTCCCCCTCCTTGACACCGCCAAGCGGTGTCGCCAGGCAGTGCAGGCTCATGTCTGGGCACCGAGAGTTGCTGATGCCAGAATACAGTGAAGTTCCCGTTTTTTCCTGCTGCTGCGCATCCACATCGTGCCCCGCTGTGGGAGCAGGCCCGAGGCAGGCAGCGAGCCGTGCCGGTAGCTGGTGGGGAGACTGCCGGTTCACCCCGAGCTGAAGCAGACACGGCTCCGCTGGCAGACCCCAAGGCAGCAGGACCACAGCACGATGCTGCCCGTTCCGACAGAGCGCTTCTAACTCAGAACAGCTGTCGGCTTCTCTCCCCCTTCTCCTGTGCCCCCCGCCCCCAGGCTAGCAGGACTCCCGTTGTTCCTTAAGAAGCAGTGTCGGGAACCCAAACTCGTCGAAAGGCTGAGGCCACTCTCCTGTGCTTGCCCGCGTTTCGAATTAACGGAGCGCCAGTGTAGAACGAGAAGTAGCAATGGGAAGCAGGCGAGCCCGGCAACCAGCGCCGCGCATCTCCCGTGCCCTGACGTGGCCAGCAGAAAATTGCCGCCCTCCGCATGACTTCCCCAGAAAAGGAAGAGAAGGCGGATCCACGGGGCTTAGTGTGCGCTGGCTTCGGAATCCCAGACCTGGCGGACGGAGTGTTCAGAGAGCAAGTGCACGGAAAGAGGACATCCCTGCGCGGGCCTTTCGTGGTGTTGAATGTCTTGCTCAGTTGTAAGAATAGAACAGAGTGTCAGAGTGTCCCTTGGTCTGGATAAGCTCAGTGGCAGCCGAGTCCAGGCCAGCGTGGTCTAGCAGAAAGCGAGCCACGCCTGTCATTTTCAATGTTAAAAAGTAAAAAGACCGGAGCCGATGTCGCTCGAGTGGTTGAGTGCCTGCTTCCCATATACGAGTCCTGGGTTCGATCCCTGGTGCCTCCTGAAAACAAAAACAAGCTAACAAACGAAAGATCACTTCAGGGGAGCCAGTGTAGCTCCACCGTTGAATACCGGCTTCCCACATACACGGCCCTGAGTTCAATCCCCGTCCCCAGTACCTAAAAAGAAAAAAAAAACAGAAATGGGTGAGACAAATGCGTTAGTGATTATACCAGTATATTTAAAAGTGGAATTGCGATATTTGCTCAATATAGAGATGACTGATGATGCGTGGTTCCCGTTCTCGTCCTCATACGCAGTCTTTGGGCCCCAGTGCGCATGTTCCAGGTAACAGCCACTCAGTCCCCCTTCGCCGTCCTCCGGCGCTCCCCGGCCACGTGGCCACGGGGCACCCGCCTTCCTGTGGCTGAGACCACAGCAGGGCAGCGGCTCGGATGCCGACGTCCCCCGCTCTTCCGAAGGACCCTCTCGGGGCGCCTGGGTGGGCAGGGGCGGGTGGGGGCTGGGCAGGGACCGCCGCAGCGTCCCTGCGTTGGGGCGACTGGCATTGGGCCACGGCGGCTGCCGTCGAAGAGGGCCTCTTGCTCGAGGGAGGCCGGGTACTCGTGTTTTTTCTCTAACGTGTTCCACAAGCTACAGAGCGCTGCTCACATGCCGGGCGCTCGAGCGGGCTCGGAGAAGCCGGGGGTTGAGACAGGGCCCCGCAGGGGGCGTACACGGCAGAGAAGGGCGGGCGCCGAGGCCCCGTCCGCGTCGAGGAGCCCGGGCCCGCTCGGCCTGTCGCGCGGTCGCGTGGCGCCTCGCCGTCCCCTGCCTCCTCCGGTCGCCGTTGCTGGTGTCTGAGGGAATCGCACCTCTGGGCCAGGATGTGGGACCCCGAGGGGGCCTCTGCCCCCTCGCAGAAGAGATTCGGTGCTGCTGGGTGCAGCGGGGGAGCGGCCTCCAGGAGAGGCTGAGAGCGCCCGCTCCGAGAGAGGTGCCACAATCTTCTAGATTCCGGAACGTTCCGAGGAAAGTTCGGTTGCCCTCTCTGCCCCCACGCCCCCATCGCTGTAGAGGAGCCCTGAGACGACTCTTCGGCCCGCTTGTTTAAGCGCCATCTGAAAAACCAGGCAAAGGTAGACGGCGCCGTTCCTCAGGGGCCTGGGCTCCGTCAGGTGGGAGCAGAGTGGAAGCCGCTTGGGGCGAGGAGGGGCGGCGGAGGGCGCCGGGGCGGCTTGGACCTCTGCGCGCCGGGACGGGCCTGCCAGGCCCCGTGCCCACCCCAGGCCACGTCGGGTCGGGGGCGAGCGGGCGCCGCGGCGCAGCCTGGCAGACCCCTGGGGCGCGGGGAGGGGTGGCCGTGCCCCGGGCGGCTGAGAGCTGTCATAGGCTGTCACTGTTCTCCCAGCAACTGGGAGAGATTAGTGCAGCTGTTTGATGTCAGTCCGCAGACCCCGGGGACGTGGGGGGGAGCGGCGGGGGGAGGCCGGCCCGCGGAGGTGGGGGGTGTGCTGGAGTGGGAGGGAGGGCGGGGGGGGGGGGGGGGGGTTGTGGGGGGGGGAAGCTGGGCCCAGGAGGAATCCGGGCCTGCCGGGAGCCTCCTGGGGAGGAGAAGGTATTTGCACTTACTCCTCCTTGCCTCTGGAGACAGAGAAGGAAACATGAAGCATGAAATCCCTTTTTAAAAGGAATGTCAGTCTCTCAATTTAAAAAAAAACAAAAAACCGTAATGAGCAAGAAAGCAAGCAATCTCTCAAAGGGTCCAGAGCGCTGCTGCCTTCTGGGCAAGGTGGTGCTCGAGGCAGTGCTGGATGGAAGGAGCTGGGTGTGCCCTGGGGTTGCCCGAGCTGGGAGGGCCACTCTCCAGCGTCCAGGCGTTCGAACTTGACATTGGGCTGCGTGAGGAGTCAGGCATCTGCACATCGCTGTCCTCTGAGTTTCAAGGGTAGCCAATAGGGCAGAGTCAAGCCGACTAAAGGCTAAATGAGCGTTCGCTTCTGATCCTATTATTTAAAATCATGTCTTTTTCAATATCTAAAACCTTCCAAGGCTTACAGTTAGGGTTTTGCGCCACTGTTTGGGTATCCCCTTCCAAGGAAATGGAGGAGTCCGATTCCAGGGCTTCTCCCCAAAACTGTTTACTTGACCGAGCACATAAAAGCATCTTGTGCTTAGTTCTTTATTGTCGTGAAGAGTGGCCTTTATCTGGGTTTGCCTTTGTAAAGATTGGGAAATGGCGTGGCTACTTGAATTTGGTTGGAGTCCACCTACCAAGTTTTATAATCAAACTGTGTCGAAAGCCGGGTACTTAAATAACTAGAACGGCACATCATTTTCCTTCTATCGTTGGGGAAATCTGAGATTCTAAAGAAATTAATTCCATGATGTTTAGAAATTTGCCAGTTTACCCCTCAGCCTTTCAAAAATACACTTAGCGAAGTTAAACATAATTTAACCCTTTTGTGCGTGGCTCCAGGGTCATCTGCCTGTCCTTCAACAGCCAAGGTAGTGGGTTTAACAAAACTAGGTGAATGTAAAAGTAAGGAGATCCCAGTGAGTACCTGAGAGGCTGATCTTGAACTGTCCTGAGAAGTTTGTCCTCTTTAGGAATTTGTGCACTGGGGTTTTTTTCTTATTTGGGGCTTTCATCTTTTTCGGGAGAGTTAAGATACAGTAAGATATTATTAGTATCAAGCACTGGGGGGGAGCTGATTTCCAAATTGTTTAGCCACAGCATTGAAAAAAGAAACAAAGGACCTGGTGGCTCTGTTTTCCATTTCTCTAACTCTTACTGCTCATCACTTTGCCCTCAAGCATGACTCTTCATCTGATTTGATGCTTAATTATGGGCGCTCCTTCACTTCAGGTTCTTCCCGAGGTTATTTGGGAACCCGCTCCAGTTTGGGCCTCAGGTCAAATATCCGGGATGCATGCTCATTTTCAAGAAGTACAGAGAGTGAGCTCTCCCAAGAGCCAGCAGAACTGCAGGGTCTGGAAGCAGGCACGGCTCCAGCCGTCGAACTCCTGCTTCGTACATGGGAGGTCCTGGGTTCAGTCCCCAGAACCTCACAAAAACAGACAGCAAAGGAAGCAACCAACTCAGGGAAGCCCATGTAGCTCAGTGGTTGAGCGCCAGCTTCCCACATCAGAGGCCCCAGGTTCAATTCCCGGCCCCCGGAACCTAAAAAAACCCAGGTCTGGTCCTTTTCCCTTATTCTGCACAGAGAATATCTATGATAATGCTGGTCACACTGTCTTTCTACACCAGCCCAGAATTATGCAGTTTTCTTTTTTGAAAAGTAAATAAGTAAACAAGTTTTAAAAAAGGAGACTGTAGCATCTTATAAGACCAAGGACTTTTGTTGTCAGAAGTCCAGATTTGGGTGGTGCCCTGCCTGGTTCGTGCTGCATTCCATGTCAGTTCCCAATTCAGGGACTTCCTTGTAAGATTAATGGTGGAGGAACAAGAACATAATTCCATTGCATCTGAGTCCTTTGAGAGCTGGGAAGACTGAAAGTTCAGCTCATAAGCAAGAGCGCTTTTCCGGGGCTCCTGGGCGCGGGATCGCGGCCACTCCTGCTTTGGCCAGCCCCCTGCCCGCATCCCTGGGCAGCGGCCGGCGGCCCCAAGGGCCGGTGATTCCTGACAGTGGGAGCTCCGCCCGCCGCCCCTGGAGGGAGTCGGGGCTCTCTCTCTGACCATGCTGGCCCCCAGCTCTTTCAGAACCCGCTCGGCCGAAGTCAGAGCCAGCCATGGGGTTTTGTTTGGGTGTTTCATCTTTGTTTTTGCCGAAGGGAAAGCGACAGGAGTGGCAGTCACGGCCCGTGCCAGTGCCTGCCTTGGACACTGGCACCTGAAAGGCACTTAGAATGGAGAAGCACGTTCCCGCCATGCCCAGCTCCCTGCGGGCCGTGCTCCCCTCCCCAGCCCCCCGTATTCTGCCTGACCCCCCCACCCCCGTCCTGCCAGCCACGACCAGGGTTGCAGCTCGGCTCACCCACCCCGCGCCTCCCACTGACGGCCGCCTGGGAACCCCAAGCACCCTTGCCCTATCTGTGCTTCACACCCGCCTAGCACCCCTTCTATGGCCTTCCAAGTGGTGCTGAAGGAGGCTGGGAGAGCGGAGATAAACTGCAGGCAGTCACCCTCCCGCGCACCACATTCACTCAACCCCAGGCCAGGCTCTCTGTCCCCCCGCCTGGCCGCCCTACTCATTCCTTTGCCACCCACCGGGCCCCTGGCCCGTACCCCCTGCAGGAGGCAGAACCCTGCCACGTGGGGGCCAGCGGAGGGCATGTGGGATCAGAGGAAGAAAATCTGCCCCCTGGCCTTCTAAATTAGAAGTTCCGGCTCTCATAAACACGTGCAAGATTTCCGGTGTTTGTCTGGGTGAAATAGGGTTCTGTGACCGCCTCCCAGAAGCAGTTTACTTGCGTGAACCGTGGTTCTGTGCCCAGTCAGGGTTGAGCATCCTTTTGTACATCATTTCAGGCTGATTGCCCCTCCTTAGATCTCACCCCTGACTGTCATTTGAAATGTTACTTAAACTGTCCTTTGGAGGTGTGTCCATCCCCCCCCACTGGTAAATGTCTTTTCTTGAGAGTCATCGATTTCAGCATATGATTTAAAGAAAAGGAAGAAATTTCCTTTTTGGAAGGGACGGCGAGACTCTCCTTAGCTTCCTAAAATCCGATGAATAGGTACACACTTCCCCCCCAAATCCATTCATCTTCCCAACAGTCTGGTTAGTCTCCATTTGGAAAAGTTGCCCTCGGTCCCCTGCGGCGGGCAAGTCGGAAAGGCCGCCTGGCTCCGGGACTCATACGGTTTCCCTCTGGCACGTTGTCAAAGGCACTTGCAAAATGAACTTGTCCCACAGCCCTCCCCTCGCCTGAGTACAGTTTTGCCCCATCTGACTGTGTTGCAATCGCCCTGCTGTTCACGAGTTCCTGGCAGAGTCGAGATAACCCACAAAGCGTGGGGGAGGGGAGCGGGGGACCCCCAGCCCACGGCTGTGCTTTTAGCAGTTTGCAGCCTTAATGAAGAGTGACAAGCCCAAGTGGGGTTTGCAAATGCCGGGAGAACGGGGCCTGCAGCCGGCGCTGCAGCATCGTCCTCGGATTCACAATGACCTCCATTGTCCTTGAGGAGCTGCCTGGGAACAGGGTTGCAGGGCGTTGCTGCCCGGCCGGGAGCTGTGGGACTGGAGTGTCTGGCTGATAAAGGCCCTTCTAAGTGTGTCTGGGGATAGTTTTGCACACTGGCTTTTTTTAAGCTCTATCAACAGGTGCCGAGTGTGAAGTGGAAGCCAGGGTGTTTTTTCTGCGGGCATTTCTTTCCTCCTCTTAGCCAACCCTAGGACGTGCTTCAGGTCTCGGCGGAGAAGTTTTTTTTTCCCCTCTGCCCCTTCTGAGCGGGCTGTTTGTGAGATGGCACCCCTCGTCTCTTCGGAAATGAAAGAGGAGTGCCTGCGTTGAAATCACAGGAAGGTGGAGCTGCCAGGTGCGGGTCTGTGCTTCGTTAAGGTGTTACGAGAGAAACACTCATTTCGCCCTGGAAGTCTCAGGATTAAACAGAAGTGGTCGTTCCAAAGTTGCAGAAGTTCTTGAGAATGAAGAAAGAACATATTCATTTGAAATTAAAATTCTATTTTTTATGCATGTTCATGTGTTTGATAAAATGTGCCCAGCAGTGGGCTATTCCTGACCTTTTTTTTTCCCCAAGCAATATAAAATAATTAAATTTGTAGTGGCACCTTGCCAAGTTCAAAGCAATTGCTATTATTTGCAATAATACCAGAGGTTCTCATATAACAGATAAGAAAGAAAACAGGCTCAGAAAAGGAGGAGAGAATGCAAAGATGCCTAAAGTATGGATAGTTTCTCTTCTCCAGAAGCTCTCACAGGCTCGTAGTTTAAGATGTTTCTAGATTCTGGATTCTCTAATTCCCTCTATAATCTGTTTTCTAATCCTGCCCAATTACAAGTCACCTGGAGTGATTGTTAAGAGAGAAACTCCTAGCCCCTGTTTTGATTTTGGTAGGTCTGGGGTGGGACCCAAGAATCTGCTCTTTTTTTTTTTTTTTTTTTAAACCAGGTCCCCAGGGGATTCTTATCTCCTGCAAACAGTAAGCCCTGAGATGTAGGTGTACGGGTCCTCATTTACATAGCAGTAAGCTAAAATGGATGAAAAAATTTGCCCAAGGTCAGACATTCAGTAAAAGGCAATACCGGAGTCTGTTACCCCCAGGGGATCCCCGGGCTCTGCTTTGGGACGCGGGGCTGGAGGTCCACCCAGGAAATGTGCTCCTGCAGGAGGCGTGCAGGTATCACCGACCTGTTCTGGATGCCAGAAAAGGGGCAGGGGGTCAAAAGGTGAATCAGAATGGAAGGTGACGTGAGCCAGCAGAGGCAGGGCACGAAAATTCAGTGCTACTCAGAATCCAGTGCCTGAGGAAAGGACAGTCTCCACTCCCTTTATTATCAAAACCTGCTTCTGCCTCTCACACTGAATTTTCTAAGCACCCACCTTGAGTCTGATTTTATGAAAAAGTCCTCCGGACTTAATCCCTGTTCAAGAAATTTGCAGGCTAGTAAAGCAGATGAGACATGAACTGTCATAAACGACTCAGCAACCAGACTGGGGCAAATACAGGACTAGAGAAATGCGGCTTCCAAATGGCAGAAGAACCACGTAATTTATGTAATGGCCAGGGACACATGTAACGCACAGCTGTGAGCCCTTTCGGTATTTGCTATTTTATTCCTCTCCATTCCATTTCATGAATAAAACATACTGATTGAGATCCTTTCCCCAAAAAGGCCATGCCCTAGTACAGTAGTCTCCAAAGTACCAGGGAGGAGGGAGATCCCAGGGGGACCAGAAAAAAGTGAGACTTTTTATCTTACCTTTAAAAATGTCAACTTTTTAATCTTTTCTTTACATATACATAGTATATTATGTTTTATATACACATAAACGTGTGTATACACATATATATATATACCTGCATTCACACACATTTCTTTGTTAATCAATGAACAGATATGGGGTGCATGCTCAGAAATGACTTCCTGATGAGAAAGAATACAGTTTAAGAAGCCTGGAGGCGGTAGACTTGGCCTAGTGGTTAGGGCGTCCGTCTATCCCATGGGAGGCCCGCGGTTCAAACCCTGGGCCTCCTTGACCCGTGTGGAGCTGGCCCATGCGCAGTGCTGATGCACGCAAGGAGTGCCCTGCCACGCAGGGGTGTCCCCACGTAGGGGAGTCCCACTCGTGAGTAGTGCGCCCTGTAAGGAGAGCCGCCCAGTGTGAAAGAAAGTGCAGCCTGCCCAGGAATGGTGCCACACGTGGAGAACTGACACAACAAGATGACACAGCAAAAAGAAACACAGATTCCCATGCCACTGACAAGAACAGAAGCGGACAAAGAAGACGCAGCAAATAGACACAGAGAACAGACAACTGGGGTGGGGGGGGCAGGGAAGAAGGGGAGAGAAATAAATAAATCTTGTTTTTAAAAAAAAAAAGAAGCCTGGAGATTTCTTCTCAGGCCTACCTGCTCTCCCACAGTTCACTAATGTGCTACTTCAATACTGTTTCTTTCCAAACCTGTTCATGTCAATAATACTTTCAATCACTTAGTATAATTTAGTTACATTTCATATAAGCCAAAGAATTTTTTAAAAGTAGTCTCAGAAAACAAATTTGGAAAGACTTGTTACCATACAGATAAGACAGAATATGGGGGTTTTTTGTTGTTTTTTTTTTAAAGATTTATTTTTTATTTATTCCTCTCCCCTTCCCCTTTGTTGTCTGCTCTCTATGTCCACTCACTGTGTTCTTGCATCCGCGTGCATTATCCTGCGTCACTGGGAAACTGCATCTCTTTTTTGTTGTGTCATCTTGCTGTGTCAGTTCCCCATGTG
Organism: Dasypus novemcinctus; assembly: GCF_030445035.2. Classification (NCBI taxonomy): domain Eukaryota; kingdom Metazoa; phylum Chordata; class Mammalia; order Cingulata; family Dasypodidae; genus Dasypus; species Dasypus novemcinctus. Next base: position 39,146,758 of record NC_080694.1, read on the forward strand.
TGCGGTGCCACTCCTGGGTGGGCTGCGCTTTTTTCACGCAGTACGGCTCTCCTTACAGGGTGCATTTCTTGCGCGTGGGGCTCCCCTACACTGGGGACACCCCTGCATGGCACAGCACTCCTTGTGCGCATCAGCACTGTGCGTGGGCCAGCTCCACACGGGTCAAGGAGGCCCGGGGTTTGAACCCTGGACCTCCCATGTGGTAGATGGACACTCTATCAGTTGAGCCCCATCCGCTTCCCAGAATATGGTTTTAATTGCATCCAAATTTAGGGTAGGTGAGACAACTCTTAACAGTTGAGAGGAATGACCGTAAAAATCCAGAATTCTGCCTGATTTTGGTTTGCACAACTGGAAGTTCTTACTGCACTTGGAAGAATCCAAAACTGGACGCGTGATTCAGAAAAGAGGACGTGGAACTTCAGTCACTGGGCCTAGACCCAAAGAAAAGTCCTTGGCCCTCCCTCGGACTGGCCAGTGAGACTTGATGTATCATATATTGTTGATGCGCTGACATTGACCTCTGGACCAACAGCGCTGTAACTCAGGCACGAACAAGTCCTGTGTAACAGACATTTTCTCCGTGAGGCCTGCCGCAGCCTTCTTGCACTTAGCAATACTGGACAGCACCTCAGCTCTACGCTTGGGCCATTTTATCCGGCGAAATCACCCCCAAAAATACCAAAATGCACTAAATACACCACAGAAAGGATACCTGTTTCCAGTTGGAGAACTGAAAACAGAAGGCAGAGCAGTTGCCTTGTTCACCATGAGCGGAGAACGTTTGTGTCAGTCGGCTCACACTTTTCATAGCTTTGTGCATGTCAGGGAATGACCGCAAGAAGAATTGCACAAGTATTGAATTTGGCATAACAGACTTCAGCATATAGGCAGAATTCGCAAATACAGAATCTACAAAGGATGAAGATGTTTACATACAGCCTGTGAAGTGTGTAAGGTGTATATGGGTTATTTTTTAGGAACCCTAGCCTTTTACTGGCCATCCCACAGCCCGTCTGTACTGCGTCACTTTCATCACAGAGCAAGTGTTGGCTTTTCAAGTGTGATTGACTGATCACAGACTCCTTTCTTACAAAATCTGCTCATTAAAATTAAATGAATTTGGGAAGCAGATGGGGCTCAAGCAGTTGGGCTCCCATCTGCCATGTGGGAGGTCCAGGGTTCAATTCCCACGGCCTCCTGGTGAAGATAAGCTGGCCTGCGCGGAGAGCCAGCGCCGCAAGATGACGCAACAAAAGAGACAGAGGAGAGACAAATAAGAGGCACGGCAGACCAGGTAGCTGAGGTGGCATTGTGCACGTCTCTCCCACTCCGAAAGGCTCCAGGATCAGTTCCTGGTGCCACCTAAAGGGAAGACAAGCAGACACAGAAGAATACACAATGAATGGACACAGAGAGCAGACAAGGTAGAGGGTGGGGGGTCGGGAATTAAATCTTTAAAAAAAAATTGAAATGAATTTAGGCCGTTATTGCACCGCGCTAGCATCCAGGACAGTGCCGGCAGTGGTGCAAATTAATTTAAAGCGCACTATAAATACCTTACACATAAGGTGTGCAGTGAATGCTAGTTTATGAGGAAGAGTGGGTTATTACAGGATCTCAGTTGGAAATGCTCGTCAAGGTCCGTTGGGTGACAGGTTTCCACAACCTTTATACACCCTCGTGTGTTTTTCACCTCCTGTCCTCACTGTTGAGTGAAGGTGCAGCTCTCCACCTCCTACAGCTCCTCCAGACCTCACCTCTGCTTCCAGTCCCGCCTGCGCAGAGGAGAACGGCAGTGAGGGGAGGGAGGAAACCTGAGCCAGCTCCAATGGTGTCCTCGACTTGACCACACTCCCAGCCAGCCCTGTACCCCTCTCTGCGCCAGAGCGTAATCCCACGCTTGTGCAGCTTCCCGTGCCCCAGGCTCACCCGTCGCTCCGGACCCCTGGCCCTCAGTTTTCCCAGAGGCCCGGATTATCCAGTAGGTCTGCTGGAGAAACAGCCCCACCGGGGAAACGGGCTCCGTCGTGTTCCGTGGGGCCAGAGTCGAGGGCGTCGCGGCTGAATTTTTGTTATAAGTGGGTCACCCACACGGATACAGATAACTGCCACAAATAGCAGCGTGGACATTGTTGGGACTTGAGGAAAGAGACTAAAAGCCATTTGTCAACCATTCTCTATTCTAAATGTATTAAGGAGCGTCCCAAGCACAAATAAAGTCGAGAGGATGGCATCGTGAACGCCTGTGTACCAACCCAGTGTCACAAAGTATCGGCTCACAGTCAGTCTTGGTTCTGGCCCCCTCCTCCCACCCCAGATGATTTCAGCACAAGTCCAGACAATCACGTGTTGTTGTAAATATTGCATTATAGCTCTCTAAAAGGAGAGAACTTGCAAACAACGAAACACCAGAATAACCATTATCATAACCAACAAATTGACAGCAACTTTTCTCTTTTTTTAAAGATTTATTTATCCCCCCCCCCCCCCCCCCCGTTGTCTGCTCTCTGTGTCCATCCACTGTATGTTCTTCTGTGTCCGCTTGCATTCTTGTCAGCGGAACCCAGAATCTATATCTGTCTTTGTTGCGTCATCTTGCTGCGTCAGTTCTCCGTGTGTGCGGCACCACTCCTGGGCAGGCTGGACTTTTTTCACGCAGGGAAGCTCTCCCTGTGGGGCACACTCCTTGTGCGTGGGGTTCCTGTACACAGGGGACACCCCTGCATGGCACAGCACTCCTTGCATGCATCAGTACTGCAAGCTCAACACGAGTCAAGGAGGCCGGGGTTTGAACCCTGGACCTCCCATGTGGTAGGCAGACACTCTAGCCATTGAGGCAAATCCACTTTCCAGATGGCAGCTTCTTAATATCATCAATTGCGACATCAGTGTGGGGTGTCTCCGGTCCGGGCGTTTATCTCTCGTTCTGCTGACGGGAGGGGTCGGGTGTGCAGTTAAACTTGAGCCAGGCAGGCCTGGAGTCAGCGCCTCACAGCCTGACGGCTTTTGGCCGCCGCCCTTGTTTGCAGTCACCTGCGCGGGCCCTGCCCAGACCGACCTCATCCCATGTCACAGAGCTGTCCCACGCCAGGTGGCGTAAAACCAGAGACGTGCTGTCTCTTGGCTCCAGGGGCCGGAAGTCCAGGCTCGGGGTGTCGGCAGGGCGCGCTGCCTCGGAAGGTCCAAGGGAAGGAGCTTCCCTGGCCCTGCCCAGCACCCAGGTGCTCCAGGGCTTGGGGGCATCGTCCCCCAGGGCCCCCGCCCCCCAGGGCCCTCTCCCTGGCACTGTCGGTGGCTCTTCCCCTTCCCACAAGGACATAATGACACCGCGCTGGGCCCACCCCGCTCCAGTTTAACTCCCCACCTTAACTAATCACACCTGCTGACCCTCTTCCCAAATCGGGGGTGAGGGGTTGAGCCTGAGTTTGTTGGGGAGTACGATTTTACCCCCAACAGCGGCCGAGGGCCACCCCGTTCCCTGCGCACTTCCCTCCCGCTGGCCAGCAGTGGTCCCCGTGGCTTGAAGCACCGTGACCGGGAGAGGACGGTGGCTATGGCAGTGAGAGGGGGCTCCCCAGGGAGAACACCTGCCCCGTGGGACGCCAGGCAGAGCTTTGAGGATTCCGGGTGCTCAGGATTATTGGAGGCTTTTACCCTGGGGCATAAGCCAAGCAGGACACCCTCAGGAGTTCTGTGTTCTGAAGGCTCCTGGGAGCTCGGTGGTCTCCACACAGTCGCTCGCCGTGGTGGGTCCTACCCCCGCAGGTGCGCGGAGCATGGTACTTCTTCCAGCGCTTCGTGGAAACGAGTTTGGCTACTTCACGGGCGATTGCCTTACGTCTTTATTTCCAGAGAAGAATTTCAAAGCACAAGCCTGGGCCGCGGGTTTCTCTCTCTGTAAACCAGCGGCATTAGTCCCTTAGGGTTTTGTGGGAGTCGAGTGCACATGGCACACAGGTGGAAGGGTGCTTGGTCCACAGTGGGTCCCGGGAACTGGCTCGTGAGTCCGGATCAGCACTGTCCACTAGAGCTTTCTCCGGTGGTGGAAACGGGCCAATGGGCACTGCCCAACACTGCCGAGGCCTGGAAACAAGGCTAGGGTGACTGAGGAATTTTAATTCACTTAAATCTAAGTAGCTTCATGTGGCTGGGGCTACCATATTCAACACAGGTCTTGGGGTGTTGATGATACGGTAATTACGTCGTTTTTACTATGGATCTCAGTTAAGATATAGAAGATGAAACTAGGGAGCCTTTTGAGGAAGGAGAGAGCCTGGGGCCTGGAAATCAGAGGGACCTGAGTGCAGATTTTGTCTTCTTTATCAGAAATGTAGGGGATTTCCATAGGCCCCACTCCATCCCCCTCCCACATTTTCCCACATTAACAATATCCTTCGTTAGTGTGGTCCATTTGTTAAAATTGATGAGCACGTCTTGAAGCACTGCTACCAACCGTGGACTATAGTTTGCAATTACAGTTTGCACTCTGTCCTGCACAATTTATAGGTTTTGACAAAATGCATAATGGCCTGTGTCTGTCATTTCAGTGTCATGCAGGACAATTCCCATGTCCCCAAAATGCCCCATGTTATGCCTATTCTTCCCTCTCCCTCCCCTCACAACCTCTGGTGGCCACTGCCTTTATATCAGTGATACAAGTTCTTCCATTGCTAGAATAATAATAAGTCTGTAATAGCTGAGTTCAGATTTTGTCCCCCTTTTTTTGGCATTTTTGGCTGGCATTTGAACCCAGGACCTTGTACATGGAATGTGGCATCCAACCACTGAGCTACATCTTCTTTCCAAGATTTTGTCTTTGTTTCTTAGTGACTCTGTAACCTCGGTCGTGTTGCTTAACATTTTGGGGCCTAAATAATTTCACCTGTGAAATGAGAGGACTGGTCCCTCCCCTGCCTGTCAGGGTTGTTGTATGGACTGCCCCTGGCAGTGCGCCCTTACTTACTTAGCATGTGCTCAGATAGGAGCTACTGTGATTTTTAAGATAACCGTGGGAGGAATACCAGAACTCACTGTGGGGAACAGATGTGGCTCAAGTGCTTGAGCACCCACTTCTCACATGGGAGGTCCCAGGTTCAGTCCCCAGTGCCTTCTAAAAACAAAGGCAAACAGCAAGCAAAGAAACCAGCTCAGAGGAGCCAGTGTTGCTCAGTGGTTGAGCACCGGCTTCCCACATACAAGGTCCCAGGTTCAATCCCTGGTCCGGGTACCTAAAAAACAAAGAAGGAAAAAAAAGAGCAATGTGTAGTACTTGCTGTCACTTGATACTCGTTCAGCTGAATATTTTAGTTCTCCATCTAACTGCATCAGATACCAGGGATACTGACCTAGTTGCTGTAGCTGTTGTGTAATTTTTCTTTTCTAGATTTATCCTTTTTTTTAAGAAAATTTTTGTGTGGTAAAGTACAGCATTTCCCATTTTAACTACTTTTACTTGTGCAGTTCAGTGGTGGTAATTACATTCACAACGTTTTGCATCGATCACCTCCATCCAGTACCAAAACTCTTCCAACACCCGAGGCATAAACTCTGCCCCATTAAGCATTCGCTCCCCTTCCCCCACCCCCACCCCGCCCCTGGCAATGGGTCTTATATCTGACTATGGATTTGCATATTCTAATTCTGTCACGTACATGAGGTCCTTTTATGTCTGGCTTATTTCAGTCAGCACGTGTTGAATATCCTTCCATGTTGTCACTTATATCAGCACTTCATTCCTTTTTACAGCTTGGATAATACTCCATTGTTGTGTAGACCACATTTTGTTTATCTGTTCATCGGTCGGACCCTTGGTTGCTCCCACCTTTTGGCAATTGTGAACGATGCTCCTAGGACATCAGTGTACGAGGACCTGTTCGAGACCCTGTTTCCAATTCTTTTCGCTCTATACCTGGAAGTGGAATTGCCGGGATGTATGGTAGCTGTATTTAGCTGTCTGAGGACTCGCCCAGCTGTTTTCCATAGCACCCGCACCATTTCGCCTTCCCACCAGCCATACGCAAGGATTCCTGTTTGGCCATATCCTTGCCCGTTCAGTCCTTTTCTTTCCCTGGTGTCAGCTATTCTAGTTTGCGGAAAGTGATGTCTCGTGGTTTTTGATTTACATTTGCCTAACAGCTAATGGTGTTGAGTATGTTTTCATGGGCTTATTGACCATTTATATATCCTCTTCAGAGAAATGTCTGTTCAAGTAAGTTGTGTAAGTTTATGCTGTTTTGACTGTCAAATGTTTACAATAAAAGGAATCCACTGAGCTGAGGGAGGGAGAAAACCTTTGAAATGATCAGTCAACCTTACATAATTCCAGGAAGTTCTCAGCTGTCCTCTCTTTGGACACAGACTCTGGCTGGTCACATATAAACATTGTGTTTTCTGCAAAGATTTGGTACTTAGGAGTTGGTAGGACATAATTTTTTTTTAGTTGTTCATAGTATTCCTTTATACATTTAACAAATTCTGCTCTATTTGCTGTTAGGTTCATATTTTCATTCCTAATGTGGGTTTTTTTGTTGTTCTTTTTGAGAGAGGTTGTGGGTTGACAGAAAAATCATGCATAAAAATACAGGATTCCCTTATACACCCAATTTTTTTTTAAGTTTTCTTTCTTTCCCTACCCTTTGCTGCCTGCACTCACTATCTGCTCTCTTGAGTCCATTCACTGGCCATTTTTCCGTGTCTGCTCGTCTTCTCATCTTCTTTTTAGGAGGCACTGGGAATCGATCCCAGGACCTCTGGTTAGGAGAGAGGTGCTCAATTGCTTAAGCTACCTCAGCTCCCTGGTCGGCTGCGTCTCTCACCATCTCTCCTCTGCATCTCCCTTTTGTTGCATCATCTTGCTGTACCCGCTCTCTGTGCTGCAGGCCGTCAACCCTCTGCAGCACGGGCCAGCTCGCAACAGGAGGCCCTGGGAATCTAACCTGGGACCTCCCATAGGGTAGATGGGAGCCCAGTCGCTTGAGCCACATCCACTTTCCCCTTATACTACCCTATTCTTTTTTTCTTTTTTTTTTAAGATTTATTTTTTATATATCTCTCCCCTTCCCTGCCCTTCCCCCACCCCCACCCCCGAGTTGTCTGCTCTCTGTATCCATTCACTGTGTGTTCTTCTGTGTCCACTTGTGTCAGTGGCACCCGGAATCTCTGTCTTTTTTCGTTGCGTCATCTTGCTGCATCAGCTCTCTCTGAGTGCAGCGCCACTCCTGGGCAGGCTGTGCTTTTTTCATGCAGGGCGGCTATCCTTGAGGGGCGTACTCCTTGCACATGGGCCTCCCCCATGTGGGGGACACCCCTACGTGGCAGGGCACTCCTTGCGTGCATCAGCACTGCGCATGGGCCAGCTCATCACACGGGTCAGGAGGCTCTGGGTTTGAACCCTGGGCCTCCAGTGCAGTAGGTGGATGCTCTATCCATTGAGCCAAATCCACTTCCCACCACCCTATCCTTAACTCCTTGCATTGGTGTGGAACATTTGTTACAAGTGATGGAATCACATTTTTATAACTGTGCTATTAACTTTTTAGTCAGTGGTTTAACCTAGGGTTCACTGTGCAGTGTAGTTCCACGGACTTTTTTATTATTATCTGTTACCATATATCCAACCTAGGATTTTCCCTTTTAATCACAGAGTATTTATTTCGGTGCTGTTGATTTTGTGATTTCTTTTAAGGGGAGGAAGAGGTGTTCGGAGCTCACCAGGAGCAGACTGGCTCCGTGGTGTCCTGTCACTTCTATTTTGCTCATTTGAAAAGAAGCAACCCAAAAATACAATGTAATAAAGCTAAGCCTGCCTCGGTGCCTCCTTTTACGTCTCGTCCCTTTCCTCTCCAGGTGCGACATTTGCTGCGTCACCTTCCGAACTCATCGCGGGTTGCTGCGCCACAACGCGCTGGTCCACAAGCAGCTCCCGCGGGACGCCATGGGAAGGCCTTTCATACAGAACAACCCTTCGATTCCCGCTGGCTTCCACGACTTGGGGTTCACAGACTTCTCCTGTAGAAAGTTCCCACAGATCTCTCAGGTATTCGATCACCCCATGGCCGGGCCAGGCCGGGGGGTCAGCGCTCTGCCCTGGACGTGTTCCCTTCCCTTAAAACGTTCCCGGTCGGGTTCTGCCTCTCTGGGCATCCCTGGCCTGCGCTCTTCATGGGGGGGCTGAGCAGGAGGGTGGCCTCCTAGCTCGTGTGGGAGCAAGTCCACCCTAGCCAAATTACGACGCCGAGCTGCCGTGCATTTCGCATGTGGCCGGGGCATTCAGGTGTAAAGTTGTGAGTGGTTCAGCTCCATGTTGCTGTGTCTTAACTTGAGTTTGCAGTTTTTAAAACTTCCTTTAATATTTAAAGAAAATGCTTGGCATTGCAGCTAAATATTTCCAATATTTCCAGTGGTTTCTTTTAACAGTGTTTCATAGGGGAGTGGGGGTAGCTCAGTGGTTTGAACGCCTCCTTCCCATGTTGAGGTCCAGGATTCAAACCCCAATACTTCCCAAAAACGACATACAGGCATATAAAGAAACAAATGAGGAAACCAACTCTCACTGGGGAGCAGGTATAGCTCAGTGGCTGAGTGCCTGCTTCCCATGTACAAAGTCCTGGGTTCAATCCCTGGCACCTCCTAAAAAGGATAAATGTTCTCTGCTTATAATGTGCCTGCTGGAAACTACTCTTACTTTTCTTTTCATGTTTTTAAATTGAGATGAATGTACCAAAAGTAAAGTCCTTCAAGTGCATATCTCAAACTCAAGGAATTGTGAAGTGTGTTCACCTATATAGCCACCCAGGGGACGATATAGAACATTCCAGCACCCAAGAAGTCTCCCTCCATCCCCTTCCCAGGCAGTAAATATGCTTCTCTCCCCCAGACCAGAGATAGCTGGCCTCTTAAACTACCAGTCAGTTTTGCAAGGCACTTGTTTTTAAAAAGAGAATTAATGCTCTAAAATAAAAAATGCAGTCTTCGGAGAAAAGAGAGAAAATTAATTTTCCCTTGCTGGATTATAATTTACCTGTACGCCATGTCTCCGGTGAAAGGCCTTGGGAATTGATGTTGTTCATTGAGCGAACATGACTTTTCTTTTTACGGTGCCTTGTGGGTTTACTTGCTCAGGCCGGGGGTTAGCAGGAAGGTTGCTCCGCATCCGTCACGGCGAGGGGCAGGCCCCTGGGACAATTGTGAGAGGCTCTTTGCGTCTCGGTCCACTGACGGTTTTTCTTTCGATCCTCTTCTATCTCCCTTCCGCCATCCCGGGTTTCACGCAGGCCTGGTGCGAGACCAACCTTCGCCGGTGCATCAGCGAGCAGCACCGCTTCATCTGCGAGACCTGCGACAAGGCGTTCCCCATGCTCACCTCGCTCGTCCTGCACCGGCAGACCCACGGCGCCGCCGCGGGTGAGCAGGGCCGCGAGAAGCCCCTGGCCGACGACCCCCTGGACCAGAAGGTCTTCCTGGCCCTCCTGGGCCTGCAGCTCACCAAAGACGTCCGCCCGGCCCCAGCCGCGGAGCCCCTTCCGGACGACAAACCGAGCAATACAGCTGGAGACCCTCAAGGGTCAGCTACCTCAGGACCCCGGCCGCACCAGCCTGCTGAGCCTGGCGCCCTTGGAGGCCGCCTCGCTGGGCGGGCCTCTGGCTGTGCTCCCGGCCACCAAGGAGAGCCTGCAGCACCTGTCCCTGCAGCCCTTCCAGAAGGGCTTCATCATCCAGCCCGACAGCAGCATCGTCGTCAAGCCCATCTCCAGCGAGGCGGCCATCGAGCTGGCTGACATCCAGCAGATCCTGAAGATGGCGGCCGTCGTGCCGCCGCAGATCAGCCTGGCGCCCCCGTCCCGGGCGCCCGCCGCTGCGCCCCTGCAGGCCATCTTCAAGCACATGCCCCCTCTGAAGCCAAAGCCCCTGGTGGCGCCGCGCACGGCGGTGGCCACCTCCACGCCCCCGCCCCTGCTCAACGCCCAGCAGGCGTCCCCGGGCTCTGTCAGCCCCAGCCTGCCCCCCGCCGCCACTGAAGCTCCTCCAGGGCTCGGCGGAGGCCGGCACAGCCGCCCACCCGCTGCAGTCCAGGTCAGGGGCACCGCCCGGCGCGGCCGCCCAGCTCTTCCTGCAGCCCCGGCCCGAGCCCCCGGGCGCACCGGAGATGAAGACGCAGCTGGAACAGGACAGCATCATCGAGGCCCTGCTGCCCCTGAGCATGGAGGCCAAGGTCAAGCAGGAGATCACGGAGGGCGACCTCAAGGCCCTGATGGCTGGGCCCGCCGGGAAGAAGGCGCCGGCCATGCGCAAGGTGCTCTACCCCTGCCGCTTCTGCAGCCAGGTGTTCGCCTTCTCGGGGGTGCTGCGCGCCCACGTGCGCTCGCACCTGGGCATCTCGCCGTACCAGTGCAACATCTGCGACTACATCGCCGCCGACAAGGCCGCTCTCATCCGCCACCTGCGCACGCACAGCGGGGAGCGGCCCTACATCTGCAAGATCTGCCACTACCCCTTCACGGTCAAGGCCAACTGTGAGCGGCACCTGCGCAAGAAGCACCTCAAGGCCACCCGCAAGGACATCGAGAAAAACATCGAGTACGTGACGAGCAGCACCGCCGAGATGGTGGACGCCTTCTGCTCGCCCGACACGGTGTGCCGGCTGTGCGGCCAGGACCTGAAGCACCACCGTGCCCTGCGCGTGCACATGCGCTCCCACTGCGGCCGCGGCCTGGGCGGCTGCCTCAAGACCCGCAAGCCCTTTGAGTGCAAGGAGTGTGGCTCCACCTTCTCGGCCAAGCGCAACTGCGTGCACCACATCCTCAAGCAGCACCCGCGTGTGCCTGAGCGCGAGGTCGAGGGCTGCGTGCTGGCGGCCGACGGCAGGGACGGGCCGGCCCCCGAGGCCCCGGGCGGGCCGGAGGACGGCGGCCACGGGGCCTTCGGGGACCTCAAGCCCGGGGGCCCCTTCCTAGAGCCCCAGAACGGCTTCCTGCATGGGGTCCCCGCCCCGCCACCGCCCCACATCTCGGTCAAGGTGGAGCCAGCTGGCGGCTTCACGATGGACTTCAACGAGCCACTGGACTTCTCTCAGAAGGGCCTGGCGCTGGTCCACGTGAAGCAGGAGCACCCCGCCCCCTTCCTGAGCCCCTCCTGCCTGGTCCCCTACGACTGCTCCATGGAGCCCATCGACCTGTCCATCCCCAAGAGCCTCCGGAGAGGCGACAAGGAGACGGCCCCCGGCGACGGCCAGCAGCCAGGGCAGGGCAGCGCCGAGCAGCCGTCCAGCGGCCCGCCAGCGCCCTTCGGGCCCAGTGGGGTCCCAGAGAAGGCCAGGGCCCCCGCAGCAGGGGGCACAGCTGCCGCCCCCCAGGAGCCCCCCGGCCAGCCCCTGCAGGGCCCCGTGCAGCTCGCCCTGCCCATCTACCCGTCAGCCCTTGTCAACAGCGCCTCCCTCTTAGGTGGCTCGGCTGTCGTCAGCGGTGCGGCCCTGTTGCGACCGCTGCGCCCTAAGCCACCCCTGCTCCTGCCAAAGCCCCCGATGACGGAGGAGCTGCCCCCGCTGGCCTCCATCGCCCAGATCATCTCATCCGTGTCCTCGGCCCCCACCCTGCTGAAAGGCCCAGCAGCCGACACGGGGCCCCCCGGCGCGAGCCGCCACACCGCAGCCTCCGACCACGCGGGCAGCGTGGCTCCCCAAGCCGCCCCCACCGACACCCCCAGCCCGAGAGAGTGCAGCGACCTGCCCCCCGCAGCCCTGAGCGCCGAGACGGCCTCCCCCAGCGAGCAGGGCCCCGCCGGGGTGTCCAAGAAGCGGGGCCGGAAAAGGGGGGCGAGGAGCCGGCCCAGGACAGACAGCGGGGTGGACCTGGACTCGAGCGGGGAGTTCGCCAGCATCGAGAAGATGCTGGCCACCACGGACACCAACAAGTTCAGCCCGTTCCTGCAGACCGCGGAGGACGACGTCCAGGAGGAGGCGGCCGGGGCCCTTACGGACCCCGGCCGACCCAGCGACGACGAGCAGGGCAGCCCCGCCGAGGACAGGCTGCTGAGGGCCAAGCGCAACTCCTACGCCAACTGCCTGCAGAAGATCACCTGCCCCCACTGCCCCCGTGTCTTCCCCTGGGCCAGCTCCCTGCAGAGGCACATGCTCACGCACACGGGTAAGAGGCCGTAGGGCACCCGCCGGCCAGGCCCACCCCCGGCAGGGCGGCTCGTCAGCTGGGGCCTGGGGGCAGCAGGTGCTGGGCGACGCCTTGGGACTTGCTCCCACAGCCCCATTCCCGCCTCCTCTCCTTCCTCAGCCTCCGAAGCAGGCCTGGGGGCTCTCAGCACCAGGGTGACCCTGTTTCCTTTCCTTCCAGGGCCGCTGTTGGGTTGGGTGAGGTGCGAGCGGGAAGGTGTCTTTAGATGGAAGCCAAGGCTTCCAGCCGCCCCCGCCCCCAAGCAGGCTGTGTCGGTCCTCCCCTCCCCTCCCCTCTCCTCCTCTCCTCCTCTCCGAGCACGGAGGCAGCTGGGAAGAAGGACTTTGTTCCGAGGTATCAGAGCATAATGAACCCCGTGCTTCCATGGGGGACGTCACGGCCGGCTTCCCCGGGGCCCCTTTTTCCATTTAGGACGTTCCGCGATGTTCTCTTTTGGCTGCTTTGTATTTTTGAAAGGAAATAGTGCAAGTTATGATGTTGGCAGCTATCTCTCAGTTCACAAAGGCAGACGCCTCTTCCCCTCTTTGTTGTGAAAATCAGTGACCAAGGGTGGTAGGATTTTTTTTTTAATTTTTGTGAAAATTGTCAGCTGTTCCCGAGAAATAACCCAAATGTACTTGAAATCCGATATCCTAAGTAACAGACTTAAGATGGCAAAAGTCAGCATCTTAAAGTATTTTTTAAGTATTGGTTCATGTAAGTTGAATTTTAAAGAGTTTAAGTTCAAAATAAGGAATATACTTCAAATGATTTTATGGCATCTACTTGTACTATTCAGGTGGCCATACAGCTCTTGCCTTAATAATTTTCTTTATAGTCACACGGGATGTAGATCACTGAACTAAGAGTGAATTGGGCAAAAGCCCTTAGCTTTTTGGAGTTTACAACCCAAATAGCTAAAACCTAAAACAGAATAAAGAGTTGTATGGTATGCCAGATAGACTGCAGGGTACCCCATTAAGTTGGGGTCACAAAAACAGCAAATAAATTTCAGGCTAAATCTTTCGCAGGGAAAATTTAGGACATACCTACTAAAAACCTTCTCAGTGTTGATCTGAAATGGAAGCCGCACCAGGCATCCTATCTTGGGGCCAGCCGAGCCTGGCCACCCCAGGTAGTTCCTGGGGAAGGTGGTGGGACGGGAGAGGAGCCCGTGGAGGCTTCATTTAGGGCTAAGTCGTCACTCGAGACTTTGGAGAAGCTCCCGGAAGGCTGCTGCTGCTAGATGAGGCAGGAGGGGAGGACAGTGGCAGAGCTGTCCCTCGAAAAGGAAGTGTGCAGAGCGCAGATTAGGAAAGGGAAGGCCGGCTGTTAAGTCACGGTTGGAAGGGCTGGGGTCTCTTCTGAGGCCGTGCCAGCCACCCGGGAGCGCCCCAGAGACACCAGCGTCTCCTCCCGGCGCGGCGGGACCTGGGCTCTGGGGCCGGGCACACGCGGCAACGGAGGACACACTCAAAGGGAGCCAGAGCTCCTGGGTTCACGTGGCCCGGGCTACCCTCCGGGGCACCGCTCTCTTTCCCCTGGCAAAATCAGGTCATTGTTCCGATGACCGAGCGGCTCAGAGCGGAGGCACCCTGTAGAAGGTGCGTGCCCGCAGCCGTCTCTCGGGCTGCCCTGTGGGTGCCACCCAGTGCCCACAGCTCGATGGAGGATACGAGTCGGCCTCTCGCTGCTTTCCGGAAGGCAGGCAGCCTAGACCTCATTGCTGGCTCACCACTTGCCCTCCCTCGACCCCTGCCATCGCCCAGCCTGCCCGCCGTCCTCCCCCCGCCCAGAGCCCTGCCCTTAGTGCATCCTGTGCACCTTTTCCTCTGATGAAGGGCCTTGTCTATTCTTGAACGTTTTATTCTGGCACGCGGACGGCCCCCTCAGAGGCCCGGTGCAGTCCACCTTGCTTTTGCGTGCTCCCCATGTCGGTGCAGGTGCCTGCCAGCGGGCCCTCCCTGGGCATCGCGCTCTGCCAGACCTCATCGCTGGCCTACCAGTGGTGGGATGTGAAGCGGAGCGAGCACGACGGGCAGAGGGCAGCGATACCCTTGACAGGGAGTGGGGGCAGGTGGGCGAGTGTAAGGAGACGCTGCCGCCGCCCCTTCCATGTTGCTGGTCCCCTTAGCAGAGGTGCATTTGGGCCCAGTCCACCATCTCCCGTCGCATTCCGCCGTCGCATGGGGCCTTCGCTCTGGTGAGGGCAGCGCTGCAGGTTGGCAAGCATCCTTTCTGAGCCACCCGTCCTGTGGGGCAATGCCGGCCACACCTGGCCACGAGGAAGTGGAGGCTGAGCGGCCAAGCGCCCTGCTCCAGGGTGTCCTGCTGGTAACCAGAGGTGGAGCTGGAGTGCAAAGCCAGGGCCACGGCCCTGCGGCGGCTCCCACCACCCAGATGTAGGTGCCCCGATCCCGTGGGAAGGCGTGTGGGACGTCCTCTGTCCGCTACATTCCAAGTCCTTCCCTCGGAGCAGTTGGAAGTGGTTTGTGGTTTGAGATACAGGTAGAACACATGTACAAACCGGGACAGGACTTATATGCTTCACGACTTCCCAGCTGTATTAGTTAGATGCCTGGAAACCGTGTCAGGGTCTGTGCCACAGGCTTCGTCAACAGCCTCTGCTGTGTCTGGGCCTCACTGCTTCTGTTTTCAAGGACAACCTCACGATCACCTCTATCAGATAATGTTAAAAAGCACCTGGCTGTGTTCGGTTCTGTGTTGGGACCTTTTGTGTTCATTGAATGGTGGCTCTGGAAGGAACGTAGGACGTCATCTCATCCAGCCCACACTTCGCAGACCTAGTGTTGTCCTGATAGGAGGCGATGCTGACGGAGACTTGGAGCCCAGTCTTCCCAGTTTCCGAGGCTTCCATCAGATGTGTCATCCAGAAACTTTGAAGTGAGACCCAGTAAGGCGTACACTTAAGAGTGTAGACATGTACCGTTGACTTTGACACAGTACCAAGCTGTTGTGCGGGGAAGGGGTGTGCTTTGGTGTGCAGGCAGCATTCCAGGCTCAGTGTGTTCCAGCCTAAAGTGTCTTGTGCCGTATCCACTTGGAGGGTGGATGCAGGGTGGACGTCGGCCACCTGCTGACCTCCCAGCAAATGCACGGGATTATCACGTGGCCCCACCCTCGCCGCACGCCCAGGCCACCTCACCCCCGAGTGGGCAGCAGTAGGTGGGCCGGAGGTCAGCTGCCCGACGGGGGTTTCACCTGCTCGCGAGCGCCAGGCGCCGCGGTGACAGCCATTTCTCTCTCCGTGGCTCAGGTTCCAGGCATGGTGTCCCGAGGAGGAAGCTGGCTGGCTCTCGTCAGTGTCTCACGTCCCGCGGCCACTCTCTCCACGCCCAGCCAGCTTTCCTCCTTCCACTCCCTCCTCCCGCTGCCCCAGCCCGCAGCTTCCTGTCCCAGGGACGCCTCCTGGTTCCTTACCTTTCTCTGCCTGAACAGTGTCAGTACCTGACCAGACCAGTGCCCTGTTCCTTTCCAGTCCCCCTCCCGAGCCTCTGTGTGTTTTGAGGCCTCAGGCAGAAGAGAGGATGCCAGAGAACAGTGCCAGCCCCGCGCCTGTCCTCGGCTTCCTCCTTCCTTCTGCAGCTTCCTCGTGGAACGGTGGAAGGGGACAGCCTGAGATCCCTGCCCACTCCGACTTCCGGGCTCCTGACTGGCCCCGTTTTCTCACGATTTCTGCTAACTTCCTTGCCCAGCCAGCGCGGGGCTCTCTCCATTCCCCCTCACCCACCCCGTGCTTACACGCAGCAAGCACCTGAGCCAACTCAATTACGGCCTCCAGAGCTAAGTGTGGGCAGTGCCACTTGAACTGTGGATGGCTTCTCAGGACCGCGTCCGACCTGGCCCACTGCGCCCTCTGCCAAGGGCAGGGGGAAGCCTTGGTTGCAAGGGTGGGCAAGGGTGGAGGGCGAAGTCTGGGAGAGGTCTCAGCCAGGTCATCTCTTTTCTTTATAAAGTGCTTTTTATTTTTTTAAAAGAGACTTAGATTACACAAAATGTTACACAAAAAATACAGGAAGTTCCCATATGCCCCACCCCCCACATCTCCCACTTCTGCCACATCAACAACGTCTTTCATTCACTACAATTGATGTGGTGCATTCACTACAATTGATGAACACATTTTGGAGCATGGCCACACAGCATGGATTATAGTTTACATTGTAGTTCACACTCTCCGCCAGTCCACTCAGTGGGTTATGGCAGGATATATAATGTCCTGCATCTGTCCCTGCAGCATCATTCAGGACAACTCCAAGTTCCAAAAATGCCCCCATATCACACTACCTTTTCCTTCTCCCTGCTCTCAGCAACTCCAGTGGCCACTGTGTCCATCAATGATACAATTTCTTCCATTGCTAGAGTCACAATAATTCGATAGTAGAATACCAGTAAATCCACTGTAATCCATATTTTATTCCCCAATCCTGAGGATTCTGGGATGTCGATGTCCACTCCAACTCTAATTGAGAGGGGCTTTCGATCCCATATGGCTGATAGCTGTAAGGTCATCTCATTTAAATTTTTTTAAAAAGCCACTCAAGGTTTGCCATCATTACTATCCCCCACTTTACTAGCCTGTTTCCTGTGAAAAATGACCAGAACATTTTAAAAAATATTCAGGCAGCTCTGCCTTCTTAGTCAACAGTTGCTTTTTTCGGTGCACATGCCAGGGTGCCCTTTCCGGGTTGTCGATTCTTTGGGCCTCTGATTATTCCCAGCATCTGTATTTTTAAAAAGCCTCCCCTGGTGATCTGGAAGCCCTGGCTTGAAAGGTTCTCAGGAGGGACTAAATACGATCTTTACTTTGACAAAAATGGACGCCCCACCTCAGGGGAGCTCTTATTTCAGCGGTGCTGTGTTGCACCTGGAGTTGTGCAAGGCAGTGGCGTTGGCCCTTCCCTTGCAGAAGCCAGGGCCCCATCTGGCTCCCCGCTCACAGAGCCCATACTGTCCTTTCGCAGAAAGCTCAGGCTTCTGCACCTAAACTAGTCCGGGGACCGGTTGACACTGACGTCAGGGTAAGGCTGGAGGCTCCCGTGCTTGTCTGTGCTCTAAGGCTGCTGGGCTGGTGGGCTTTCCCACCAGCCCTTGACTTGTGTGCTTGGTGACAGCCATCCTTTTTAGGTCACGAGACCAAAGCAGTGGGCTGCAACTCTCAGTTGTGTCTGTTAATACAGGAAAACTCTACCCCCACCCCCGGTAAACTTGGAGGCTGGGGCCTTAGAATCTAGTGATTGGGGAAGAAAAGGAAAATCCAGTAAGTGATTCCCCTGTGCCATCTTCTCCCTCGTCTCTTCCCTCTTCCTTCCTTCTTAGCCACACTCGGTCCCTCTTTGCCTCTTTCTTCTTCCCTCACATTCATCTGGGCCCACACAGGACAAATGACAGAGGATCCTGGCTTGCTGTTTTTTGTTGTTGTTGTTGCGTCATTTTGCTGAGTCAGCTCTCCATGTGTACGGCACCACTTCTGGGCAGGCTGCACTTTTTTCACACAGGGCGGCTCTCCTTACAGGGCGCATTCCTTGTGCGTGGGGCTCCCCTACGCAGGGGACACCTGCATGTGGCACGGTACTCCTTGGGCGCATCAGCACTGTACGTGGGCCTGCTCTACATGGGTCAGGAGGCCCTGGGTTTGAACCCCGGACCCTCCATGTGGTAGGCAGACACTATCCATTGAGCCAAATCCACTTCCCTCCTTCTTGTGTTCTGAAACATCATGTTTACAGTACAAAAGGAATCCAAATAAAAGGAGAGGATAAGCCCACCCTGTCCGCCCGATAACTCCTAGGGGTGGGGGGTTGGGGTGGGGTCATGTTCACCTGTCATGCTCTACTCGACCTCGTCCAGGACGGGTGGGAGAGGGTGTAGGGGCAGGAATCAGTGTGCGCTCTGTGCCCCTGGGGTTGGAAAGGGGGCTACCCAGGGGCGCATGGGACCTCCCAGAGCCCACTTCGTGATTCTCTTGTCGCTAATTTACTACCAAGCAGAAGCTTAGAGCAGGGGGACAAAGAGCCTTCCACGCCACGAGAAGCCCCCTTCTCCGCATGTGTGGAGGACCCCAGCAACCCTGGGCAGGGCTTCCTGCGGGAGGGTCCTGGGAAGTCGGGCTTTGGGCTGGTGGGCCGGCCAGGGCCGCCGACCCCTGCCGCACACACTTGGGAGGGGCTGGCCTGGCTGGGCAGGCGCCGGCCCTGGCTTCTCCAGACGGCTCCCCCAGGTTCATCCGGGGGCTCAGGGTTCCCGCAGGGCCCCAGCGTGCCTCTCCATGCTGGCGGGCTCTCTAGCAGCTGTGTGTCCTCCTGTGCCAGCAGGGATTAGAAAAGGTCTTCTCTGTTTGATACGACAAAGGCGTCGTCTTGCGATGCTCTGCTATCCCTTTTTGTACGTTTAATGTGTTGCTGCTGCTGTTATTTAATATTTTTTTCTTGTAACATCATTGTTTTACCTTAAACATACTTACCTTGGTTTCCTTGTTAAGGTCCTTTTAGTATTTTGAAGACAAAAACTTAACTCCCATTCCACCCTGGATAAGGAAAAATGCTCATTTTAGTTGTCAACGTTCTTGGTATTTTCTTCTCTTTTTTTTTTTCCCCCACTGTATTTTGTTTTAATTTCTTAAGAGATGGGGGGGGAGGGGGGAGGGAAGCAAATGTCGATCATTCCAGGAAAATAAATCAAAGCAACTTTGACGTTTCATTTCATTAGAAAGCCAGATAAACATTTATTTTTTTCCCGCTTCAGGTCAGAAGCCCTTCCCTTGTCAAAAATGCGATGCCTTCTTTTCTACCAAATCTAACTGTGAACGCCACCAGTTGCGCAAACACGGAGTTACCAACTGTTCCCTGAGAAGAAACGGGCTTATCCCCCAGGCAAAAGAGAGTGGTGTTGGAGCTCATGATAGCCCAGGTAGAGCCTTCAGGTCACTGAGGAGGAGAGAGGGAGAGAGACAGGGCCCTTGGCATGCCTTGGTGATGGGGTGCAGGAACACCCAGCTGCCCAGGGGGCGGGGAGGGGCTTCGCAGTGCCAGCACCCCCTGCCCAGAAAGGAGGCGGCCGTGAGGCTCAGGGGTATGGCACGGGGCCGGACCCCCAGGACTTGGCAGGGGGCCTGCTTGTTAGCCAGGAGCCATCCTAGGGCCCCGAGGTGACGGTTCTGAGCCGCCTGGGTGGGACCTGAGCGGGAGGGCGTGCCGTGCCAGCCCTTGGCACCTCCTGGTATTGTTTTTCTTTTCAGTAACTCTTCTTCCCAGTCTAAACCTTTCTTGTTTGAAAAACCACTATGCATGTCCTTTCTTTAATCACATTCTGCTTCACCCGAATCAGGTGTTCTTCCGATGTGCTGATACACGCTTCTCTCCTCCGGCCCCCCATAGAGCGATTAACCGCCCAGGGCTCCTTTGGGCACCTGCCCTGCGCCCGCCCCCCACCCCAACTTCTGCATTTACTCGCGTCTCCTATTCAGTACCTCCCATCAGCTCCAACTGCTGGGCTCCTGGGCCTCCCCTCCCTCCACCCTGAAACAAATGAAACAGCAAGATACAGCCCTCCCGGGCCCCTGGGCATCCCCGTCGTCGGTAACCGTCCTCCAGGCAGCGGCTTCCTTTCCGCAGAGCTTGGGAAAACCTGGGCATGTCACCGCTGCTTGACGCCCAGGGGATACCCCAGAAAGGCCTGTGGAGGGTCGAAATTGTGTCCCCGGGCTTCCGGAAGGCTGGACTGCCTTCCTCGATGGGAGTGGGTGTTCGGGAGTTCTGCTGGGGTGCGGGGTCCTGGAGGCTCCCGGCATTGAGGGGCATCCAGCCCCTGGGCACCTTGTCTGTACCTGGGGTGCAGGAGAGTGGGCGCATCTGAACAGGGATCCCCGTAGAAGGAAGCAGAACGGCTGGCTCCACGGGGAGGAGCGCCCCCGCCGCCTCTTCCACCCACCTCCCACCCAGCACAAGGCGCTGCTGCTGGAGACAGTCTCCAGGTGTCCCCGCAGCCCTCCGCCCGCCCTGCCCGCCAGCTTCCGTTTTCGCGTGATTTGCCAGGTATCAAGATCTCAAGTCCAGGGAGGCGAGGGCTTCCCCAAGGTGGTGCCTTGCGAGCCATAGACAGTTGGGGTGCAGTGCCCCCAACCCCCAGGGAACCCCCAGCCGTGCTCGCTGCGGGGGATCCAACCGTTCACACTTTAACAGTCGGCTATCACGTTACCTGTTAGTCCAGAACATTCTCAGCCAGGTTTAGGAAGCAGCTAAATTGATTCTGCCCAAAACGGTTCCGAGGAAGGGAAAGGAAAGCAGGTATTTCAGGGGAGCATTTGTTTTTCCATGTTGGAAAAAAAAAAAAACCCTAATGCGGGAGGAGCGCAAAAACGGAGACCTCAGCTCAGGACACCTCAGCTCAGAAGTTAGTCGTAGCGTGACGTGGTGGGCATCTTCTCTTCTGAGTTTGCAGTTTTGTGATTTCTCCTTCCAAACCCAAAGTGCTTCCCCACCTCCACCCTGCCCTGAGATCATGTAGGTTCTCTTTAAGGGACAAGGCCTTTAAAAAAGAAAATTCACACAGAGTGGTAATGGGAGACCAGGCCAAGAGAAAACGTCTGTGTGGTCTACCTGTGGCCACCGTTCATGGTGGGAAAGAGGCCCGAGACTTCAGAGGAGAGAGGCAGGCGGTGGGCTCGGCGGTTGCCAGGAGGCTTTCTTAAACCAGATGAGGATGATGGTGAATCAGGTTTTATTTGAGATTTTCTCCCAAGAAGCTAAAGTGACGTTTTGGGGGGGAAGACCGTTTAAAAACAAAAACAAGAAAATGAAATGGCCAGAGGAGTTCTCGCAGGGTTTTCTACATTTATACGCCAACGCCATATTTTCTTAAAATCCCCAAACGTGCGTAGTATAACATACGTCTGACTTTTTCAGTCTTATAAGATCTCTCCCAAAAATGTACCCTAGATTGTCCCCCTAAGAATGCAAAAAATGCCCCAATGCAGGGGGAGTTCCTAGGTGAAAAGGGACATATTGAATATTCCAGATGGAGCTGGATATTGAGTACTGCAAGCTAAACTCTTAATTGCCCCTCTGCGGGAAGGCGGGAAGGCAGGGCGGTGGCCGCGCCTTCTCCCCTGGTGAAGGATCCGTGGGCAAGGCACCCTCACGGCGTGTTCCATCAGTGTACGCTTCATCAGTGTAAGCGCAGAGGCTTTTTAGGGCCCGTGTCCTGAGCGGTGCAGGCCACCCTTCCCCACCCACCCTTCCCCACCAGAAACCCGGCAGGCCTGGTGGACACCCTGCCAGGAAGCCTGTTTCAGGGCTCGCGCATGTTGGGGACAACATAGCCTGGGCCAGCTTCCCTGGAGGGCCCGAATTCCGTGACATTGAACTTCCCCGCAGCGCCCGATAGACGGTAAATTGTTGAGATGACTGTGAAAATCTCAGCTTTCCCGGAGGAGCAGCTGCAGGTTTATCGTCCCCGAGTGCTGTCAGGAGTCTCTGTGCCTCCTTGGGTAAATTCCTCAGATGTTTAACAACAGGAATGAGGGACGGTGGGGACAGAGACTTAATCCCTGTTTTCCCGGCAGCCTCGCCTTTTCTAGGAGGAATCCGCCCAGCTGCCTGGGGGGGCGAGGGCGGGGTGGGAAGAGGGCAGGGCCTTTTAGTTGGCTGTGTTAGGGGCGGTGAAGAGCTGGAGTGTCCTGGTCCTAAGAACTAGGAAAAGCCAGTGTGAGCAGCTTCCCACCTGCAGGCCAGGGCCCACCCCCTAAAACACACCCCCGCTAGTGGAGGCTCAGGGAGGACAGCCGGGCTCCCGGGCCCCTGAAGGGAGGAAGCCCAGGGGGCCTCTCACCCACACTGACCCAGGGCCCCGGTCAGGCTCGGGATATTTACTCAGGTTTGGTTTTAGAATTCATTATGAATTTTTTTTTTCAGTTTATCCTCTTAAATATGCTCCACTAAGGTTAAAACTAAAGACAATCCATTGTTCCTTGATGAAAAATAAAAATAAAGGAAAGCGCCCAGAATGTATGGACATAAGACAGAGCTAACCTAGATGAAGTCTTTTTTTAACTGTAATTGCCCACAGGGTAACACATAAGATGATGCATTTTTTGTTTTTTTTTTTGGTACCAGGGGTCAGAGATTGAACTGAGGACCTCATAAGTGGGAAGCCAGCTTCTCAATCACTGAGCCACATCAGCTCCCCTGATTTGGGTTTTTTGTTTCTTTGTTTGTTTTACTTACTGTTTGGTTTTGTTTTCTCAGGAGGCACTGGGAACCAAACCCAAGGCCTCCCAGTGGGAGGCAGGCACTCTACTGCTCAAGCCATAACCGCTCCCCTGCACTTTTTTATCGTAGACTTGATACCAGAATCTATTCAGTAGACAGTCTTTTGAAATATTCTAGGAAATGAGCATCCAATTTTTCCTTGGAACATGCCCCAGGTGTCGGTGTCTAATGCTCAGGATTCATATGCTTTCGCTTTTGGATAAATCCCAAAAATCATATTGTTTGCCAAAATGGTATCTTCATGCTATAGTTTTTATCTCCTTCTGAAACCTCTTGAGATGCCCAGGCCAGAAAGGTCACTCAGAGTAAGCTGAAATGACCTGCAGCAGTGCTGTGTCCGCTACGGCAGGTAAAGCAGGAAGCCCCGGCAGGTGGGAGAGAAGGTGCGGCTCGGAAGGGAAGGCACGAGCCCCTTTAGGGGTAGAGCTGGTTGGCAAACAGCCGCGTCTGTGAGCTTGAGGGAGAATCACGACGACGGGCGGACGTGCCGGTCCACCTGGCTACAAAGGGACGCGCCTGTTCGGCTGGCCTCAGCCGTGGCTCCCTGCAGAACTGTGGTCGGAGATCTAGCTCTTCGAAAGGCGTGTGCCACAGCAGGACCCTACCGACCCGCTTAGCGGAGGCACTTCTGAGTCCTGGCCGTCATTAATTGGCCTCCGGCTCTGGCCGTCAAAATACAGAGCCCAAGCAAGATTAATAATAATAATAGTAAACTTAAATACAAACAAAACTCGGTTCCCAGGGAGATGGACGTTCGCTGGCGTAGCGCGCGATCGACACTTGTTACAAAAAAGAAGGCCGTGCTGTCTGAGCCCTGTCATCTGTTGGGCATAGCTGATGTCACCGAGGGCCATCGTGGGCCTTCCTCGGGTAGTTTTGCTCTGGAGCGTGGACAGGGAGAAACTGGCCACGACGAAAGGCAGACGTCAGCAGGACCCTCCCCCCTCGCACTACCCAAGCCTGCACAGCCCCTCCCCCTCGGGCCCTCTCAGCACAGCTAGCATCAAAGGGGCCCCTGTACCCACAGGGCCCCTACCACCCGCACAGGGTACTAACTGCCCCAACAGCTTCCGGGTGTGCATGAGTCGCTTTCGCTGCTGCATCCTTTTACCTGGACGTGAGCTGGCCGGCCAGAAGCTGTGTGTCCCGTGGGGGCGCCGGGGCGGGCTCTGGCCGTTTCCTCTGAAGCACCCACCAGACCCTGGGTGTGGATATTTGGGGTGGCGGGGCGTTGCTGTGTACATTGCATGTTTGTTTGATCTCTCTGCGCTGGGAGAATAACCTTGACACACTCGGCTTCCTCAACTTCCCTCGTGCGTCTCTGGAATGCACCGACACTCTGTCTCTGCTGCGCTGAGTCCCTGCTCCTTCCTGGGCTGGGTGGGGGGCTCCTCCCGGTGGAGGGGGGTGCGGGGCCCTTTCTTAGACCTCCAGCTCCTCCTGGGCCCCTCCGCGGGGCTGGCGAGGGTTGGAGGGGCGGTCCCAGCGGGCGGCCCGGCGCCCCCCACTCAGACCCTTCTCCCTGTGTGCTTGTCCCGCAGAGAGCCAGTCGGACGCCGAGACGCCCGCAGCGGGCAGCGAGGTGCTGGACCTCACGGCGCGGGAGCAGGAGCTGCCGCCCGAGCAGGCCCCCGAGCCCACGGAGGAGCCCCCCGCGGCCCGGGAGGAGGCGGCGCGCGAGCCAGCCTCGCCCGAGCCCGCGGCCGGCGAGGGGCGCCAGGAGCCCGGGGCGCAGCCCGCGGCCGAGGAGCCGGCCGAGGCCCCCGAGGGCCCGGAGGAGGACGCGGGCAGCAACCAGAGCCTGGACCTGGACTTCGCCAGCAAGCTGATGGGCTTCCGGCTGGCGCGGGCCGCCGCGGGCGCCGAGGGCCCCGCCGCGCAGGGCCAGAAGCACGCCTGCACCACCTGCGGCAAGAGCTTCAAGCTGCCAGGCACGCTCAGCCGCCACCAGAAGGCCCACGGCCGCGACACGCCCCGCGACGAGCCGGCGCCGCCCCCCGAGGACGAGGGCAGGGGCGCGGGGGCGCAGGGGCCCGAGGACGAGGACGAGGAGGATGAGGACGATGAGGAGGCGGAGAGGGCCCCGGAGCCCCCCGCGATGGAGCCGCCCCCCGGGGACGCGGCCCCTGCAGAGCGGCAGGGCGAGGAGGTGGAGGGCGCGTCCGACGGGGAGGGCGCCGCCGAGAGGAAGCCCTCGGAGAGGAGCGAGGACGACAAGAAACCAAAGACGGACTCCCCCAGGAGCGCGGCCAGCAAGGCCGACAAGCGCAAGAAGGTGTGCAGCGTGTGCAACAAGCGCTTCTGGTCCCTGCAGGACCTGACCCGGCACATGAGGTCGCACACAGGTAAGCGGGCACCCGCCGGTGCTCCCCGCGGGAGCTGCCCCTTCCCCGCCTTCCCCCCCAGTCTGGGGGAGTCCAGCCCCCCAAGAGCCCCCGCTGGGCCAGAAGCCAGGGGAAGAACGCCCTGAGCCGGCACGGGCTTGTGCGGCCTCCAGGCCCAGGCAGGGCGGGCGTCCCAACCAGCCAGTCCCCAGGCTCCCACACAGCCCAGGGCCCCTTCTGGTGGCTTGGCAGAGCCCTGGATTAAACGCAGCCTCTAGCCCCTGAGCCTCCGCCGCCTTCCTGCCCCACCGGTGGGCGGTGCACTCCGGAAGCCCCGTGGTCTCACCCGGTACCCGGAGCACTGCCCCGGCCTCACTGGGAAGGCGCCAAGGTGTCCAGGTGGGTCCACGGCCTCCGGCTGCCCTTCCCCGCTGCAGCAGTGGTTGTAACTGGATCCTCCCAGGCCTTCCTGTCGGGGCACACGTCCTGGTTGCTCCCGGGGCCTCCCCACCTCCAGTGCTGAGGCCACAAACCCGAGCAGGGACCCTTGTGGCAGAGAGCGAGGCACCTTGATGTGTTTACGAAGCCAGAAAATAGAAACATCCTTTTCCACCACCCCTTCCCCAGGAAATAAGCAGGCCCCTGCACCTAGTCTCAGCTGCACCCCCCCTCCACCCCGGCTACTGCGTGCCACGCAGACTCACCCACGCGGTCACGCCAGCCTCACCCACGGACTGCTCGGGCGAGAGTTGCCGGCCGTGCTCAGGGGAGTTGAAGGACGCTGGGGTTTGGCTCACCACGGAGAGGGCCCTTCTCAGGTGGTGGTCTCAGCTGCTCACAGCTCAGCGCCCCGAGCACGCGGGCAAGGCCCCGGCGGCTCCGGAGCACAGCACGGAGGGCATCTCCCACCCCCGCCGTGGGAAGTGCCACATGCGGGTATCAGCACCTGCTAACATGGCACCCACACATCCTTTCCTGTCCTTGCACAGGATTCTTTTCCAGGCTCTAATAGAAGCCAGTCAGGTTGGGGCCTGGGACCTTCCCTCAGGTGGCCCGGATTTCCTGGTTCCACCTGGGAAAAAATCCGAGATCCCCTGTTCCCTTTCCTCTCTGCTTCCCCCGGCGGCACATCCAAGGGTTTCCCCAAGGGGCTTGAGTTCTCTGTGCCCGCCACCGGGTGCTTGCCGCCCCCAAGCCCCAGTCCCCGCTTGGTACATGGCCGCTGCCTGGTCCTCAGCAGCCTCGTTTCCTCCTCCCGCCCTCCAGGGGAACGGCCATACAAGTGTCAGACCTGCGAGCGCACCTTCACCCTGAAGCACAGCCTGGTTCGCCACCAGCGCATCCACCAGAAAGCCAAGCACGCCGTGCACCACGGGAAGGACAGCGACAAGGACGAGAAGGGCGAGGAGGACAGCGAGAACGAGTCCACCCACAGTGGCCACACCCCCGCCTCGGAGAGCGAGGCCGAGCCGGCCCTGAGCACCAGCAACCACGTGGCTGTCACGCGCAGCCGCAGGGAGAGCCTGGCCAGCGCGGCCCGCGAGGACAAGGTGGCGGCGGGTCGGACGGCTGCCGCCTGCCAGGCCGAGGCCAGCAAGGGCGCGCCCAGGGCCGCTCCGGCCGCGGGCTCCAGGGAGCAGGCGTCTCAGGGCAGCTGTGACCAGGAGGGCACAGTGGCGGCCCTCGGGCGAGAGGTGCCCGAGCCGCCCGGCAAGAGGCCGGCCCGGCCCGCCCTGGGCGCTGCCGACGCCGCCGCGCAGCTCCTGGGAATGGAGTGACCACCCCGCGGCCCGGCGCAGAGACAGAAGCCAGCAGAGCAAAGTGTCCCAAATCTATATTTCACGAGGTTTCCTCAGTGCCCTTCAGCTGTCAGGGAATGAGAGAGAGAGAGAGAGAGAGAGAAAGCAGGAGCGTGATGTCCTGCCTCAGTGCCACAGCCTTAAGTTAGAACCACACGCAAGACTAAAGAACATACTGATCCGAGTGCCTTAACTACTTTACCAGATGCTTTGGTATCATAGTTTTTTGTTTTGTTTTCCAAAAGGACTTTTAAAAAAAAAAACAACAAAAAACAAATATTCTAATGAATTGTTTGGAGAGGACGTTTTCATTTAAGCATTAACGTTATTCTTTGTATCAGTGTACGTGAGCTTGTTCTTGTGAATCTGTGATCGTACTGTTTATTCTGTGACCTGAAAACAGAAGAAAAAAAAATGCCCTGGGATACCCCTAGCCAATAACTGGAAGAAAATGATGTGAATTACATGTAAATGACCAGAGGAAATATGGATAAAATGCTAAGATGCTCATTTCTCAAATAGACCTTTTTTTTTTTTTTTTCCTTTTTTCTTTTCCTGTTTGCTACGTGGTAAAGCTGTAATCTGGTCCGTGGTAGTACAGGATGTGGTTGATGAAGGTTTCAAATTTGGTTTAAGCCCAAACCGGGAAAGGCCCTAGCGTCGACCTCATCCTTGTTCCCACTCTTTTCAGCCTTAGGCATGGTATTACTGTTCACATTTCAAGACGTTCCTTCGTAACCCGACCGAGAAGAGGTACCTTGGCACCTTCCACCGATGGGAAAACATGCACAGCCGTCAGAGTCGATTGCTCCCCCTTGCAGTGTCTGTGTTCTTGATAATGTTGTTTTCGTTTCGTCGCTTGGCTCGTCTGCAGTCAGCAGGAGCACGTGGGCAGGCCGCGCCGGTCCTGGGAGACCCGTGCCCCCGCGGGGAGGACCGCGCCTCTCGCCAGCCCCCGAGCGGTGGCTCTTCTACTGTACTCACACCAGCCTTGCTGCCAGGACTGCACAGCCCAGGGGAGGCCACCGAGCGACCCCCCCCAACCCAGCAGAGGCACGGCTCGGCGGGGGGGCGCTGGGGAGAGCATCTGCGGAGCCTCCACGCACGCTGCCGAGCAGGGAGGCCCGTGACGAAACCTGTCCGTCACGAGCAAGGTGGCCTCAGTCTTCCTGATACACCCAGCACGGGCCGTACCCACTCGTGCTGTCACTTGCCAAGCAAGGAAATGCTACTACTACTACTGGTGAGAAAACTACAAATGCAAGCTTAAGGAAAGAGACTTCTACCTTCCTACGATTTGGGGTCAGTGCTTGAAGATAAATAAACTTGCTGTTTCTAGTTTCTTAAGTAGCCTGGACCCCGCAGGGTGCAAAAAAGGCAGGGTTTTTATTTTATTTTATTATTATTTTATTATTGTTGTTTTGTTTTTTGGCGTCGAGCATCCTATGCAGGCACTAGAATTCCCTCACTGTAGCTGCCAGCAGTGAAAAGAACTATGCCCTACTGTAGCTGAGCCGGTGCTCAGCGCCCTGTCCTGCAGCCAAGACCTCTAGCACGCCCGAGCTCGTGCCGCCAGGGATTCCCTGCACTTGGACCCCCTCTGTGCCTTCCCCCGCGAGGAGGCCGCCCCCCCCTTCCCAGGCCTTCCTCTCTTCCCTAAACTCCTGCACACACAGGCCCGCGGCCCTTTTCTCTCCCCACTTCTTCGCCAATTTCTGGAGGCTGCCATCCAAGCGCCCCGACTTCAAAAGGAAGACGCGTCCTCTTGAGAGATGGAAAAGGGCTCTCTGCCTCCGAAAGGAGAAAAGGTTGGGGTGTATATGATTGTTAGCTGTCCTGTCCTGGGGGTGTATGAGCCAGTGTAGAAACGAGGCTCTCTTCACTCTGGACGAATGCAAACCAGAACCAGCGTCCCGGGTGCCCGCCTCCGTCAAAGCCGCTCCGTACACCCCTTACTCTTTTTTTTGTATGACTATTGTTATTATTATTATTTGGGGTTCCTTGTGTTGTTGTTTTCATTTGTTTTCCTTTGCAACTCTCCACACTAAAACACGCAATATTGTGGGGGGAGAAGCCATGACTAAATTCCGCGCTGCGATGAGATGTAGCAGTAAGTCGGCCCCCGGCACCGGCAGCTGGGGCGACAGCTCGCAATAATCACGACTGATTTAAAGCTTTATTTAGCCTCTCTCTACACCCTCGTAGTCAGTAAGGTCTTGCCACATTTTATTAGTGAGGTTGAGAAATGTAGTATCTGTTGTCGTTCTTCCCCCTCCCCCCAATATTAAACTGTGAAATTTGTGATTTGTTTTAAACTCTGGGTGAATCATAGCTTAGTTTGCATGTCCAGCTAATTTGTTTCTATACATTTTGTTTGATTCTCTTTTTTTTCCTTCTCTCAGGGCTTTTACAAAAGATATATATATATGTGTGTATATATATATGGATCTTCTGAAATGTTTTTTGAGGTGCAAGTTTTTCTTTCCTCTCTCTCTCTGATTAATGGACATAATGCTGAGATTCAATCACTACATTAAACTTGACTGTGAAAGCAAAACAAAAAGCCCCCGAGTGGCTGTTTTCCAAATAGCACTGGGGAAGCCACGTGACAGTCGGAAGCCGGTTTCAGAACTGCATCACATTTTCTGACCCTCTGTCTCTTTCCCCTCCTCTCTTTCTCCAAGAAGGAAGTTAATCCTAGTGATTTCAGCCCACGCATTAAACAGGAAACAATAATAAATGTGTAGAATTCATATTTTTCTAAAGGGAACTTAAAAACTGCTGCTACATGTTATGTACAAAACTGGTTTATGCCACATGAACAGAGAATCACAAGTTTGGTTTTGGTACTTTCGTTCCTCTTTGTATTCAGTTGTATAGTACTTCCAAATTCAAAATGAAAAGAAAAGCTGTTCTGTATCGAACCATCGAAGCAATAAAATGTTATATTTCAACAAGTGCCGCCTGCCCGTGCCTTAACTGGTCTGTGGCCTGCCCACCGCGGTGTCAGGCGAAGTCAGGGGACCTCGGGGCCTGTCTGCTCTCCGCATGGGGATCTTAGTGCCTCTCAGAAGCTCCGTAACCAAGGCGACAGCCTTTTTAAAAGTGGGCCTGTCCTGCTTGGCTGCAGTCGCAAGGACTGCACTGGCAGAGAGGGTGGAAATTTACGGCAGTCCAGGACCGTCGTCAGAGCTGTAGGGCAGATGCTGCATTGCAGGCCTGCCGGAGGCCTGGCTGCTTCCAGGGCGAGCTTGGCTGGTCCGAGTGCCCAAGCAAGACAGAAAGCAGGAGCTGGGGGTGCCACAGCAAGCATGGGGATTGGAGCGCCTCCCGGTAATACTGCAGCCACTGCTGAGACCAGGGACTTTAGTTTCTGGGAAGCAACCACTAAGAAGTCCGCTTTGCCTTTTCCTAACCCACCAACCCTGTTAGAAGCAATTCAGTGACCACCAACTGGAGGGAAAGCTCGAGACACTTCAGACCTGGTAGTGCGGGTGGGGCAGCTGTTCATCGGAAAGGGGCAAATGGGCCAAGTCCGACATCGTCTAAAGAGGTAGCTTCTCGAAAGCCTACCCTAAAGGGGAGCTGGTTTCAGGGGTCAATTAGTGGAGGATGATGCTTCAACGGGATGTCTGATGTAGCACGAGTAGTTGAGCGCCTGCTTCCCAGGTACCAAGATCCCAGGGTCGAGCCTGGTACCTCCTAAAAGCAAAACCAAAAAAAACCAACTCCCATTGGGGAGCAGAGGGAGCTCAGTGGTTGAGCTCCTGCTTCCCATTTTTGCGGTCCTGGGTTCAATCCCCAGTATCTCCTAAAAAGAAATTGATGTCTGTACCATGTCTCCAAGGCAGGTTACAGCACACCCCTCCCCTCTACTCCCAGGGACTGGTTCGAGAGAAACCCTGGGCCCTGCTGACATGGGGTCTCTCCCTGCTCATTAGAGGGTCCCCAAGAAACGAGCACCCTTGCCCGCAGTGTGACTTCCATCCCTGCCCCAACACCTGGACTCCGGGCCTTTCCCCCTTCAATAGGGCCTGGCAGACGACGAAGCTGGCAAAGACGATGACAAACTGCAGGGGCCTGAGCTAGGTGTGCGGGGGAGACGGGTGGCCCCTCGCCCTCGACTAGGACGTCTCCTGGGGGGCAGCGAAGTCTTTGCATTGTGAGTTCAAGCCAGCAGCCACCCTCGGTGCCACTGAACAGGCGCTCGGGCCAACGGATGTGAACCCAAATTGCCCTGCTCTCCGTCTTATTTACTGTTTTAGCCACCAAGTGTTCTTTCTTAAATTTTATTTCTAATATCGAAACTTGAAGCGTGTAGAAACAGTGAAAATGGCATCACGAGCAGCCGGACACTTACCACCTAGATTTTATCTTTTTTTTTTTTTTTTAGGTGTGAGGCTAAGGCCAGGTAGGTTTTATTATATTTTTTAAAAATAATGGGAAATTAAGGTAAGTCATTCAAGATGAATGAGTTTTTTAAAGCCTCTGTAATTCTTCATTGGCAGCATTTGGACCCACTGCCTAAGCCAGTTTTTACCCAACCGGGATGCTGGAAAGCAGAGCACAGGGTGGTGCCCATCAACTCCACGAGGGCGATGGATCCCCGGGCTCCTCGGTTCCGAGTAATAGCCGTAAGCACAGAGAGCTCGTCCAACAAGCAAGCCCAAACCAGACACCACACGCGGGTGGTAAGCACCTCCCACAGCTAGACAATAAGAAAGGAGGATACACTTCTAACGTGTTCGGTGGGCTCGCTGGATGCAGCTGAAGAGGTGTCCATTTTCTGGGCCTGTGCTATACGTGGTAGGACACTCCACTGTACTTCCTGTGAGCCTTGGCAACGTTGACACCAGATGAGCTACCATTATGAAGCTGGCAGCACCATGAAACCGTATTCCTTAGAGGACGGCCACCTTGGCGCTAGTGGTGCAGACGGCAGCGGCGCGGCGCAGTGTCCACCTAGACTTTAAAATCGTTATTTTGCCACACCAGCTGCTTTCAGGTTTTGTCGTGCCGCAGCGTTTTAGAGTAAATAACTGATGTCACAACACCTCGCCCCTCAATCTTTTGGTTTGCATCTCTGCCAAGTAAGGAGCAATTCCTAGATAGTCACAATAGCATTTTCCACATCTAAAAAAATATTGGTAATAGTTTTCCTATCACCTCATACCTAGTCTCTATTCAAATCTCCCAGTTCTTCCCTCCCCCGCCAAAAAAAAACCTAACTGCTTTATCCAAACCATTTCCAGAGGCCGTCGCCATGGTGGCAGATGACCCCGTCCCCCAGCCGCCTGGGACCCCCCTGTATTAGTCAGCCAAAGGGGTGCTGATGCGAAATACTAGAAATGGGTTGGTTTTATGAAGGGTATTTATTTGGGGTAGGAGCTTACAGATACCAGGCCATAAAGCATAAGTTCCTTCCCTCACCAAAGTCTGTTTAGAGCAAGATGGCTGCCGACGGCTGTTGAGGGTTCAGGCTTCCTGGGTTCCTCCCTTCCAGGGTCTTGCTTCTCTCTGGTTTCAAGGTTCCTTTCTTCCCAGGGCTTGCTTCTTCCTGGGCTCAGTGTTCCTTTCTTCCTGAGCCTGGCTTCTCTTTCCTCTGTGTGCTGACTTCCCAGGGCTCCAGCTTAAGGCTTCAGCATCAAACTCCAACATCAAAACTCCAACATGAAAAGCTCCAGCTCTGTCCTTTGCCATGCCTTTTATCTGAGTCCCCACCCACCAAGGGGCAGGGACTCCACACCCTAATGACATGGCCCAGTCAAAGCCCTAATGATAACTCAATCATGCCCAGGTACAGACCAGGTTGCAAACATAATCCAATATTTCTTTTTGGATTTCATCAATTATAGCAAACTGCCGCAGCCCCCATGCCAACACTTGGATTGCTGGTGCTGGTTACCTGACTTGGCTCTAAGAAAGCTCCTAATTGAATGACAGAAAACGCAGCCCCAGGAGCGCATGCCCGCTGCAGGGTCCACGCTGCAGGGAGAGGCTGGGGGCAGCAGGAGTCCCTCCGAGCTGGGCGCTCCGTACCCAGGACAACCCCGTGCACCTGGAGGCTTTGGGTGCAAACAGGGTCACGCCCATACGTCCTCCCCACTCCCCCAGCCCCCTGGAAGTAGTTTTCAGGTGTACATTTATCTCCTGCTGCTGATGAAGTTAGAACATCCGCATGTCTGAACAAATGAGTTTCAAGCAACAAACCTTTGTGGAGGGCTCAACGTGTGGGAGCGCCTGGGCATTTGTCCAGTTGGCAGCTGGACAGAGGGGCCCCAAGGTTCAGGTCTGGCCTGGGGCCGGAGCCCCTGAGCGCCCCCGCCCGGGGGGGCAGAGAGCCTGCCAGCACCTCCCGCCCTGTGCCTCGACCTCCCCGTGGCAGCCGGGACTGGCCGCGCAGGACGCGCGCTGACCTGCGGCTGCTGACGCTCCCCCCACCGCCCCCTCGCAAGGCCGCCCCGGGGCCGGCGGGCAGAACCTCCACGGCCAAGGTCAGGGCGACCGAGGCCTGGGGGCCAGGGCCCTGCGCTGACCCCGGCAGCGGAGAGAGGGGCCTCGTGGGGTCCCCGAGAGTCGGCCCCCGGACTTCCGGTGCCTGCGTCCTCCTCCCCCCACGGGAGGCCTTTGGGCAGAAGCGCTCGAGGCTTCGGAGCCAGGGTCGGGAAGGGAAGACAAACTGGGAGGAACTGGAGGGAAGACTTTTTAATCAAGTAACTTAAAAAACAAAAAAACCACGCCGTCAGGAGGTCTGAGAGAAGGTTCTGGATCCCTGAGCAGCTCCTCGGGAGACCCCGCTGGCTCCAGAGCACCCCCTGCACTCCTCGCTGGTCGCGCGAGGTCCTGGCCTCGTCCAGGCTGGCGAGGGGGAGGCAGGAGCCCGCGAAGCTCTGGGTTTCAGCCCCAGCCGCGAGCACCCTGCAAAGACGCAGCACCCCCGGAGCAGGCCGGCCTGGGCGTCCCGTGATCCCGCCCCGTGATCCCGCGGCCAGGGACTCTGATTTGGCCCTGATCTTACCGCGCTGCCCCACCCTGGGAGCTGGCGGCACCCTGGGGGTGGAGGGGCCAATCTGACCAGCGAGGGTTTAGCACCCCTGAGTGGGATGTGGCCTGGCCAAAGCCCAGTGTGGCCCTGGGAGGCCCTGACTCCAAATCTGCATTTCACTCTCATTCCTGGGGATTCAGGTGCGGTATGAGCTGGAGAACTCTGGTCTAGAGCACGGAGCTTTGGCTCAGTAGAGGCCCCTGCAGGGAAGCGGATGCGGCTCAACTGATAGAGCACCCGCCTACCAGATAGGAGGTCCAGGGTTCAAACCCAGGGCCTCCTGACCCGTGTGATGAGCTGGCCCACGCACGGTGCTGATGAGAGCAAGGAGTGTCTGCCCACGCGGGGGTGTCCCTGCATAAGGGTGTCCCCTGTGCAAGAAGTGGCCCCAAGGAGAGCCACCCCACGTGAAAACACAGCCCGCCCAGGAGTGGTGCCACACACAGGGAGAGCTGACGCAGCAAGATGACGCAACAAAAAGAGTCCCAGAGTCCCAGGGCCACCTGATGAGAATACAAGCAGACACAGAAGAACACACAGCAAATGGACACAGAGAGCAGACAGTGGGGGGAGGGAGGAATAAAATAAAGGGACAGCGGTGGGTTCTCACAACCCAAGAGAGAAAACCATCTCAGGAGGAGCGGGGCAAACACACATGGGTCAGGGGCCCCTTCCGGAGGCTGCTTTCCTTTCCTCCTTCAGCCTGCTGCCAGACCCAGCGCTCGCATCTCCCCACAACTGGGCACGGGGCATCTGCATTTTTGCCATTCTCATTTATTCCCAGGGTTTCTTTGAGGAGTTTTCCTTGAAGGGGCCAGGGAGGGAGAGGGGCGCTCCGGCGAATGTGCCAACCAGCTCCAGCGGCTCGCAGCCTCCCCTGGGTTCTGATCCTCGGACCTGCCGGGCGTGGCTCGGGCCCATCATTTTCCATTCCCAGCTGGAGGCCTGGAGCTGAGAGAGGGTGCTGGGTTTATTTTAAACTTAAAATTGAAGGTTGCCCTTTAACAACCACCCAGCAGTCCCCTCCAAGTCTAGGCTGCCAGAGGCAGGGCCCTAAATAAGAAACAAGTGGTCACTCCTTTCCCGTTTTATTTTAGGGGCAGGAAGCCGCAGCCAAATGTGGAAGTGATATCCCTGGCGCTTGCTGCGCGCTCGCCTCCAGCTCAGCCTGGCCGTCAGAGGGTGAGCTGATGCTTGCGGCCGGGGCTGCCTCACTGGGCCACAGCTTCCACCCAAGGGGAGGCGGCGAGCAGTTCTCCCACTCTCCAGCCCTGCTTTCATCCGCGTGGGACAACTCTAGTATGGGCCTTTTAAAGCAAAGTAATATGCCTACTCAGCTTTTAGGCAGCGGAGAAGCTGCAGAAAAATATAAAGAAAAAAAATTTTAATTTTAGAAGTCGTCACCTTTACTCTCAGATACTGTTCTTATTCATTTCATGTTGCTATTTTAGCTAGGCCCAGTGTTTTTTTTTTCCTTCCTCATTCTCGGAGGTGTTGACTCAGCACTTTGTACAAGGCAGAAGGTTTTTTGTTTCTTGTCTTCTCCCGAGTCCGGAGCGCTAGGGAGCAAAAAGTCCTTATCCCCTTAGAGCAGGGGCCGGGGTGGAAACGGTTTGCCCAGGACTGCGTGACCTTGTTAGGAAGAAACTGCCCACAGGAGAAATTTATAAGACAGAAGGCTCAGAGTGTGGGTGGTGTGGGGTGCCCGTGACGTGGCCTATTGTGCCACTCGAAGGGCAGTTACTAAGCACCAGGAGCGTGTGGCTTCTGTGCAGCTTGGATGGAGATGTGATTTGGGCACCATCCATCTAGTCCCAAGGTCGTTCAGTAAATTGCCAACTATCTTCTGCTGCCTAACAAATGACACTGAGGCTCAGGGTCCTGGTAGGCGATGTGTGCAGTGCTCTGAAGGGCAGGCTCATCTCCACTCCACATGGCGTCTGCCGGGGGTGGAACATCCAAAGTGGTTTCTTCACTCTCGTCCCAGCACCTCGACGTGGCCTGTGAACAGCCACTCACTCACCCACTCACTAGAAAAAGAATTCCCTGGGTTTCTTGTTCTAAATTCAATTCCAGGGTTAACATCCAGATTATATAAAGAACTCCCACAACCCAACAGCAGAAAGACAAGCAGCCAAATTAAAACATGGGCAAAGGACTTGAATAGACATTTCTCCAGAGAAGATATGCAAAGGCCAATAAACACGTGAAAAGAGGCTCAGCATCCTTTGTCATTAGGGAAATGCAAATCGAAATCACCGTGAGATACCACTTCCCACCTGCCAGGATAGCTATTTTAAAAATAAATAAAAATAAAACCCAAAAAATACGTGTTGGTGAGTGTCTTGATTTGCCAAAGGTCTGTGGATGCAAAGTACCAGAAATGACTTGGCTTTCATAATGGGAATTTTATTTGGTGTAAAAGCTTGCAGTCCTGAGGCCATGAAATGTCCAAATCAAGGCACAGTCAGAGACACTTTCTCTCCAAGGACAGCGGCTGGTGATCCCCGGGTCCTGCCATGTGGCAAAACAAGATGGCGGTTGAGCTCGGCTGAGGGCCCTGCCTTCCTTTCCAGAGTCCTCCCTCTCCTGGAGCTCAGCTGTGGGCAGCCAGGCACGGGGCTTGTCTCCTTCTGGGCCTCCTCTCTCGGTCTCCACTTTCTTCCCAAGTCTAGCTGTGGACTATCAGGTATACGGCTCTTCCTTCAGCCTTGCTCTGCTCCGTGGGCCCAGCCTCTTTCCATGCTCCTGTGCTCTGCTGACTCCAGACTCTGGCACCTCTGGCAGCCTCCCAGGGCTTCTCTGCCTTTCTGCAGTTGTAGGTGAACCTGGGAACCTCTTTCTCTATTTCCTCCTCTCTCTCACTTGGCAGCAGCTTCCTTTCTCTGCGTGTTTCTCTCTGTGTCTCCAGGAAGAGGGCGGAGACCCAACCTGAGTCACGCCTCACTGACGTAGTCCAATCAAAAGGGCCCCACACCCACACCCACAGGAATGGATTAGCTCAATAACATAATCTTCTCCTTTTGGGGATTCATAAAATAACTTCAAACTGTGACAGTGAGGATGCAGAAAAATGGAAATCTTTGTGCACTGTTGCTGGTGGGGTGTAAAATGGTTCAGCTGCTGTGGGAAACAGTCTGGTGGTTCCCGAGAAAGCTCAACATAGAATTACCATATGTCCCAGAAGTTCCACTCCTAGGTACCCAAGAGAAATGAGAACAGGGACTCAAACAGAGAGCAGCAGCATTCACAGTAGCCAAAAGGTGGAAACATCCCAAGTGTCCATCAACAGATGAGCGGAGAAGCGAGATGGAGTACACACACACAGTGGCATACTATTCAACCATTAAAAGGAAGTGCTGATACATGCTACAACATGGACGAACCTTGAAAACATTATCCTGAGTGAATTAAGCCAGACACGAAAGAACAAATATTGTGTAATTTCACTTATATGTAATATCTAGAATAGGCAAGTTCACAGAGACAGAAAGTAGATTATATTACATGTTACCAGAAGCTGGAGGGAAAGGCAAATGGGGAGTTATCGCTAAATGCGTGCAGAGTTTCTGTTTTGGGTGATGGAAAAGTTTTGGAAACAGTGGTAATGGTTGTCTAATTGTGTGAATGTAATAAATGCCACAGAATTAGACGCTTAAAATGACAAATTTAAATTATGTCTTTTTTTTTTTAATGCCCTTTCACACCTAGTGATTCAGAATCTTTGGAGGTAAGGCCAAGATAATTGCATTTTAGCAAATTCCCAGGGAAATCTGAAGGCCAGGAAGGTTTGAAAAACCAGGCACAGGAGTTAAAGATTTTTCCAGGCTCCAGATGCTCTGCTACATCTTTAATTGCACCTCAGGCTAAGCCTAAGACAAACTGTTTGCAAATATTCACCTCTGCGTCATTGTTTTGGCTGGGATAATATCTTTGTGATCTAGGAAATGTGCGAGAACCTTCCTTCAAGCACCACTCTTTGGTCCCTTTCCAAAGCGGTGCAGCCACTCACCTACTTGCATCTACACAGGGGCCCCACCACTCTCGGGGAGCAGGTGCCACCCCAGAAGAGAACATCTAAGAAGATGATGGCTGGGCTAGGCACAGCATTCTGGAAGCAGGTACACCTCGACTTACCTTCCTGGAGCTTTAGGCCACCCTGTCTTTTGATCCCTGCTTGATACCTGGCTAAGGCCAGGACTGACTACGTAATTTGTGGGATCCAGTATGAAATGAAAATGCAGGCCCTTATTTAAAAACCAGGGCAAAAGGGAGAAATCACCTTCTGGCATGACAGCACAAGTAGCTGCACAGATCCCTCCCCAGTGAAACTGGTGAACCTTATTTTAAAAAACAACCATTGAAAGCCTCTGGAAATGGTCCTAAAGGAATACAGCAAAGGAAGAAACATTTGCTCAAGGAAATCTACTAAAATTCATTAAGAGCAACAAGAGGCTGTGGTATTTGAATCAAGACTTTCCCACCTCCCCACCCCCTTCCACCCACTTCTTAGGCAGAAATTTCATTCCAGACTGTTTCAGGCAAGAACACAGGGTACCCTGCCCCCTGCCCTCCGTCAGAGGGCTTGCTCTCAAGAGAAGCAGGGCCTTAACCTTCGTCATCCTGCCCCCAGCTATGTGTTGTTGAGGCTAAATTCCAGGTGAGTGTGGCCGTGAGGTGGGGCTCCCTTTCTTCCATCCAGTCCCAGCTCAGGTAATGGAGGCTCTACCTCGGGCATAGCACCACTGAAAATAGCAGGGCCCCAGTCACCTTAGTCTCAACTCATAAGGCAGTGGGTCCATGCTAGGAGAAACAAGCTGAGAAGACCTCCGGCTATGCCTTCTTGCACCAAGTGCTCAACTCCTAAAGTGGGACATCATGCAGAAAGATGCATGCCACTGTCCCCTTGGAGATTTTGCCTGGGGCCATTGAACAAAGAGTTCCTAATCCCTTCCCAAAGGAAACTGACTTCATTTTTAACAGACCATGGAGATGTTCAAGCGTAAATGAGGGCAGATTAGTATTGGGAAAGGGAAGACTTGGGTCACAGCTGAAGATCCAGCAGGCAACATGGCCAGCAGACAACATGGCCGACAGACAACATGGCCGACAGGCAACATGGCCGACAGGCAACATGGCCGACAGACAACATGGCTGTGAGACCCCACCTGAAAACCTCCTGAGAAACAGGCTGCCAGAAAGACATCATGAGATCTTGGCCATGAGAATCTCATTTGGACCGAGAGGGAGAGCCCCAGATATCCTCAAAAGGCTTCACCTTTGGTGCCCTGAGAAATGACCGGTGGGGCAACCAATCAGAACAGCAAAAAGACTTTAAAAATGGCCTGACCTGGGGCCCCACCGCACAACTCACCATGCAGTGTGCCTGCGGTCTGTGCTGAAGCATGGACCGTGTACTTTTCTCATTTTCTTGTTTCTTAATAAACTCTTTACTCCCTTACCTACTCTATTGTTACTGGATTTTGTCTAGGTTCTTGGCTATGCTGCAGAAAGGAATTTCAAGAACACGTTGGGTGAATTAGGCCAGTGATTTATTCAAGTAGGGAGGGAAGAAAAATGGGGGAAAATAACAGACCAGGGGTCCCAGGTGAAGAGGAAGGGGCTGAAAAGTCATGAAGCAGGCTGATTTACAGACTACAATACCCCATTGTAGATTATAGATGCCCAGGTTTTACTTGCGTGGCCGTCATGGCAGAGAAAAAACGGTGATAGTAGGGTGCAGAAGACAGGAACGGGCTCACACACCGGCACCGGGACATAGCCAAGGCAAGAGCGGGGGTCCAAAGGCAAGGTTCAGGCTTCATGCCTGCTTTTTGAACTATT
Organism: Dasypus novemcinctus; assembly: GCF_030445035.2. Taxonomy (NCBI): domain Eukaryota; kingdom Metazoa; phylum Chordata; class Mammalia; order Cingulata; family Dasypodidae; genus Dasypus; species Dasypus novemcinctus. The sequence goes on from NC_080694.1 coordinate 39,186,223, forward strand.
AATTATTCCACCCCTTTGCTAATGGCATAGGAGGAGTCCCAGCTGTTTACTCTTTTGATTGATTGCCCCACCCATCAATCCCCTGGGAGGGTCCAGTGATAAAGTCCTTGGGGGAATATCCCGGGCTTCCTCTGGCTTCCAGAGGAAATCCTGTTCTGAATGTCAGAATCTTGTGTGGGGGAAGGTCTTCCAGCAGACATCTTGGGACTACTGATGTCCACATGGACTCTTTGCCAGGTTCGGTCTATCAGTTCCCTATCTTACAAGCTGGCTTTCCCATGGCATATCTTCAAATTCTTTTTTTTTTTTTTTTTTTTTTTTGAGGTACTGGGGGCCAGGGATGGAAGCTGGGACCTCATGTGTGGGAAGCTGGTGTCAACCACTGAGACACAGTGGCTCCCCTGAGTTGGTTTTTCCCTCGTTGTTGTTGTTGCACTCTAACACTTGAGCCACATCTACTCCCCTTAAATTCTTTTATGTGACATAAGTAAGAGCCCTGGAGCCCAGAAACCAGAGTCATCCTGTGCTTTCACAGTGGAGGTTTTAATGAAAGGCAGTTGGGAGGTGATTTGTAAACTCAATGAAGAAACAGGCTAAACTATGGACCCACTGCTCTTCAGGATGGAACCAGGGAAAGAGACAATTAGGATGGGAGCTGGTGGAGTCAAAACAAATGTTAAACACAGACCTCCAGAACTATTTCTTCAAAGTAGCCCCAATTTGATTGGATTAGTCTGTAGAGTGGTTGATGCCCCCAGAGCATTGTTGAAAACAGTACAGCAATCAGTAGGCAATGCCTGGAGTTTAGCCACTGGGTGTGGTCAGCAAAAGAGGCAGAGATTCCTGCCCAAAGGACTGTCCTCCCAGGGTGACACCAAAGCTGCACCTCCCAAGGAGCAACATCAGAGGCTTAATACCTTGGGGACAACTGGATGGAACATGGGAGAGTGTGGGCTATGATGTGGACCATTGACCATGAGGTGCAGTGGTGCTCAGAGATGTATTCACCAAATGCAATGAATGTCTCATGATGATGGTGGAGATCGTTGCTATGGGGGAGTAGTGGGGTAAGGGGGGTGGGGGGTACATGGGGACCTCATATGTTTTTAATGTAATATTAAAAAAATGAATAAAGACAAAAAAAAATACCTTGGGGGCAGAGGGTGGTGGTGGTAAATGGACTTCATGAAAATAGGCCAGTCACTAAACATGTAAGCAAATGACCACAACGAGCCCTAGGAAGGGCAGTACCCCGAGTGGCTATAATACGTTATCTAAAACTTCCAGATTCCAGTGAAAAATCCTGAGGTATGGGGAAATAAAACAAAAGCAGGAAAGTCTGACCCATACCACAGGAAAAAAGTGGACAACATAAACTACCTGTGAGAGCAAACAGATCTCAGATTTAACAGAAAAAGACTTCCAAGTAGCCATTATAAATACGTACAAAGAACTAAAAGAAACTGTAACTGAAGAAGTAAAGGAAGACATGCAGTCAACCAAGCTGGTGGCATAAGATACTCCGGGTGCCATGCCCCACCCCCCAGAATCTTTGAACAGCTAGCAAAAACCGGCCCAGGGAAAGAGATGTGGCTCAACCAATTGGGGTCCTGTCTATCATATAGAAGATCCAGGGTTCAGTGCCCAGGGCCTCCTGGTGAGGGCAAGCTGGCCTGCACAGTGAGCTGACCCACGCGGAGTGCCGGCCCATGTGGAGAGCTGGCACAGCAAGATGACGCGACAAGAGACACAGAGGAAAGAAAATAAGAAGACATAGCAGAACAGGGAGCTGAGTTGGCTCAAGAGAGTAATCGCCTCCGTCTCACTCCAGAAGGTCCCAGGATTGGTTCCCGGAGCTGCCTAATGAGAATACAAGCACACACAGAAGAATACACAGTTAACGAACACAGAGAGCAGACTTCAGGGGGAACGGGGTGGGAGGAGGAGGGGGAGAAATTAAAAAAAAAAAAAAAAACTGGCACAACCGTTGTCCTCAAAACTGTGGAGAACATTTAAAGGATTGCAGTCACTGGGCCAGGGCCAAGTCAAGGAAACACAGCTTTAAAAACAATAGAAGCTCCCTACTCACACCACATAGAAAAATTAACTCAAAATGGATCAAAGACTTAAATATAAGAACCAAGACTATAAAGCTCCTGGAAGAAAAAGTAGTGAGGCATCCTCAAAATCTTGTGTTAAGAAATGGTTTCTTAGACTTTACACCTACAGCATAGCAATGAAAGAAAAAATAGATAAATGAGACCTCAAGAAAATTTAAAACTTTTGTGTACCAAAAGACTTTATCACAAAAATGAAAAGATAACCTACTTAATGGGAGAAAATATTTAGAAATCATTTGATAAGGGTTTAATATCTAGACTATATAAAGAAATCCCATAACTCAACAATAAAGAGGCAGACAACCCAATTTAAAAATGGGCAAAAGACTTGAATAGACATTTCTCCAAAGAGGATCTACAAATGGCTAAAAAACACATGAAAACCTGCTCAATATCTTTAGCCATTAGGGAAATGCAAATCAAAACCACAAGATACCATTTTACACCCACTAGAATGGCTACCATTTTAAAAAAAGACAGAGGGAGCAGATGTGGGTCAAGCAGTTAAGAGCCTGCTTCCCACATGGGAGGTCCCATCAGTTCCCAATGCCTCCTGAAAGAAACAAAAACAAACAACAAGCAAAAAAAATATTTAAAAACCAACTCAGGGAAGCCAGTGTGGCTCAGTAACTGAGCACCAGCTTCCTACATACAAGGTCTGGGATTCAATTCCTGGTCCCCAGTACCTAAAACAACAACAACAACAAAAATTACAAGTGTTAGAGAAGATATGGAGACATAGGAACAATCATTCACTGCTGCTGGGAATGTAAAATGATGCAGCCACTCTTGAAAACAGTTTGGCAGTTCCTCATAAAGCATAGTATAGAATTACCATATGACCCAGCAATCCCTCTACTAAGTACATACCCAAAAGAATGGAAAGCAGATATTTCAGGGATTTGAGCAGATATTTGCATACCAATGTTCATAGTGGCATTATTCATAATTGCCAAAAGATGGAAGCCACCCAAATGTCCATACGTACATATACATATAATGGAATATTCAGTTGTAAAGAAGAAATGAAGTTCTGGTTTACGTAACATGGATGAACCTTGAAGATATTATGTTGAGACACAAAAGGACAAATATTGTGTGATCTCACTGATAGAAAATAATTAGAATAAGCAAACTCAGAGAGTTAGAATCTAGAATATAGGGTACCAGGGTTTGATTTGGGGATGGGGAATGAGAAGTTAATGCCTAATTTGCAGACTTTCTATTTGGGTTGATTGTAAACTTTTGAAAATGGATGGTGGTGATGGTAGCACAACATTGTGAATGGCATTAACAGCACTGAATTATATATGTGGATGTGATTAAAAGGGGACATTTTAAGTTGTATAGTTATTACTAGAATAAATATTAAAAGATAAATCAGGACTGTAAAAAACAAACGAACAGAAAAAGGAGCTGCTTCTGGCACTCTTGGTGGCCAGTACTGCTACCCGTTCCTGGTCTAGAATGGAGCCAGACTGCACATCCATTGTGGGCTCCTGGCCCCATTCCAGAGGGATCAGACTCACTCCTAAGCAGATCCTGGGGAGCCAGGATGTCAGTGCCAGTCTATCAGGTGACAGCCTGAAAGACAATGGAAAACTTATCTCTGGCTCACCCTCCCAAGAACTTGTCCTACGGGGAGAAGCAGCTTGCAGACGACTAAAGCAGTAAAGCAGTTAAGAAACAATTAAGTCAAAGCAGGCTGGGGTAAAGGATCATCTGCTTTATGGCATACAATAGAGCACTGGGGGTAGGGAGAAAGTCTATTTCTTAAGAATTATAAAGGGCATTTGAAATCCCTAGGTCTAGGGAATTCCCAGGACAAAATGCAGGCTCAGAAAAGATGGAGTAGATGCTGCAAGTCACTTTCACCTCAGGATGAACTTGATAGGAGGACTGACCACCAACCAACACAGAATCAATTTGCAAAGTTGGTGAAACGTGTTCGTTGTGTTGGTTAGTTTGCTTTCATTTTGAGCTCCTGGCACTCAAGAATATTTAAGTCACATCAGTAGCAGGATACAAACTTAAGAAGCAGATAGCTTAGGGACTAAATCCAAGTTAACACATGAAAATATTAAGATGTACAGTGTGTAATAAAATATTACAGGATAAACAAAGAAGCAGGAAATGATGGGCCATCCCAAGGAATATGATAGGAATCCAGAAACCATCAATGAAGAAAACCACACTTTGGACATATGAAATAGTTGTAAAAAATGATATGCAATATGTTCAAAGAAATAAAGGAAAACATGGAGAAATAATTAAAGGTTATCAAGAAAATGATGAATGCCAAATATGAGATTCTCAATAAAGAGAGAGAAATTATAAGAAGGAACCAAACAGGAATACTGGGGTTGAAGATCACATTAACCAAAATGAAAAACTCCCTAGAGGGCCCCATCCTGTTACTGTTGTCCAGCAGGGTATACCTGGACTCCCACCACAGAAGAAATAATAAAAGATCCCCCTACATCGACTGTCTTGCTGGATGATTGTTATTTCTCTCAGGGCATCTTTAACAGGGTGGAGAAGTTCTTCATTCTTGGAGGGGATATGTTATTTTACACTCTTCCAGAATTTTGTCCCCCATCAAAAGGATTGGATTGGCATCTTTAGGATGGCATGGTAGATAACCTGGGAGTATTACATCTTCATCTTGGGTTTCTTTGCCCACCGGCCTAAACAGAATCAGCCAAAAAGCAGGAAGGTCAATTCAAAGCTTATTACCTGCCCAAGGATGATGAATATTATCTCTTCTGCTATTTGGATCAGGATGGTCTGGTCTGGGGAGCAAATACTCCTTTCCAGTTCCTTCCAGAAAGTGAGGAATACGTTCTGGTTGTTAACACTCAGGAAGAGATAGAAGAGATTGAGCAGTGTAATAAAAGCTTTGCAAAGAAAATCAGGAGCTGAAGGACAGCTGTCTCAACCTCCAGAAGCAGAAGGCAGATGTGCAGGCTGAGCTTCAGAGGATGCAGGAAGTACAGAAGGAGCTAAAACCCTAAAGAATCTCAATACAAAGTTGGAAAGCAAAACAAAAGAGTGGAAGGGCTGTTGGGAGACAGAACTGCTTCGACTCAAAAGAGCAAAACCGGAAGATGTCCTCAGAAAAGGAGATGGGAGTCAGAGTGGATCATCTCCAGGCCTAGCTATTAATTCAAGAGAAAGAAATGGAGAAGCTTGTTCAAGGACATCAAGATAAGACAGAACAGTTGGAGCATCTGAAAAAGGAAAATGGCCAGCTGTTCCTCAATTTTACTGAACAGAGGAGCACCAGAAGAAGCTTGAGCAGACAGTGGAGGAGATGAAGCAAAAGGAAACTACTGCAACAATGAAAAACAGGAGCTAATGGGCCAGAATTTTGACCTGTCAAAAAGACTGAGTGGGAACAAGTTTATATGTCAAGTTCTGCAAAGCAAAAAAGAGAGAATAGAAGAAGAAAATGATCTTTTGGAGAGGGAGAACAGCAGATGGCTGACTTACATGGTTCTAGATGTTCACTCTTTGACGTATCAATTGCCTACTTCAGTTCAGGTAAGTGCAGGACAAAATCCTGAACTTCTCTGTGGAAACCCATATTCTGGTATCCAAGGAAGTTCTGTCCCAGGCTGCTGTCCATCAAGAAATGTCCCACTTGCTGAGCAAACTTTGTTAATGACATTGATGATATCACCTTGGAGCAGCACATGCTGACCTTTAGGTTTGAATTGTCCAATTTGTGACAAGATCTTCCCAGCAGGGTGAGAGGCAGATCTTTGAAGACCATGTGATCTGTAAGTGTCAAGCCTCTTGGATCTATATTGTAGATGGATTCTATAGAGTAAGACTTACAGCTTCTACTATGAGTTATGACTCAAGATTCTGCCTAACCTGAAATTATTCGGCATTTCTAGAGGTAGAACTATGTCAGTTATCTGAAGAATAGTATTAGGGGCTGTTACTTCCATCTTTCTGGGTTATTACTCTAGCTGTGTCAATTCTTCCAGGGATCACCTGTACAAGGGCCTTGGGATGAGCTGACCTGGTATTCACAATAGGCCTGCTTAGCTCTCCAAATTGTCCTGCTGCTGTTCAAGAGCAGGCTTTGAGTGTGTTTGTACTCAGTCCTCCATCTTAACCCTGCAGCTAGAAATTATCTAAAGGTTGAGATTTTCTTCCTCCTCAAGACTCCTTTTCTGACTGCATTAGACTAGTCAAAATGGCACAGCAGAGAACTCAGTCATCCAACTTGGATACCAAAGATTTCTCATCCTAATTTCTCAGAACCCAGCAGAAGCCTCTTATTTCTAACCATGGACAGGAAATGTTATTTCAATCACAGAAAATCTTCTTCCTTTCTGGTTGATATGCTCTCCTACTTGATCTTTCCTATGCATGTAACTTTTATTGTTGTAAGTCCTTTCTAATGGTTAGTATAAGTTATTAAAAACTATATGGTTTGAAACTTTCTGAGCAGATGTATGTAGCATTTTGATGTTGTTTATGAATTCCAAAACTAGATATTGGGTTATGTTTGTAAACTGGTTTGTTCCCCTGGGCATATTAGATTATATTGGATTCAGAGGTTCCACTTTACTTGATTAAATAATGATTAGGGCTTTGATTGGGCCATGTCAGTAGGATGTTGAGTCTCCACCCCCTTGTTGGGTGGGGACTCACCAAGAAAACAACAAGGAACAGGAATTAATTGAGTTTTGAGCTGGAGCCTTGGGAAGTAAACACACAGAAGGACACAGAAGAGTAGAGACAGCACCATAGACATGGCAGAGGCCCTGGGAAGAGAAGGAGCCTGATAGTCTGCAGCTGACCTTGTGGAAAGAACAGAGCAGTTGAGCCCAGAGAGGAATGAGCCCTGGGAGAGAGAGGAGACTTAGCCCAGATGCAGCTGACATTGGAAGAAGCTGGGACCACGGAGCCTTGGGAGGAGGAGGAACACTGAACCCTTGAAGACTTTGCCCACCATCTTGCATCAGCACGTGGCCATAGTTCTGGGTGGGAAAGAACCTCTTATGGTACCTTGACTTAGACTCTTTAGGGACTTGTGACTGTAAGCTTCTAACCCAAGTAAACACACTTTATAAAAACCAACTGATTTCTGGTATTTTGCATCAGTGCCCCTTTGGCTGACTAATACTGTGCATTTAGACATGGATAAGTCAATAATGAGAAAATATTGTTAATCTCTCTAATGCCAAAAAATAAACTAGTTCTCTATTTCAGGAATTTTGGTTATAATAAATCTTGAGATTATGATAAAAACAAACAAAAAATTCCCTAGATGGATTGAAGAGCAAATAGGAGCTGGCAGAAGAAAGAATCAGTGAACTAAAAGACAAGACAATTTGAATGATTCATGCTGAAGAGCAGGAAAAAAATTTTTTTTAAGTAAAAAGAGCCTAAGAGACCAGTGGGATACCATCATACGTACCATTGTATACATTCTGGGAATTACAGATGCCCATAGGAAGGAGAAGAAAGGGATAGAGGCAGAAGGAATATTCAAATATATAAGGTAGAAAGCTTCCCAAATTTAATGAAAGACAAGGATATGGACACAACCAATCCAATGTCCACATAGAAGAGGTGGCACTGGATTGGGAAAAGTGGACATGGTGGACGATGGGTATGGGGAAGGGCAGGAAGAGATGAGAGGTGGGGGCGTATTTGGGACGTGGAGCTGCCCTGGATGGCGCCTCGGGGGTGATCACCGGACATCGTGGATCCTCACAGGGCCCACTGGATGGAATGGAGGAGAGTATGGGCCATGATGTGGACCATTGTCTATGAGGTGCAGAGGTGCCCAAAGATGTACTTACCAAATCCAATGGATGTGTCATGATGATGGGAACGAGTGTTGTTGGGGGGGGAGAGGGGGGGTGGGGGGGTGGGGTTGAATGGGCCCTCACATATATATTTTTAATGTAATATTATTACAAAGTCAATAAAAAAATAAAAAAATAAAAAAATAAAAGGATATGCAAGAGAGTTCTTCAGACTGAAAACAAAGGACACTAGACAGTGGACCAAAGCAGCATAAAGAAATAAAGACCTTTGGGAAGGTAACCATATGGGTAATTATAAATGCCAGTAGTATTATATTATATTTTGGGTATGTAACTCCACTTTCTACTTCTTACAGATTCTAAAATGTAAATGCATAAAAAGTAATGATAGGGAAGCAGATGTGGTTCAAGCAGTTGGGTGCCTGCCTACCATGTGGGAGGACCCAAGTTCAGTTCCTGGTGCCTCCAAAGGAAGATGAACAAGATAGTGAGCTGACATGATGGACTGGTGCAGTGATCTGACGCAACAAGATGATGCAATGAAATGAAACAACAAAGAGACACAATGAGGAAACACAATGAGAGACGCAACAAGCAGGGAGTGAGTGGAGGTGGCTCAAGTGATTGGGTGCCTCCCTCCCACATGGGAGGTCCCAGATTCAGTTCCCAGTGCTGCCTAAAGAAAAAACCAATAAGACACACACACAACAGACATAGAAAACAGACAGCAAGCACAAACAACAAGTGGGGGGAAGATATAAACAAATTAAGTTAATCTTTAAAAAAATAGTATTGATAAATATATGGGTTTGGACATATAGCGTATAAAGATAATTTGTAACAATTACAACAAAAAAGGGGGTATGGAAGAGTATAGGAACAGTGTATGTTTATGTTATTTAAGTTGGTATTAAAAGGTACGTGATTGTTATAGATTTGTGATATTAACTTTAAGCCTAGTGGTAACCCCAAAGAAAATATGTAAATAAAGAAATTAGAAGTGACTCAGAATGGTGCAATAAATAAATATATGAAAGTAGGCATTAATGGAAGAACTGGCGAACCCAACGGTATAAGATCTACAAAGACAAAATAGCAAAATGGCAGAAGAAAGTCCTGCATTAGCAGTAGTGACTTTGAATATAACAGTTAAACTTCCCAGTCAAAAGACAGAGATTGTCAGAATGGATTCGAAAAAAGCATGACCCAATTATATGCTGTTTAAAGAAGACTCACCTTAAATTAAAAGACACAAGAAGGCTGGAAGTGAAAAGATGGAGAAAAATATGCCATGCAAATAGTAACCAAAAGAGAACTGGGGTAGCTGTATAAGGTAGGAGAAACAGATGTGGCTCAAGCAGTTGAGCTCCTCTCTATCACATAGGAGGTCCAGGGTTCGATGCCCAAGGCCTCCTGGTGAAGGCAAGCTGGTCCATGAGGCGAGCAGGCCCATGCAGAGTGCCAATCCACACGGGAGTGCCACCCTGCACAGTTGTGCTGGCTGATCCAGAGAGCTGGCGCAGCAAGATAATGCACAAGAGGCACAGAGGAGAGACAATAAGAGACATAGCAGAACAGGGAGCCGAGGTGGCACAAGAGAATGTTTGCCTCTCTCCAACTCTGGAAGGCCTCAGGATTGGTTTCCAGAGCCGCCTAATAAGAATACAAGCAGACACAGAAGAACACACGGTGAATGGACACAGAGAGCAGACAATGGGGGTGGGGGTGGGGGAGAGAAATAAATAAATCTTTAAACAAAAATAGACTTTAAGTCAAAAATTGTTATGATACAAAGAAGGTAACTATATACTGACAAAGGGGTCAATTCAATAAGAACACATAACAATTATAAATATATACGTACCTAATAGCAGAGCCCCAAAATATATAAAGCAAATATTGACAGATTTGATGAAAGAAATAGATGGATCTACATTAATAGTAGGAGACTTCAATACACCAATTTCAAATAAGAATAGAACATCTAGACAGAAATCCATAAGGAATTAGAAGACTTGAACAATGCTATTAATATAAACCAACTAAATCTAACAGATGTATATAGATCACTTAACCCAAAAGCAGAAGAATATGCATTTTTTTCCTAGAGTACATGGATCATTCTCCAGGATAGACCACATATATTAGGTCATAAAACAAGTTTCAATAAAGTTATAAATATTGAAATAATCAAATATAGATTCTTTGACCACAAGGAATGAAGTTAGAACTCACTAACTGAGAGAGAACTGAAAAATTCACAAATAGGTAGAAATTGGACAATGCACTTTTTTTTTAAAGATTTTATTTATTTATTTCTCTCCCGACCCCCCCACCCCCCGCCCTAGTTGTCTGTTCTTTGCGTCTATTTGCTGCGTGTTCTTTGTCTACTTCTGTTGTCAGTGGCACGGGAATCTGTGTTTCTTTTTGTTGTGTCATCTTGTGTCAGCTCTCGTGTGTGTGGCACCATTCCTGGGCAGGCTGCACTTTCTTTCATGCTGGGCGGCTCTCCTTACAGGTGCACTCCTTGCGCATGGGGGGGTCCCCCGCGTGGCGCGGCACTCCTTGCGCGCATCAGCACTGCACATGGGCCAGCTCCACACGGGTCAAGGAGGCCCGGGGTTTGAACCGTGGACCTACCATGTGGTAGACAGACGCCCTAACCACTGGGCGAAGTTCACTTCCCTGAACAATGCACTCTTAACCAATGGGTCAAAGAAGAAATCATAAGGGAAATTAGGACATAGCTTGAAGCAAATGAAAATGAAAACACAACATACCAAAACTTATGGGAAAAGCCATATTGGGAGGCTAATAAAAAACCAAAACAACAAAACAAAAACCTTATGGGATGTAGCAAAAGTAGTACTGAAAAGGAAATTATAGCTTAAATGCTTATATTAGAAAAATAAATATTTGAAATCAGACACCTAACTTCACAACTGGAGAATCTAGAAAAAGAAGCACAAACTAAAACCGAAGCAAGCTGAAGGAAGGAAATAAAGATTAGAATGGAGGTAAACAAAATAGAGTATAAATAAACAAAAGAGAGTCAACAAGATCAAAAGTTGTTTTTTTAACAAAAGATCAATAAAGTCAACAAACTTTTAGCTAGACTGACAAGGAAAATAACTAAAACTTTTTTAAAGATTTATTTCTCTCCCTTTCCTCTCCTCACCCCCCGTTGTCTACTTTCTGTGTCCATTGGCTATGTGTTCTTCTGTGTACACTTGCATTCTCATCAGGCAGCATTGGAATCTATGTCTCTTTTTGCTGCGTCATCTTGCTGCATCAGCTCTCTGTGTGTGCAGCGCCACTCCTGGGCAGGCTGCACTTTTCGTGCAGTGCAGTTCTCCTTGCAGGGTGCACTCCTTACACATGGGGCTCCCCTGCGTGGCATAGCACTCCTTGTGCGTGGCAGCACTGCGCATGGGCCAGCTCACCACACTGGCAAGGAGGCCCTGGGTTCAAAACCTGGACCTCCCACATGGTAGGCAGATGTTCTATCAGGTGAGCCACATCCACTTCCTAAAAATAACTAAAATTAGAAATGAAAGAGGGGGCATTGCTACTGACCCCACAAAAATAAAAAGGATTATAAAAATATGAAAAACTGAATGCCAACAAATTAGATAATCTCAATGAAATGGATAAATTCTTAGAAACATAGAAACTACCTACCCTGAACCTAGAAGAAATCAACGATCTCAGCAGATTAATAACAAGTAGAGATTGAATTTAAAAAAAAACAAAAATCAAGAAATCCCCTGTATTAGTCAGCCAAAGGGGTGCTGATGCAAAATACCAGAAATTGGTTGGTTTTTATAAAGGGTATTTATTTGGGGTAGGAGCTTACAGATACCAAGTCATAAAGGATAAGTTACTTCCTTCACCAAAGTCTGTTTGGAGCAAGATGGCTGCCGACATCTGCAAGGGTTCAGGCTTCCTGGGTTCCTACCTTCCAGGGTCTTGCTTTTCTCTGGGGTACAGGGTTTCTCTCTTCAAGGGCTTGCTTCTTCCTGGGCTCGGGGTTCCTCTCTTCCTGGGGCTGGCTTCTCTTTCTTCTGTGAGCTTACTTCCCAGGTAAGCTTAAGCTTAAGGCTTCAGCATCATACTCCAACATCAAAAAACCCTCCAACTGCCTTTTATCTGCAAGTCCCTACCCACCAAGGGGTGGGGACTCAATGCCCTAATGATGTGGTCCAATCAAAGCCCTAAGCATAACTCAATCATGCCCAGGTACAGACCACATTACAAATATAATCCAATATCTATTTTTGGAATTCATAACCATATCAAACTGCTACATCCCTCTAAAGAGGAAATTTAAAAAAAATCCTGTTTACAATAAAATAATCAAATATCTATGAATAAACATAACCAAGGATATAAATGACTTATACGTAGAAAACTACAAAACATTGCTGAAACACACACAAACAAACAAGACCTAAATAAATGGAAAGAAATGCTGTGTCCTTGAATTGTAAGGCTAACTGTTATTAAGACATCAATTCTACCCAATGTGATTTACAGATTCAATGCAATCCCAATAAAAATTCCAATAACCTACTTTGCAGAAGTGAAAAAGTCAAATATCAAATTTATTTGGAGGAGTGAGGGGCCCTGGATAGCCAAAACATCTCGAAAAAGAACAAAGTTGGAGGACTCACAACTCCAATTTCAAAACATGACAAAACTACAGTAATCAAAACTGTATGCTACTGGCTCAAGGACAGACATACAGAACAATGGAATCAAAGTGAGAGTTCAGAAATAAATTCAATTGTTTGTTTTTTTTTTTAATTTTAGAAAAGTTGTGAGTTAACAAAACAATCATGCAAAAATACTGGATTCCAGTACAGCACCCAAACTACAACTTGCATTAGTGTGGAACATTTGTTACAATTGATGATAGCATTTTAAAAATAACTGTACTATTTGTTTCAATAGTACTTACCTTTGTTATAATTGATGAAAGATTATTAAAATCATTCTATTATCCATTATTTGCATTAGGCATATTTTTCCCATATACCACCCTATTTTTACCACCTTTTGTATTAGTATCATACATTTGCCATACTTCATGAAAGAGCATTCTTAATTTGTACTATTAATGATAGACCATTGTCTATAATAGGGTTCACTGTGTTACACTGTACTATGTTTTATCTTTTAATTTTTATTCAAGTTATATGTATATATTTAGAATATATATATCCTAAATTTTCCTCCTATAATGATTCCTTTTGTCTTCTTTCAATATTTTGAAAATCCGATTGATTTTTTTTGTTTCTATTTTTGTTCTTTACCAATTGATTTTTGACAAGGGTGTCAAGTTCACTCAACAGGGAAAGAAAAGACTTTTCAACAAATGGTGCTGGGAAAACTGGATCTCCATTTGCGAAAGAATGAAGATGGATCACTACCTCGCACCATGTACAAAATTAATTCAAAATGGATCAAAGGCCTAAATATAAGAACAAAACTATAAAACTCCAGGAAGTAAACATAGGGAAGCATCTTCAGGACCTTATGTTAGGCAGTGGTTTCTTAGACTTTACACCATAAGCACAAACAGCAACAACCAAAATAGATAAATGGCACTTTATCAAATTTCAATACTTTTGCAGTTCAAAGGACTTCAATTTGAATGTAAAAAAGACAACCTACAGGATGGGAGAAAATATTTGGCAACTACACTTCAATGAGCATTTAGTTTCCAGAATATATAATGAAATCCTACAGTTCAACAACAAAAAGACAAACAACCCAATTAAAACATGGGCAAAAATCTTGAACAGACATTTCTCCAAAGAAGATATACAAATATCCATTAAACACATGAAAAGATGCTCAATATCATTAGCCATTAGGGAAGTAAAAATCAAAACCACAATGAGATATCATTTCACACCCACTAAAAGGCCATTTTTTTTTAAAAAGGGAAAATAAGTGTTAGAGAGGATATGGAGAAACAAGAGCACTTATTCTTTGTTGGTGGAAAAATTAAGTTGTGCAGCTACTGTGGAAAGTTTGATGGTACCTGAGTATATTAATCAGCCAAAGTGGTGCTAAAGCAAAGTACCAGAAACCTGTTGGCTTTTATAAAGGATGTTTATTTGGGTAGAGGCTTACAGTTACAAGGCCCTAAAGAGTCCAACTCGAGGTACCATAAGAAGTACTTTCTCACCAAAGATGGCTGCCAATGTCAGTGAGGGTTCAGCCTTCCTTCTCCTCTTAAGGCTCCATGGTCCCAGCTTTTTCCAAACTCAGCTGTAGGCTGGCATAGTGCTTGTCTCTCTTCCTGGGGCCTTCTCAATGCTGCAAAGTATCAGGCAAATGGCTCATCTCTCCTTTTTCATGTATCTACTTTTTTTTTTAAAGATTTTTTTATTTTTTGTTTAATTTATTTCTCTCCCCTTCCCCTCCCCCCCCAGTTGGCTGTTCTCTGTGTCCATTTGCTGCGTGTTCTTCTTTTTGTCTGCTTCTGTTGTCAGCGGCATGGGAACTTGTGTTTCTTTTTGTTGCATCATCTTGCTGCATCAGCTCTCCATGTGTGCGGCACCATTCCTGGGCAGGCTGCACTTTCTTTCGCACTGGGCAGCTCTCCTTATGGGGCGCACTCCTACGTGGGGAACACCCCTGCGTGGCACGGCACTCCTTGCGCGCACCAGCACTGCGCGTGGGCCAGCTTCACACGGGTCAAGGAGGCCTGGGGTTTGAACCACGGACCTCCCATGTGGTAGATGGATGCCCTATCCACTGGGCCAAGTCCGCTTCCTCATGTATCTACTTCTGTGTGTCTCCTTGATTGAGTCGCCATTTATATAGCCCACAAAGGGGGCAGGGACTCAAACTGAGTTGTCCTAATGCCGTGGTCAAATCAGAGCCCTAATCTTATAATTTAATCAAAGACATCTCAGCTGAATCGAATACAATCAAAGGGTATCATACCAGTTTACAAACATAGTGTCTCTTTTTGGAATTCATAAATAATCTCAAACTGCCACACTGAGAAAGCTAAGTATAGAATAATATGACCCAGAAATTCCACTTCCAAGTATATACCCAAATGAATTGAAAGTAGGGGCTCAAAGAGATATTTATATACTGATGTAACAGTGCCATTATTCACAATTGCCGAAAGATGAAGCAACCCAAGAGTTCATCACCAGATGAAAGGATAAACAAACTCCAGTATATACATACAATGGAATTTTTTTTAAAGATTAGTTTTATTTATCTCTCCCCTTCCCCCCATTGCCTGCTCTTTGTCTCCATTCCCCATGTGTTTTTCTGTGTTCCCTTGCATTCTTGTCATGTGGCACAAGGAAACTGTGTCACTTTTTTTGTTGCATCATCTTACTGTGTCAGCTCTCTTTGTGTGCGGCGCCACTCCTGGGTGGGCTGCACTTTTTCACGTGGGGCGGCTCTCCTTGCAGGGTGCACTCCTTGCACATGGGGCACCTCTACACAGGGGACACCCCTCCATGACACGGCACTGCTTGCACACAGCAGCACTGCACGTGGGCCAGCTCACAACATGGGTCAGGAGGCCCTGGATACCAAACCCTGGACCCTTCATATGGTAGGCGGATGCTCCATCAGTTGAGCCACAACTGCTTCCCTACAATGGAATATTACTGAGCCTTAAAAAGGAATGAAGTTATGATACATGCAATAACATGGATGAACTTTGTAGGCATCATGTTGAACAAAATAAATCAGACGCACAAAAAGATAATAGTGTATAATCTCATGCACATGAAATAACAAGAATAAGAAAATTCATAGAATCAGATATCAGAATAAAGGCTACCAAGATGGGGTGGGGAAAGAGAACAGGGACTTAATGCTTAATTGTAAAACAGAGTTTCTATTTGAATTGATTGTAAAGTTTTGGTAATGGATGGTGGTGATGGTAGAACAACACTGTGAATGTAATTAACACCATTTAATTGTATGTTGAATGTAGTTAAAGGGAAATTTTAGTTTGTATACATGTTACTAGAAAAAATTTTTTTTCATTTAAAAAAATTTTGAGTTTATCATTCATACATGACCATACATAAATAAAAAGTGTATAGTGAAAGTTATGAACTTAAAAAACAAACACATGTATCATCATACAGGAATTCCGTACATCACCCACCATCAACACCTTGCATTGTTGTAAAACATTTGTTACAAACTGTGAAAGTACATCCTCAAAATATTACTAACTGTAGCCCAAAAATACGCCAAAGTACGTTTGGTGTATTTTTTCCCCAAACTACTGGATTATTAACACTCTGATTAGTATTATATATTTGTTAGAACAGTCTCATATTCAGTTAACCACAGTCAAGCTGCTACTACAGAATTCACTGTGTTGTACAGTCTCATGGTTTTTAGAATCCATGGAATCCATGGGTTTTTTTTTTTAAGATTTTATTTTTATTTATTTCTCTCCCCTTCCCCCCCCCCCCCAGTTGTCTGCTCTCTGTGCTAATTTTCTGTGTGTTCTTCTTTGTCCACTTCTGTTGTTGTCAGCGGCATGGGAATCTGTGTTTCTTTTTGTTGTGTCATCTTGTTGTGTCAGCTCTCTGTGTGTGCAGCACCATTCCTGGGCAGGCTGCACTTTCTTTCGCTCTGGGCGGCTCTCCTTACAGGGTGCACTCCTTGTGCGTAGGGCTCCCCTATGCAGGGGACACCCCTGCATGGCATGACACTCCTTGCATGCATCAGCACTGCACATGGGCCAGCTCCACATGGGTCAAGGGGGCTCGGGGTTTGAAACGCAGACCTCCCATGTGGTAGACGGACGCCCTAACCACAGGGCCAAGTCCGCTTCCCCATGGTATCTTAA
Source organism: Dasypus novemcinctus (assembly GCF_030445035.2). Classification (NCBI taxonomy): domain Eukaryota; kingdom Metazoa; phylum Chordata; class Mammalia; order Cingulata; family Dasypodidae; genus Dasypus; species Dasypus novemcinctus. The sequence goes on from NC_080694.1 coordinate 39,202,989, forward strand.
AATGAGGGCCATGTGGTGAATATTAACTTTATTTTCTCTGTCTTTCCAAATTTTAATTTCTTTAAAAGTATCAAGATAAGCAAAAATATCTAACTAATTGCCCTAATACTGAATTATTCTAAAGATGCCAAATCAATAAGGGATTTTAGAAAATACATTCATATTATATTTAAAGGGTTAAACAATCACAGTTCATAATCAGTTTTTCAGAAAAACAAAGACAACATAAAACTTTACCTAGTTGATATAAGTGGTGAAACTATCAAGTCACATAAATGGAATATCATCTGAAGTTTACAAGAAGCAAATTTATAGACTATATATGTTTAAATTGTGGCTCAATTTAATTGAAGACCTATGCCTGCATTTACATATCCTTAAATATTACTCTAAATAGTACTAACTTATATGATCCATAAATCAAGTATAAGGAATTTAAGTATTCAAGTTAATCTTTCTTTATAAATTGATTTATATTTACATTTTATATAAATGGAATCATACTGTTATGCAATATATTTAGTTCACAGTAGCGCGATCATACAGTATTTGTCTTTTTGTGTCTGGCTTGCTTCACTAAATATAATGTTCTCCAGGTTCATCCATGTTGTTTTATGCTTTATGACTGCATTTCTTCTTATAGTTGCATAATATTCCATCCTGTGAATACACCAGTTTGTTTATCCATTCATTGGTTGATAGACACCTGGGTTGTAACAACTTTTGGCAATCATGAATAACGCCAATATGAACATGGGTGTAAAGATGTCTATTTGGGGAAGCGGACTTGGCCCAGTGGTTAGGGCATCCGTCTACCACATGGGAGGTCCGCGGTTCAAACCCCGGGCCTCCTTGACCCGTGTGGAGCTGGCCCACGCGCAGTGCTGATGCGCGCAAGGAGTGCCCTGCCACGCAGGGGTGTCCCCGGTGTAGGGGAGCCCCACGTGCAAGGAGTGCACCCCGTAAGGAGAGCCGCCCAGCCTGAAAGAAAGTGCAGCCTGCCCAGGAATGGCGCCGCACACACGGAGAGCTGACACAACAAGATGATGCAACAAAAAGAAACACAGATTCCCGTGCCGCTGACAACAACAGAAGCAGACAAAGAAGATGCAGCAAATAGACACAGAGAACAGACAACCGGGGCGGGGGGGGGGGAGGGGGGGGAGGGAGGGGAGAAAAATAAATAAATAAATAAATCTTTAAAAAAAAAAAAGGATGTCTATTTGTGTGACTGCTCTCAGTTCTTTTGGGTATAAACCCAGAAGTGGTATTGCAGGGTCACGTGGCAAGTCTATACTGACCTTCTTTAGGAACTGCCAAACAGTCCTCCACAGATGCTGCACCATTCTGCATTCCCACCAACAGTGAATAAGTGTTCCTATCTCTCCACATCTTCTCCATCATTGGTAGTTCTCTGTCTTTTTTTTTAATTAACTTTATTTTTCTTTATTTATCCCCCCCTTCCCCAGATGGTTCTCTCCTCTGTCTGCTCATTTTCTGCTCATCTTTTCCAGGGGGCACCGGGAACTGAACCTGGGACCTCCCACATGCGAGGGGAGTGCCCAGCAGACTGAACCACATCCACTCCCACTCTGTCTTTTTAATAGTGGCCTTTCTGATAGGTGTGAAATGATATCTCATGTAATTTTGATCTGCATTTCTCTAATTATTAGTGATGTTGAATATTTTTTCATGCATTTTTTTGTTTGCCATTTGTATTTCTTCTTTGGACAAATGTCTATTCAAGTCTTTTGCCCATTTTTTAAATCAAGTCATTTGTCTTTTTATTGTTGAGTTGTTCATCTCTTTATATATCATGGATAGTAAACCCTTATCAGACATGTGATTTCCAAATGTTTCTTCCATTGAGTTGGCTACTTTTCACCTTTTTGACAATGTCCTGTGAGGTACAAAAGTGTTTAATTTTGAGGAGGTCCCATTTATCTGTTTTTTCTTTTACTGTGTGTGCTTTGGGTGTAAGGTCCAAGAAACCACCACCTACCACAAGGTCTTGAAGATGTTTCCCAGCATTTTCTTCTAGTAGTTTTATGGTCCTTGCTTTTATATTTAGGTCTTTGATCCATTTTGAGTTGATTCTTGTACAGAGAGTGAGATAGGGGTCCTCTTTCATTCTTCTGGTTATAGATATCCAGTTCTTCCAGCACCATTTGTTGAAGAGACTTTTTTCCCATTAAGATGGACTTGGGGAAAAAAAACAAAAGGTGGACTTGGTAGGTTTGTCAAAAACCTGTTGGTTGTAGAGGTGAGGGTTTATTTCTGGGCTCTCAATTCTATTCCACTGATCAATGTGTCTATCTTTATACCAGTACCATGCTGTTTTGACTACTATAACTTTGTAATATGTTTCAAGGTCCAGCAGTAAAATTCCTCCCATGTTGCTCTTCTTTTTCCGAATGCTTTTAGCTATTCAGGTGCATTTTTCCTTCTAAATGAATTTGGCAATTGCCTTTTCTATTTCTGTGAAGTAGGTGATTGGAATTTTGATTGTTATTGCATTGAACCTATAAATCAGTTTGAGTAGGATTGACATCTTCATGATATTCAATCTTCCAGTCCATGAACACAGAATGTCTTTCTATTTGTTTAAGCCTTCATTGATTTCTTTTAGCATTGTTTTGTAGTTTTCTGCATATAGGTTCTTACTTCTTTGGTTAAATTCATTCCTTGGTATTTGAGTCTTTTTGTAGCTACTGTAAATAGAATTTTTTCCCCTTATTTCCTCCTCAGATTGTTCAATACTAGTGAACAAAAACCTTACTGATTTTTGTTTGTTGATTTCTTGTATCCTACCAATTGCTGAACTCATTTATTAGCTCACGTAGCTTTGTTGTAGACATTTCAGAATTTTCTAAATATAGGATCATGTCATGCACAAATAGAGTTTTACTTCCTCTTTTCCTATTTGGATGCCTTTAATTTTTTTTTCTTGTCTAATTGCTCTTGTTAGAACTTCTAGTACAGTGTTAAATAACAACGGTGCCAGTGAGCATCTTTGTCTTGTACCCAATCTTAGAGGGAAAGCCCGCTGAGCACAATGTTGGCTATGGGTTTTTCATATATGCCCTTTATCAGTTGAGAAATTTTCCTTCTATTCCTGTCTTTCAAAATTTTTTTTATGAAGAAAGGATGCTGGATTTTGTTGAATGTCTTTTCTGTGCCAATTGAGACGATCATGTGATTTTTTTCCTTCAATTTGTTTCTGTGGTGTATTACATTGATTGATTTTCTTATGCTCAACCAGTCTTGCATATCAGGAATAAATTCCACTTTGTCTTGATGTATAAGTCTTTTCATATGCTGTTGGATTTGATTTGCAAGTATTTTGTTGAGAATTTTTGCATCTATGTTCATTAGAGAGATTGGTCTGTAATTTTCTTTTCTTGTAGTGTTTTTGTCCAGCTTTGGTATTAGGATGATGTTGGCTTCATAAAATGTGTTGGAAAATTTTCCCTCCTCTTGAATTTTTTGAAAGAGTTTAAACAGGATTGGTGTTCATTCTTTTCAAAATTCTTGGTAGAATTCATCTGTAAAGCCATCTGGTGCTGGATTTTTCTTTGGTGAGAGATTTTTGATGATGGATTCAATCTCTTTAAATGTGATTGGTTTGTTAAGTTCTTGTGGTTTTTGTAGCTTGGATTGTAGGTTGTTTGTGCATTTCTAGGAATTTGTCCATTTCATCCATTTCATCTAGGTTGTCTAGTTTGTTGGCATACAGTGCCTCATAATATCATAATATCCTCTTATGATCCTTTTTATTCTGTCAGGCCAGTGGTAACTTCCCCCCTTTCATTTCTGATTTATTTATTTATATCTTCCCTCTTTTTTCTTTATTAGTTTAGCTAGGGGATTGTCAATTTTATTGATCTCAAAGAACCAGCTTTTGGTTTTGTTGATTTTCTCTATTGTTTTTCTGTTCTCCATTTCATTTATTTCTGCTCTAATCTTTATTATTTCTTTTTCTTGTACCAACTAGGCCCTGGTCTGCTGTGTCTCTTATTGTCTCTCCTCTGTGTCTCTTTTTGTGGCATCATCTTGTGCCAGCTCTCTGCTTGGGCTAGTGTGCCTTCACCAGGAGGCCCCAAGAATCAAACCCTGGACCTCCTATATGGTAGATGGGAGCCCAATTGCTTGAGCCACATCTACTTCCTATTATTTCTTTCTTTCTGCTTGCTTTGGGATTGGTTGGTTGTTCTTTTTCTAATTTCTCCAGTTGTTCAGTTAAATCTTTGAGTTTAGCTCCTTCTTTCTTTTCAATATAGGTGTTTAGGGCTATACATTTTCCCCTTAAGATTGCCTTCACTGTACCCCTTAAGTTTTGATAAGTTGTGTTCTCATTTTCATTTGTCTCAATATATTTACTTATTTCGCTTGCAATTTCTTCTTTGGCCCACTCATTATTTAGGAGTACATCGTTTAGGCTGCACACATTTGTGAAAGTACCTCTTTCCTGCCTATTATTGATTTCCAGGTTCATCCCATTATAATCTTTGGAGGTGTTTTGTATAATTTCAATCTTTTTACATTTATTATGAGCTACATTATGGACTTACATGTAATCTACCCTGAAGAAAGGCCCATGGGCACTTGAGAAGAATGTATAACCCACATATATATTTGTTAGGTCTAACTCGTTTATCATGTTGTTTAATTTCTCTGTTTCCTTGTTGGTCTTCTATTTAGTTGTTCTATCTAATGTTGCATGTGATGAGTTGAAACCTCCAATGATTATTGTAAAGATATCTATTTCTCCCTTCAGTTTTGCCAGGGTTTGCCTCGTGTATTTTGGGGCACTCTGGTTAGATGCATAGATATTTATGGCTGTTATATCTTCCTGAGCTTTTATTAATATATAATGGCCTTCTATATCTCTTCTAGGTTTTTTTGCATTTAAAGTCTGTTTTGTGTGTTATTAATGTAGATACCCTACTCTTTTTTGATCACTATTTGCATGGAGTATCTTTTCCTAACCTTTCACTTTCAGCCAGTTTGTATCCTTGGGTCTAAGGTGAGCTTTTTGTAAGCAGCATATGGATGGCTCATGTTTTTTTAATGCATTTTGTCAGCCTATATCTTTTGATTGTGGAGTTTAATCCTTTGACATTCAATGATATTACTGTAAATGCATTATTTACTTCCACCATTTTAATCTTTGGTTTTCATATGTCCTTTCATATTTTTGTCTGTCTTTTTACTCTTTTGGTTATTCTTTCTGCTATTCTTTCTTCTATACTCTCCTCCAAGCCTCTCTCTTCTTTTTCTTTCAGGCTCTAAGGCTTCCTTTAATATTTCCTGCAAAGGTGGATTATTTTTTACCAATTCTCGTAGTTTCTGTTTGTGAATATTTTATACTTACCTTCATATTTAAAGGACAATTTTGCTGAACACAGAATTCTTGGCTGGCAGTTTTTCTCTTTCAGTATCCTGATCATATCGTACCACTGTCCTCTTGCCTTCATAGTTACTGATCTGCTCTAAGAAATCTGCACTAAGTCTTATTGGGTGTCCCTGTATGTGATGGTTTTCTTCTCCCTTGCTGTTCTCGGAACTTTTTTTAAGTTTTATTTTATTTATTTATTTATCCTCACCTCCTTGTTGTTTGCATTTGCTGTGTCTGTTTGTCTTCCTTGTTTCTTTTCAGGGGGCACCAAGAACTGAACCCAGGACCTCAGATATGGGAGGGAGATGCCTAATCACTTGATCCACCTCTATTTCCTGCTTTGTTGTGTCTCATTGTGTTTTTCTTCTTGTGCCTCTTGTTGCATCATCATGTTGTGTTGGCTTTCCACACCTGCTCATTGTATCAGCTCGCTGTCTTGCTCATCTTCTTTAGGAGGCACTGGGAACCTCCACTCCCTGCTTTGCTGTGTCTCTCATTATGTTTTTTTTTCTTTTTGTGTCTCTTGTTGTGTCAGCTTGCCACCCCTGCCCATCATGCCAGTTTACTATCTTCTATAAGAGGCACCAGGAACTGAACCAGGGACCTCCCATGTGGTAGGCAGGAGCTCAATCACTTAAGCCACATCTGCTTCCCTTGGAATTTTCTTTTTACTTTTGGCATTTGACATTCTGAGTAGAATATGTCTTGAGGTAGGTCTATTTGGATTTATTCTGATTGGGATATGTGCACTTATTAGACATGTAAGTGCATTTCTTTCATGAGCTGGGAAATTTTCAGCTATTATTTCCTCAAATACTCTTTCTGCCCCTTTTCCCTTCTCTTCTCCTTCTGGAACTCCCATGACACATGTTGTTGCACTTCATGTTGTCATTCAAGTCCTAAGCCCCTGCTCAGGTTTTTCCATTCGTTTCTCTCTGTTCTTTTCTCTGTTCAATTTCAGCTGTTCTGTCTTTTGTATCACTATTTTTCTATGGTTTTGAGTCTGCTGTTGTATGCCTCTAATGTGTTTTTTTTTATCTCACCTATTTTGTCTTTCATTCTCATGATCTGTGTTATTTTTCTATTCAGGATTTCAAATTCAAATTTGTGCTTACTCAATGTCTTCTTGATGTCATTTATCTCTTTAGCCATATTGTCTTTCAGCTCATGAATTTGATTTTGGATATTTGCATGCATCTTGCTGATTAGTTGTTTCAAATCTTGCATCTCTCCTGGGGTTTTAATAAATTCCTTTTCTTGGGCCATGTCTTCCATTTTCTTAGAATGGCTTGTAATTTTTCACTGGTGTTTAGGCATCTGATTAGGATGGTAGTTTGCTCAGATGCTCAATTTCTTTCTCTTTCGTAGGGATTTAGTGGTAGGAGGCTGTATATTATGGTTGTTCTTTGGTTCTTGGTTCAACATTGATTGTTAGGATTGTCCCTGTTAGTTGCTCAAAACTAGGCTCTGGACTCAGTAATGGGTTGCAGGCCTATTTTCTAGGGCCTTGGGAAAGGAGACTATAAAGGCCAGAAAAAGCCTCTCTTAATTTCTTCACGTGCACTTCCTTGTTCTGCCAGCAGATGGCACTCTTTGGCAGCCCTCAGTTAAAGGCCTGGTCGAGTGTTTGCTGAAACATGATGTGATACGGTTCCTGCCTGGAGACCAAGAGCCTTGTAATTCAAACTTTCTCAGAGACAGTTCTCCAGGCTTCGCTGGCAGCCCCCATCCTTTCCCTACGTAGGACATAATTCCACTTCCTCTGCATCCTCAGCAATCAGTCCTGGTTCATAAAGAGGGAGGTTGGAGGGGCTGGCTCTCTTTAGCCCCTTGCTGGCTCCAATGCAAACAGTGGAGCTGACGGGACCCAGCAGATCAAATTTCTGGGTCAGGAGCTGAGTCAGCCCTAGGCAGTGCCCTTCTCTCTCCCCTTTCCTTCCCAGAGGCCTGATAATTCAAGTGTCCTTGCGGGGGGGAGGGGGGTTGCTGGCAGTAGCAGCTTCGGCTTTTAACTCATAGTTTTGCCTTCAAGATTCTTTTCCTTTGTCCCTCTCTCTTCTGGGTGTCCTAAGCCCTAGAACCTGGTGTCCTAAGCCCTAGAAGGATTTTTTTCCAGGTCATTTCTGTCTGTCCTTTAGCTATTTTTCTGGGAGAGAAGAGAATCCCCTGTCTTTCTAGTCTGCCATCTTCCCATAAGTAAACTTTTTTTTTAATCTATGAGATTGTACAACAGAAATAATGAACACTAAGGTAAGCTATGGGTGGTAGTTAATAGTCCAATTATAATACTATTTCATCAATTGTAACAAAGGTACCACAGTAAAGCAAAGAATTAATAACAGGGGAAACTGCATGTGTGGGGCAGGGTTTTTGGGAATTCCGTTTTCTGCATGATTTTTCTGTAAACCAACAACTTTGCTAGGAAAAAAAAATTTTTTTTAAACCAAAACAGAAAAACGGATGATGCGGATTTGAAGTGAAATGGAGATAATGAAGCAGGCTAGACAGGGAATCAATCGACGGATCTGGAACCTGGCAAGAAGTGCATGTGGCATTCGGTGCCTCCAAGATGGCTGCTGGAGGACGTGCACAAGATCCCGCCATCCGGAATGATTTCCTCCAGAAGCCAGGAGAAGCCCTGGATACTCCCCAAGGACTTTATCATTGGGACCTCGTGGGGATTGAGGGGTGAGGTAACCAATCAAAACAGCAAACAGCTGCGACTCCTCCCCTGCCATTAGCAAAGGGGTGGAATAATTAATGGCTTAAAAACAGGCACAAAGTTCTCTTGCTTTCTCTTGCCTTCGTCCTGTCCCCGTGCCTGTTTGTGCCCATTTCTGGTCTTCTTCGCCCCTGCCTGGATCTATACATAAGTAAAACTGGGGATTTGTAATTTATAATGGGGAACTGTAGTCTGTAAATACGCTGTCTTCATCACTCTTCAGCCGTATCCTCCCTACCTGGGACCTATGATCTGTTTCTCTTCTGACCCATTTCTCTTCTCATCATTCCTCAATAAATTATTGGCCTAACTAACCTGCTGTGCTCTTGAATTTCGTTTTCTGTAGCATAGCCAAGAACCTAAATAAAATCTAGTTACAATCAGAGGGATGGAGGAGAGAGGAGAGATGTAGAGATATTAGTAAGAACTGCTTGGTTATGGGAGATAAATGAGAACTGGGAAATCAGTGCATCAAGTTTTATCTTGGGTTACTGGGAGGATGTGGTGCAGTTCAAAAATCCAGGGATGTGGATGAAGGAACTGGTGGGTGGACCATGGAGCTCCTGTGTTCAGTCATGTTTGAGGGACCTGTGGGAGGCCTTTGAGAGACAAAAATCCAACTCACACCAGTTTATACTAATTGAAAATGTATTAGCTTATGTCACTGGAAATTCCAGGGACAGTAGCTTTAAACACAGTTCAATGCAGCTACTCGAGTGATAGTGTTAGAATCTTTCTTGTCGCAGCTCCTCGATCTCCTTTCTTCATGCTGCTTTCTTTCTTAGGTACCTGATGAGGTAGCTATGGTGGCCCCAGAACCCACCCACTTTACATTCAACCAGCTTTGCAAACCCAGCTGTTAGTTCCATTCCTTCTGGGTAGTGTGAGCCTCATGTCCCTGCCTGGGTCACATGCCCAAACTACATGAACTAAATGAGGAGGGTGGCTCCCCAAAGAACAGCTTGCTGTCACCAGAAGAAGAAAGTTTTCTGGGCAGAGAGCAGCCTAGTTCCACTGGAGACAACCAGGTAGGGATGTCCTGCAGGGGGTTGGAGATGACGATCTGATTTGAATCATTGTGGTAGCTGAAGCTGTAGGTGTGAATGAGACCCCAAATGGGGAGAATGGAAAGAGAGAGAGACCTAGAGACCAAGGAAAGAGACCCGATAGCCTGGGGGAAAAAAGTTGAAGGATAAGAAATGTAAAGGTGGGTGAGAACAGCATTGCTAAAAAGAGGGAGGCAGAGGCTACCATGCCAAGATCAAGGTTGGTGAGGATGAAGAAAGGCTGTTGGGTTTGGACACTAAAAGTTTGCTGCTTACCCCCCAGGAGGGTGGTAGAGGCAGAGGCCAGATCAAAGAAGCTGGGAAGTGAGTGGGAGGTGAAGATACCATGAAGACAAGGAATTTGGCAGAGAAGGAGACAGATAAGGTTGTGACCTGAGGGGATCACAGGGTCCTGGGAACACTGGTAAGGACAGAGTGAATGAGCATGGTTTTCTGTGTTTTTTTATTTTTTATTTTAGTGGATTAAAAAAAATTCTTTTTAAGATACATAGATCATACAAAACGATACCTTAAAAAATATGAGGATCCCATATACCCCCACTGCTCCCTCACCCCCATTCCTCCCACATCACCAAGTGTGGCACATTCACTGCATTTGGTTAATACATTTTGGAGCACTGCTACACAGCATGGATTATAGTTTACATAGTAGTTTACACTCTCTCCCAGTCCAGTCAGTGGCTTATGGCAGGATATATGGTGTCCTGCATCTGTCCCTGCAATATCATTCAGGACAACTCCAAGTCCTGAAAATACCCCCATATCACATCTCTTCTTCCCTCTCCCTGCCCTCGGCAACTTCCATGGCCACTGTCTCAACATCAATGATACAGTTTCTTCCATTGCTAGAGTCACAATAATTCTATAGTAGAATACCACTAACCCACTGTAATCCATATTTTATTCCTCCATCCTGAAGACCCTGGGATGGTGATGCCCACTCTGCCTCTAACTCGAGAGGGAGCTTAGATCCCACATGGCAGATGGATGGAATTCTCCTGCTTGCAGTTATAGACTCTCTCAGTTCCCTGGTGTGGTAATTGACCATCCCCACCTCCCTGTTAGCCGACCTGGGTAGGTCCAATGAACCTAGGTGTTACAACTCTGCTGAGGCTCTGGGCCCCAGCCAGCACACAGTCAGTCCAGAGATTCAAGTCTCCTGAGCACATACCAACCCCAGTGCCAACACAGGTTCAGTAAAAAGTGACAGAAGAGGCATGTGTGGAGAGGTCACATCTTAGTCCAGCTCCATCATACTCAGGAGCACAAATTCCAAATTAGGGCCCACTGGCAAGGCACTGAACTCCAGAGCCATCTGTCATGACTGTAGGACCTGGGTGTCTCCATAGCCCTCAGGAGCACCACCACTTGGGATTGTATCTACTTTGGCCGTCTCTGAGATCCTGCTGAGATGTGCGTAAGTGCAACCCTTCTGATGACCTCCCAACTCACTTTTAAGTCTCTTAACCATATAAACTCATGTCTTTACTGTTTACCCCTTTTATTCAGTGTCTTTATCTAGCTGCGTCACCAGCTGGTGCTTGGTAGAAATCCCTTGGCACCAGGGAGGCTCATCCCCAGGAGTCATGTCCCACACTGGGGGGAAGGTACTGCATTCACATGCTGAGTTTGGCTTACAGAGTAGCCACATTTGAGCAACATGGAGGCTCTCAGGAGGTAACTCTTAGGCACCTGCAGCTCTAGGCCTAGTTGAAATTTCAAGCACACAGGCTTGTAAGCATAGTCATCAGTATCAAGGGCCCATCACTGGACCATCCTTCTTCACTGGTCTCTGCCCTTGCACTTGGGGGATTGTTGCTGCTCCATTGATGAGTGCAACAGAGTTCCCCACAATGGGAATTCAGCACTCCCTCAGTTGTTGTGTGAAACTCTATCCATTACGTCAATGCCCAACGAACATCTGAATGTATCTATATACCTTATATGCATTTCCTGGAGAACTCCCTCCCACCCATGCATCCCCCATCAATGATGCTCCCCCATCAGTGCTCCTCCCCTCCCATAGTTGAACCCCTCTGTGATCCAAAACTTCTTAAATAATGAAGCCTAATATATTGTCAAATTCAATTGATAGGAAAATGAAATAGTAATGATAGGTTTAAAGATTAGAAATAGAATACATAATAATTTGGAAAAAGTAAAATAAAGTAAAAAATAAATTGGAGTATTAAAAAATGAAAAATATCAATAAATTTTTTGATGTTTTGCCTTTCAGCACTGTAATAGGTGTTGCCGTCTATGTACAGTGGCAAGGCAATCTCTTCCATTTCTTCTTCAGTGTCTATATTCTTTTTTTTTTTACATCTTCAAAAAAGTTTTATTTTTTATTTATTTATTTTTATTTTTTATTTTTATTTAATTCCCCTCCCCTCCCCTGGTTGTCTGTTTTCTGTGTCTTTTTCTTGCTGCATCTTGTTTCTTTGTCTGTTTCTTTGTCTGCTTCTGTTGTCGTCAGCGGCACGGGAAGTGTGGGCGGCGCCATTCCTCGGCAGGCTGCTCCCTCCTTCGCGCTGGGCAGCTCTCCTTATGGGTGCACTCCTTGCGCGTGGGGCTCCCCTACGCGGGGGACACCCCTGTGTAGTACGGCACTCCTTGCGCGCATCAGCACTGCACACGGGCCAGCTCCACACGGGTCAAGGAGGCCCGGGGCTTGAACCACGGACCTCCCATGTGGTAGACGGACGCTCTAACCACTGGGCCAAAGTCTGTTTCCCCAAAAAAGTTTTAGGTCACAGTAAAGTCACATATAGAATATAGGGGACTCCCATATACTCAACATCAAACACTTTTCCCCCTTCCCCAGCAATGATCTTTTTATATGTGGATGTTACATTTGCTGCAACTGATGTACAGATATTGAAACATAGCTACCAACCACAGTTCTATTATGGTTTACATTTTAGACTACATATTTATGAATTTTTGGTTACATTATGGTTTATATTATGGTTTGCATTTTAGACTATACACTTTTATAAAATTTTAGTGAAGTTTAACATGGCCTGTATCCATCATTGCAGGATTGTGTAGAACACCTCCGTTGCCCCCCAGTTACCTCCTCTTCCAACTATTATATTCCTCTCACTCCCTCCCCTCAGGGCCCACAGTGATGACCATGCTTCACTACTCGAAGGACAAGATTTCTAGATACTTGCAACAATCCTGAAGACTTGACACACTAGTCTGTCCTCCCTGACTGGGAGCCACCAATGCTCTTGAGTGATCCCCTCCCCTCTGTTTGAGAATATCAGGCCTCCCCAGGATGGGGGTATAACACCTTCCTCCTCATTGTATGGGTCTCTACTCACTGATATAATACACGTGACATGATGAGCATGCACACACTCCACTGAAGTCTGTCCCACATGCACCCTGTGCCAGATGCCCCCCATCAGACACCTTAAACTAGTAACCCTTCCTTATTATATTTTCTAAGAGTAAAGAAAATGAGCCAGTGGCAAGGGAATCATTGATAAGGAAAGAGAGAATGGGGCTACTGGTCAGCCAAGTTCCTGGCAGAAGGAGGAAGGGATGGGATTACAAACCCAAGCAGCAGGGATGGCCCAACTACAGAACAGGCACCCAAATCCTCTGAGAGGGGGAGCCAAGGAAGACAGGAAAGACACAGGACCATGGCCTATCCAAGGAGAGGAGGGAAGTTGAAAGATTCAGATTAGATGACCTCCATATTGTCAGGGAAGCAGACACGAAGAGCAAGGTGACAGGCAAGGTTGGTTTAAGAGCCTGAGGATAGTGAAAATGCAGAACAGCCCATGTGAAGACCAAGTGATGGGACCAAATGGGGCTGAAAAAAGGTGATGGAGGAGTGTAGAGGACCCAGTAGTGGGGGCTGGGTGATGGCTTGGCTTTGTAAAACCAAATGCAACTGAGAAAAGAGTCTCAGATGCCTTCTCCATCCTTTAGGATCCAGGAACAGTGGGACTGAGCAAATGGCTTAGTTCTCCCAGGGTTGGGAGCCTGCAGGGGATGGAAGAAGGGCCAGCTGCAGAAGCCAGAGGCCAGCGAAGTCAAAATGGAACTACAGATTGGCAGAGAAGGGGGAAGAACAAGGGTAATTGTCTGGGCTTTGTGAAGGCAAAAGCAAAGTAAACAGACTCTGGCAAGCTAAAGCAAAAAGAAAAAGGGGAAATAGGGTTGTTCCTATTCCAACTCCCAACTCCAGCAGCAGCAGGAGTTGGTGGCCCTTCTCCCATCCTGATGGGAGTCAGCTTTGACTTCTCAGGGGTCTGTGTCTTTCTCTGCCTTGTGCCTCTTAAATTCCTGGGCAAGAGCATCTGATTGGCCCAGCCTGGCTCAGGTGGGTCACTGTGGCCAGGGGCCAGGAACTCATGTCACAGCCAGGGCCCGCTCTTGGGCATCTGGGATGTTTCCAGAGATGAGAGAATCAAGGTGAGAGAGAGCCAGCGGCCTCAAGAGGGGTCTACCATATTGGAAGGAGGAGAGAGGTGGAGGACAGAAGAAGGGCAGCACTCCAGCTTGGAAGACTGGAGGAGCTGGAGCCAAGTGGTCCAGAGGGCAACTCCTGTTTTCACCAAAGACAGACCTTGCTGGAGCCGGAGGCTGGAGCTGCATCAAGGCGTACAAAGCATGTGAACTCCTGGATGTGTGTGCTCCACCCTGCCCCTGCCCTTACGTAGAAAAGGTGGGTGGGAAGTGGCTTTGACTGGGTCCCCCCAGGTCAGAGAAGCCCTGCAGATCTTCCACCTGCCTCCAGAGCAACCTGAAGTAGCACAAAATAGGGCATGTTTCTCTCCACGGACAAGAGTCAACTGACTTCACCCTGAAGCCTCGATGAGTGGGGAGAGGTGATTGCACAGGGTTTGCAAACACCACTCTTCCCCTGCCCAGGCCCACCCCTCTCTCTGGGTAAGCATGCGGTGGTCCTACAAATAGGCCCCTCAGACCGATGGAACCCAGCACTCACCTAACCAGTCTTCCTAAAGCACCTCTGATCTCGTGTCTTCCCCACCTCACCCCACAAAGGCCTCTTCCTATTGAAATCCAAACTCTTGTTTCCAAACGCAATGCCAGCTCCCTGGTCTACCAGATGGATACTCCCTCAAAGGTCCCGTACTCTGGTCCACTGGTCTTGCCCCAGCATGCCTTGGGCACACCTGCCCTCTCTTTCACCCTCTACTGAAAAGCTTCCTCTTCTGCATCCTCCCCATTCTTCCTAGTCCCCCAATGTTCCAGTTTCACCACCACCTTGAGGTCTTCCCCGACTACCTAGCTTTCTCTGAACATCACACTCATTTGGGTTTTTGTTGTTGTTGTTTGTTTGTTTTAGGAGACACTGGGGATTGAACCCAGGACCTCATATGTGGGAAGCAGGCACTCAACCACTGAGCTACACCTGCTCCCTTCTCACTTGCTTTTTTCCACACGTTGGACATTTGTCCTCACTTTTTTATGTTCCTGAGCTGGGTCTCCCCAGTTAGACTGTCAGATCCTGAAAGACAGGATAGGTCCAATCAATTATTCCTTGCTGGGTCTCCTCCAATACTCAGCTCAGTCCATTGCACATTTTAACTACTCAATATATTGATTTGCATAGACTGGCTAAGGGGGGCGCCAGGAGCCGGTGAGTTTGCCAAAGCCATGTTGATGTGCAAGTTTTCAATTAATGACTTCCCACTCACCTCACCAAGGAGGCCTCTTATACCCCTGACTTCCCAAGGGCTTTTTAACCCAAGGCCCAGTCTCATCTGCTCGTTAGAATCACCTGGGGATGCTTTAGAAATCTGGGTGACTGGGCCTCACCCCAGGCCAATTTCACCCTAGTCTCTTGGGTGGGTTCCGCCCTGGGAATTTGTTCCCCACGAGACTCTAATGCGTAATGGGGCTGGGACCTGCTGATCAAGGGGCATCCTGAGGAGTGAAAGAGTGGAGCACTTACGGCTTTGGAGTCCAGCACCCCTGGGTCCAAGCCCCACCCCCACTGTCTGAGTGTGACTCAGCCTGCTGTGGACCACACTTTATCTCCAAAACAGGTCTAAATGCCCCTTCCACAGACTGTCAAGGGCGAAGTGTAAAATAAGTAGGGGCCCTCCTCCCCCAGATGATGGGCGCTGAGCCTATCAGTCCTTCACAGAAAGAGACCCTTCTGGGTGCAGGGACATGCAGGGACCAGAGAGCCCCTTCAAAGGATTGAAGGGACCTGGCAATGCCATTTCAGAACTGGGCAGTCTTCATTTTACTTCCGATAGGCCCTCTAACTTGACCTACCTAAATGCTTCTACATGTTACGCAAAATTATCTTCTGCAAGAGAATTCTGTCAGGTGTAAGCTTTGCATTTTCTAAAGGGCAGCCCAGGAAATCCTGAGGAGGGAGGATTGCTTGCCTGCCAGGAACTCTGGCGCTGAGGCCCTCTGTTGGCAGCTCCCGGAATTACTTCCCATCCAGCCGGAAGAAAGGGTCATTGACCAATGATAGAAAATCCCTTCATCTCCCCATTAGGGAGTGTGAGTCCTTCCCATGTCAGAGCTGTCAGTGCGAGTCAAATTCCTGACACCCAAGGGGTGTGCAGGGGGTATGCCCACCAGAGTCACAGGTCTGTTTTGTGTCCCAGCATCACTGAACGAGAGTCCTCTACACCATCTACCACCAGGTTGGTGACAACTGGGAAATCTGGGCCCAGAGTTGAATTTGTTATTGCTATCAGAAAGAAGCTCACCAAGAGTTCTCCTAGAATTCTACAAAAAGAAGGGACTTTGCATTTTATTTTAACAAAATTTTGCTCGGTTTCCCTCCCTTCCTCCCTCCCTTCCCTTCACAGCCATCCAAGAGCTTGGAGGCTATAAATATGACATGCTTCTCTGAGGATAAAATTAACCAGATGATGAGATTTTCAGCCAATCCTGTAAAGAAGGGCAGATTAAACTTGAGAGATGACGCTTCTTAGATTATTACTCAGAACCCTTAACCACGTGTATAGTTTAGACTTCTGGTAAAGGAAATACTTTTCTGGCTTGATTTTCTCCATACAGCTGACAGCACTAACTGACAAATGCACATTGTGGTGTTGGTAGAGAGGAAAGGAAATACAACCTCATGAGCTTCTGCTTGGAAAACTCACGTCAGAGTGTTGGGTATGGAAGAAGCATTCAATAAATGTTAGGAATCATAGCTCTTATTACTAAGAAGATGGTTATCTGAATATTCACAAGAGGAGACTGCTCTAAGGACTGTGCCAAGTTATGTTGTATATCAAATATTTCAGTTTCCTTGGATGCTCAGGCAATTACCATGAAATGGCTCAGCTTAAACAATGGGAATTTATTCACTTACGGTTCGAGGCAAAGAGAAAGCCCAAATCAGGCCATCATCAAGGTGATGCTTTCTCCCCGAGGACTGTGGTGTTCTGAGGCTGGCTGCTGGGATCCTTGGTCCTTAGCATCACACGGCAAGGTGCATGTCTGCATCTCCTGGTCTCTCCTTCTCTTCCAGGTTCTGTCACTGCTCAGCTCCTGGCTGCTCCCTCTGGCTCTCCCTCTCTCTTTCTGAATTTCATTCTCTTATAAAGGGCTCCAGTAACAGGATTAACACCAATCCTGATTGAGGTGGGCCACACCTGAACGGAAGTAACCTCATCCAAAAGGTCCTACTTACAATGAGTTCACAACCACGGGAGTGGATTAAGTTTAAGAATGTGTTTTTCTTGGGTCCACACAGCTTCAACCACTCATCAAATGAAGAAAATGTTCCAGGCACTTACCGTGTCAAGATGAGTTATGTAAAAGTCTTGTTACCCATACTGTCCTTTCGGAGCACTGCATATCAAATGTTTCCATAATATCCAGAGACACACAAAAATATTTTTTTTTCTTTGGAAAGGGTTAACATTTCCCTAGTCTAAAACTTACTAGACACCTTGTGATTTGAATTCTCTTCGAGGGTGAGAACACTTATTAATTTAAGTGAGACTTTTCAAACTTAGGAGCCCATCTGTAAAACGGATGCTACTGGTCGACTTGCCCATTTTAGTGTCTCAAGAAGACAGAGTGAGGCAGTAGGGAGAAAAGGGTCTAGTTGCCCTCTCTTCCACCCCACATAGCTCTAACTGGTGGCATGGCCTTGATCAAGTCATTTGGTACCTCTAAGGATAAGGGGTTGAAAGAGGAGCTCTGAAGGCCCCTTTCAGTTCCACAACTCTATTCTTGTAATCAAATAGATTTGCCAAACTCCTATATCTCTGACTCTTCTGTCAAAAACAAAACAATCTTTGGGGATTGTATCAGGTATCAATTTAGGGCCCTCATCTCCAAATTCACCCTCCATTGCCCGTTCTGCAAAAAAATGGATCTGGGCCCTCTAATTATTTTTCTTTGACCAGTGAATACAATGTTAAGCTTTGTTGGCAGAGGGCACTGGAAAGACATCCCAAGAGGAAGAGGTTTTCCTTCCTGGCTCCTTGGTGTCCATTTGACAGGCTCCCGCAGTGTGGACGGTGTCCCTGGCATCTGGCTCCTGCAGCACAAGTGGCCCCTCCAGTCCAGCTCCACTGCAGGTCACGGTGGTCAGCAGCCAGCAGCTTCCTCCGGTCTCCCCCTTAGGCGGTTTGTAGTAGTTTCTCCAGTGCAACACTCTCCATGACAGCTCACCCTGGCATTCTAGAGGGTGGGTTTCCAGCAAGCTTCCCTGTAGCAGCAACCCAGCAACTTCTCAGCCATTCCGCGAACCACAGTCATACTCCCTCAGATGAGGTCTGGACCCTGGCCCAGGAAGGGGGATGCCTGGCGTGTTCGATGGCAGCTCTATGGGAAGTGGTTGCACATTATAGCTGATGGCCCTACATTATTTAGGCTTGTCTTTACTTCTTTGTAGGCAATCCCTCATAGTTAGTCATATCAAACTCCCTGTTCAAATGCCTGTGTGGTTTCCTCTCACCTATTGTAACTTGAGTCCTACAGAATTGGTACCATGAGTAGTCCCAGGAGATAAACCTGCAAAGATGGGATTTGGGAATTGGTTATGCCTTTGGGCTTGAATGCAGTGTTGAGCTCTTGCCAGTGAGATTCGAGATGCCAGCAAGAATAAGGTTCTAATTTCAAGTGGAGCCTTTTCAATTCAGGGTAGGCTCCTGAATTGCAAACCTTCCAGACCCAGGTAGTGACGGTGTTCAAGGGGAAGGCAGGCATCTGGGGATTTCACCCATCACAGAGTAAACCTGGCCCCTCTGTAGGTGCAGGCATCAAGGCATTGCCTCGGATCTCTAGAAATGTGTCAAAGTGGTCTTGGTGTCTTGGCCACTGCAGGGCCTGCTAGGGAGACACTATAACCCTGCGCGAGGGGCCCCAGAATGCCTTGGCTGGGACGACTGGGCAGCTTGGCACAGGCTTGGCCACCTTCACATCAGCGAGCACTGGGCACCTATCATGGGCCCGTCACCTGCGGTGTGAAATCTAGTCCGGGGCACAGGCAAGAAAGGGGTCAAAGAAGAGCACACGGCCTTTCTTCTGTCTGGCTGGATTCTCTCTCCCAGCAGTCTCCTCAGAATCACGTGGGTACCGCCGCCTCACCAACCTGGGTTCTGATCATCTGCAGATGGGGTCCAGGACACTGTATATTCACAAGTCCTCCAGAGATTCTGATGTGCATCCAAGGGTCAGAATTACTCAACGCAATGAATTGATCCCAACACTCCCCATCTATAGAGGGTCCCTATCAGCTAGCAGGGACTCACCACCCCCATCTCTCCCCAACAGGAGGTCTCAAACTTGGAATTCAGTTGTAGAGTTTGTTTTAAATGCAAATTCTCTAGCCTCCCTCCCCAAGATGCTGGTTTGGTGGACGTGGGGCGTGGTCCCCAGTGACTGAGGCCACATTTGTAGACATACTCAAGCTACATGCAATGTCTATCTGTAAGATCTATCTGTTGGATATTGAGGATCTGCTCCAGCCTTCTCTCTCATCTTCAAACACAAGGAACCTTTGCTCCTGCTACTTCCCAAGTCTGCCATGTCCTTCTGGCCTTCACCCCTTCCCTCTAAAACACTCTCCACCCTTAAACACGCAACTCCAAGATCAGATTCTCTTGAAGCCTCCTGTCTTTCCTTCCCATTGCCACCCACTATCCTCAAATTCATTCTTGCTGCCAATCTACGATATTTCAGTCTCATTCACCTCTGAATCCCCAGGGCCTGGCACTCAGCAAGAGATTCAGACTTGTTTGTAGGCCTTTCAATTCAATTTATTTCAATTCAAGTCATGGCAGCACAAGAAAAGAGCCCTGGGGAGCCCGCTTTGAGTACCAACACACAGAAATTCAGCCTCAGGAAGTCCAGTGTGGAAGGCACCCACGCATGTATAAGGCATGATAACTTGTATTCCCGTGAAGCGTTCTTCGCCTTGGGCACCAAAGCCCCACTTCCACCTGAGTACCTGTTGGCTAGTTCTTCTGTCCAACCCTTTTAGGGGTCCTTCCCCACCCGGCCCCCAAAGACACGCATCTCTGAACATTTCCCTAAGACGGAACCAGAAGCTGCTAAGGTGAGTGTGGCAATCATCATGTTATAGGGCTTAGCTAGCTAATGTCACACTGAGCCATTTGTCCCCTGACCCCGGTCACAACCTACGTGGTGGGTGAAGAGCAAGCTGAACCAAATGACCCTACAGCTTTGGTCACCCAGTATTTGCCGGCAGATACTCACAGCCACCATCCTACTGGCCAAGTAAACCTGACCTCCTGCAAAATCTCCACCCGGGCACAATACACAACCGCTGTTGTTCCTAAACCAGAGAGCCCTGGTTCCACGGCCGACCCCTGTGGGGACTTCACAGTCATCCCGGCGGAGGATCCAGTTGCGTGGGCTGGTGCTGTCCTAAGTCTCACCAATAGCAAAATGGTGCAGAAAAGATGGCCGAGCCTCCGGGAACCACGTATCCAGGGTGTTCTCCTGTGGCAGCCTGGGCCGTGGGGCTCAGCTCCTGCACCTGGAGACCAGATGACAGAGCTGCAGGAGGGGCCTCAAAACCACCTCAGTGTGTCTCCCTCCTCCTGTGTCTGAAAAAAACAAAGGGAGAGATTGATCTCCTGAGGGGGGTCAGGATGTCGCTGGAACCAGGCCCCGACCGGGGTACACAGTACGTGTGGCGGGGCAGAGGCAAACGGGCCGAGGGCCCCTCATCTCTAAAAGACTCTCTAGGCTCTAGGATCCAAACAGTTCATACTTTTGAAAGCAGCAGAGAATCTCCCCTCACTCCCCCGCTTGAAGGGACAAATGGGGGAATAAAATCTGAGATCGGGGTTCAGGGTTTCTAAAGCTGGTCCACTCTACAAAGCAGGAAGAAAAGCTGCACCTCTTTATGGGCTTTAGTCAGATGTCGATGCTTTCACCGAGAATCTGGCATCCAAAGAAACCCCGAAACGGCCATGCTCCGTGAACAAAGCCAAGCCAAGCCAAAGCCGGAGATTCAGCTGGAAAGATTTGGAAGAATCTGCCATTTGTAATTGAATCAGCTTCCAAATATTTCACTCATTCTTCCATTCAGGCAACTCGTATTCGTTAAGTGCTGACTCTGTGCCAGGCCCCCGAACCAGGGAGGGCCTGGGGCTACGCTGGTGAGCAAGAGGCAGTCCTGCTTTCACAGACGCTGTCCTCAGGGGGGTAGGAGACTAAAGCCACCTAACCTAACCTGTGGGTGGGTTGGTGCCGTGGAAACTGAGGCTCTGAAAAGGAAACGAGGCCTCACACTTGCCAACTAATCAGCAGTGCCAATAATGTGACAAGCCCACAGCCCGTGTTCTGGGAGGATGTACTGAGAAGGGCACTCGATCACTTCTGCGCCGTTCCTGCCAGAGGCATAACCTGGATCCAAACGTGAGGAAGCGACACACGGACTCCAATAGGAGGACATTCTGCAAAATGAGCCCAGGCGCCTCAAAAATGCCGCCATGAAACGCCAAGGGGCTGTTTCAGGTAACAGGAGTCCTCGGAGATGTGAGAACTAAACGCAGTGCATGCTCCCAGACTGGATCCCGGACCGGGGGAAAAAAATGGCTAAAAAGGACATTTCAGAGATGAGTGCATTTTGACCATGGCCTGTGGATTAGAAAACTGTCTCAATGCTAAATCCCATGACTGATGAATGTAATTTGGTTCTGGTAAGAGAATGTGTTTTTTGTTCTTGGGAAATAAACACTGATGTGTTGAGGGGCAGAGGGACATGATGTCTGCAACTTCTCAAATAGCTCAGGGGAAAAAAAAAGCTGAGTTTCAAAATGTTCACGATCTGGGTAAAGGATATAGGAAATTTCTTTGTACTCCTTTTGCAACCTGAAGTTTGAAATTTATACCAAAATAAAAAAGTTGCCCCCAAACTGGGCTTCGCTGGTAGGGGGCAGGGGTGTCAGGACAGTCCAACTAGGGAGCAAGGGCCAGCAGAGGTTTCAGTCTTCATCCTGCAGACTATGGGGAAAGCTTCGGGATCCAACCAGCCTTGACTGTCGCAGCAGCAGCCGGAGGATGGTGGCTTGGCAGGGAACTGGACAGCAGCTGGCAGAAGGGGTGGAAAGCTAGCACAGCACTTCCGACAGCAGCCACTGCGCCCACCTGATGCCGGCTGGCATTTGTTAAGTGTTTTGTCATATGCCAGGAACTGGGCAAAGAGCCTACCATGAATCGGATGCGGTCTAGTAGCAGCGCAGTGGTATCAGCGATGGAGAGGAGCTACATTTAAGACTTGTTGAAGAGGAAGGAGGATGGCACCAACTGAGATGGAAAATGCTGGAAAAGTGGTGTAGAGAAGGAAAACCATTGATTTGCTTTGGCACATGTTGCGTTTGGGGAGTCTTTGGGACCCTCGGGTGAGGGCCCTGTGGGTGTTTGGCTAGGCAGGTCCAAGGAGAGGCTCTGCAACCATAGCAGAGCAGATGAGCATGACCCTGGAGGCAGGCTGCCTGGCTCCCAATGCTACCTCTTACTAGCTGGGCGACCTTGGGCAGCAACGTGTTTTATCTTCCTATGCCTTTGTTTCCTCAGCTATAAAATGGTGCTATTAGAACCCATAACAGTGTTGGTTGCCCTGAGAATTAAATGAGTTAACACAAGCATAGGAGCCCAGATCAGAAGTGACTGGTCAGGGTTAGCAGCTGCCGCCACCACCGTCCCCCCTCCACCACCATCACAGGCTTCACTTGGCCCCGAGGACTGAACAGCAGGAGGAAACAGTAGAAGGGGGCAAGTACCATAGCTCCATTTCTGGACAAGGCAAAGGAGGCTATCCATCTAACTTGCAGCTAACCCTCTCCATGCACAATGCACAGGCCATCCGGCCATCTGGGAAGGTACTGAAGGCTGGCTGGGGGTGAGCGGCACAGAGCCTTCAGGCGGGACCCCAGGTCTCCCCAGTAATGTTCTGCAGTCTGGTTGTGGAAGCACCTGTAGTACTGAACGCAGATTTCTGGGCCATGCGCCATGGCTACTGTCAGACTCTGGGGATGGCATCCTGAACTGTGCACTTTAAGCAAGCCCCCTCCATCTATGGGCAATTAAGTTTGAGGAAGCTGCCTGAGAGCAAGAAATAATTGAAGTAATGCATTTTGGAGGAAGAGAACTGATGGCAATTATTTTAATCATCTCGATCATTTCCACCCCTTTAAATCACAGAATTCAATGAAATCTGTAAGGCTTTAAATGTCCCCATGAGGAAGCGGACTTGGCCCAATGGATAGGGCGTTTGCCTACCACATGGGAGGTCCACGGTTCAAACTCCGGGCCTCCTTGACCCGTGTGGAGCTGGCCCATGCGCAGTGCTGATGTGCGCAAGGAGTGCTGTGCCACACAGGGGTGTCCCCCACATAGGGGAGCCCCACATGCAAGGAGTGCGCCCTGTAAGGAGAGCCGCCCTGCGTGAAAAAAGTGCAGCCTGCCCAGGAATGGCGCCGCACACACGGAGAGCTGATGCAGCAAGATGACGCAACCAAATGAGACACAGATTCCCTGTGCCGCTGATACAAGCGGACACAGAAGAACACACAGCAAATGGACACAGAGAGCACAACTAGGGGGAAGGGGCAGGGAAGGGGAGAGAAATAAATAAAAAATAAATCTTAAAAAAAAAAAACTTGTCCAGATAGTCTCCATCATCTCCATAAAAGCAGTTGTTCCTTGCAGGAAAAAAAACCCCACAATTCTATAGGAACATTTTAGGGGGGAAAATCCATGCAGATTGAGATGATTATCTTTCACCTTAGCCTGGGAAATGATCATTTTTGACAAGGGAAGAAGTGAAAACTCTCTTCAGATATAAAAAAGGTCAGTCATAATGGATGAAGAGGAAGCTTTCCCCCGAGATCTGCAGAGCAGAAGTGGGACAAAAACAATAAGGCGATTTGGGTTCAGAAATAAAAATAAAGAATAGTTGAGCTGTCCAAGGATGGGATGGGCTACCAGGTCAGGTGGAGGTATTCATGTAGAGGGTTACAGAAACGAGTCCTGCATCGGGGAAAGTTGGAGATTCTTTCCAAATTTAGTATTATGAGGCTCCACTGGGGGGAGGGGAGAGCCACACTTTTTAAACAGAATTTCACAAGTTTAGGTAAACAAAAGTTGCTGTTGCTGCTGCTTTTTAGTTGGCTGACACATGATCACTGCTTAGGTAATGAGGAAAACTAACACTTCTAGGTAGTGAAAATCAGAAGGCTATGCTGGGCCAGGCAGTTGAGGTGACTTTTTTTTTTTTAAACCTGCAATATCTTAAAAAGTACAACAAAATACTTGACACAAAGTGAGGGCTTTATGTTGATTAACTCATTACTACCATCCCCATATTCTGGGGAAGGAAACAAGCGGAGAGATGCTGGGTGACTTGTCTGCGGAAATCCGTCTATTAAGTGGCTGAGTCTTGATTCAAACAAGGCCTAACTCCAAAAGCTAGTAAGTCACTATGCTACACTTTTGCCCAATGAGTAAAGATATTTGATCTCCTTGTATAAAGTGAACACATATACATACAGGCATACCTCATTTTATGGCACTTCTTTTTATCGTGCTTGTCAGGTATTGCAGATCTTACAAACTGAAGGTTCCCGGCAACCTTCTGCTGAGCAAGGCCCTCAGTTCCAATAGCATGTGCTTACTTCTTGTCTGTGCCACACTTTAATGATGTGCCTTTTCTAGACTAACACTACTGCACACTGAGTAGTCTACAGTACAGCGTAAGCATAAGCTTTTATTTGTGACTTGCTTTCCTGTGGTTTGGAACTGAACCCGCAATATACCCGAGGAGTGCCTGTCTGGACGGACGCCTTAGACGAGGGGCTGGCTGTCCTCCGAGACTGCGTTTCCTTTCAGAAGGAAGATCAGTCTAGAAGCTCGTTCTGAGTGTGGGTGGCTAGCTCTCCAGGTGCCCCGCAGGGGGGTTTCTTTCAGCTTTCTTTCCACTGACATACACCATCGCAACTTAACAAGGCATGCTGATTCCACTGATGTCTTGTCAAAACAGTACTTTTCGCCTTAATTTGATGATTACTTTCAGGGTGGCTAGGAGGGGCAAAGGCAGGCAGAGGCTGGCTGGCTTGCTTTTGTTAGAGTAAGGAGTTGCTTTAGGAGAGAACAAGCTGTAACACCTCCTTGTCTTCTTCCCAGTCCTTTCCCCTTTCGGGCAATGCCAAGGGCATTGTTCAGTCCCTGCTGTACCACGCACGGAGCAACAGAGGGCAGCAAAACACACCCATGCAGGCAGGCAAGGAATCCGGGGATTTCATGTTATTGGAGAACTCTGGCAGAGAAAAAACACTACTTCTGATTTATCGTTATGAATTTAGTAATAACTTTCAAAAATTTCTTAATGACACATCTAGTCTCCTGATTTGAAACACTACTTTGAAAGTGGCTTGAACATCTACAAATACTTTCCTTTGGTCTCTTTTCTCGAGGTGTTACGGCCAGTGGGCAGCCTTGGGTAGCACATTTAGGTGTTTCAACTAGCAACACTTTGGTAAAGCTTATTATTTAAGGAGAAAAGATGTGAGGTGAAGATTCACCTACAATTTAGGGACTCGCTTTTCATTCTGCAGCTATGGCTGTGATCTCCCTGTTGTTCCCCTTCCTTTCGTAGGACTCAATTCTGCATCGGCCACATGGGAACGATCCCTGTGCATCTGGTTGTCTTTCATTTCTCACTGCTTTGGTAAATGCTTCCTCATCTGACACGCAACTTACAACCGAGACGCAATTTCAACCTTTCTTCTACAGAATGCTCAAGGCATAGCAGGCTGTCGCATCAGCGTGGAAGTTCCCAATCTGAGATTTGTGCATATGTGAATCCAAAACATGGGAGTTCAGGCCTCCATTTCACCCTGGGCTCTTGGGGGCTGGAGATCCAGAGGCCCCCGGACCTGGGTGTGCTGTGAGGTGGCAGAGTCCCACCCTGCAGACAGATAAGCCCCCATCCTGATGTCAGCTCTGCCACTTGAGTGATCTTTTAGTAAGGTACTTAACCTCTGCATTCAGTTTCTTCATTTGCAAAACAGTGCACCTACTTCAAATGTGGTTGTAGCAACTGAATTATATTTACTTGAAAACTTGGTGATATGGTGATTTAATCAAGACCAGAAGATCCCTGCTGCCAGGGAGCTCGCATTTTGGATGGGGGGGCAGGAGGGGGGCCGGCAATGGAACAAGGTCATTTCAGATGGCGGTAAGGGGAGAGGATGCAGAGCTGGGTGGTGGGAAGCAGCATGCCTGAATGGATGCTTTGGATGGGGTGGTGAGGGAGGATTCAAGTAACAGCCAAGGAAAGGGGTGAGGGCCAACAGCCGGCTGGAGGAATTCCTGCAGGTACTCCAAGGCTGGAACAAGTGGCAGGCTAGGGAGCAGGACTGTGGCCAGGGTGACTGGAGGGAAGCAGAGGGGAAAGGGAAAAGCAAGAGGCAGCAGAGGACCAGAGCTGAGAGTCAGCTTAGTTCAACAGGGAACCAAGGGAGGGTTTCAGCAGGGGAAGACATGATCCGATTTACATTTAAAGAAATCATCAGGCGGCTGTGTGAGGATAAGGACGAGACAAAGGGTAGGGGCATGGGTGGTGGCATCTAAGGCACTGAGCCTGTGCCTGGCACAGACGAGACTGGCGGTGGTTTCTCCACTGTGTTCATTTAAACAAGAAATACTTTCAAGTAATGTCTGCTAATATGCTACCTTAATTTTCACTGAATATGCAAAGTGACAATACATCCAAGTCTTAGAAACGGACTCTTTCCCTTTTTGGGAAGAGCGGTCCACACCCCCTGTGGTATTATGAAAATTGCAGGTGTCTCAGCTAAAATCACCCTTGCATTTATTTCTTCTATAATGAAAGTGATATTGGCATATTCAAACACTTTAAAAAGGGGGGAAAAAATCCACTACCCTAACACACTCTTTTCTAGCACTTTAGTATGTTTCCTTTTAGACTTCAGATTAATCTGAAATTTAATACTGACAGTTTACAAGCACTGCAGGGTAGAAATAAAAACACTCGTTCTTACAGTTCTAAATAATTTTTGAAAAAAATTCTTCAAAGTATCTTTTGTCCTTTCAGTACAAAAGTCTGAAAACGTTAGAGTTAAGAAAGATTACATCTCCAAAGTTGCAGAGCCTCTAATCAAGTTACTTTTTCTCTCAAGGACACATTAACTTTTAGCTCTACTTCAAAATCTTGAAGAGAAGGAAATGCTAAGCTACTACTTACTCACCGGGACAGACCAAGGATGTTAAATCAAAGACCTAAATCAGCTTGCTTGGAAATGTCTAGGCTGTTGGATTATGCACCTAGTCTACATGCTCACTGGAAACCAAAAGCGTCAATGTGCCTGGGTGGGTCTTCTGACCACCTGAGAAGGAAACCGGCTGACAGCAATACAGGACATGCAGAACTTGTCCTAAATCACCTGTATTTTAAAACATTACTTTGTAATTTCAAATGTCTAGCGTTTACATGCAAAAAATGCTGCTACTTCTTTATAACTTCCAGGAGATAATAAAGATCAAAAATCATGGTTTTTTTGTTTTCTTTTCTTCTTTTTCCATTAATATCCTAGACTCACTTTGTGCTTCTCATCTTTAAGACCTAGCAGTAATAAGGCACTGACACTTTAGGAAACATTTCATATCACACACAAATACTTTCAAGATCAGCTTTAATTAAGGCAAACGTAAATAAAATGATGCATTTGACAGGGCAGCAATTGTTTGGCCCAGTTTAAGCAGTAGGTCAGACTGATGGAATACCCAAGAAAGAAACTGGAAAAAGTGTGATTTTCAGATACTCACAGAGCAGGAACATTTCTCAAACCTGCCTAAGAACTTATGGATTCATTACTCCCACTTTCTTCAAAGAGCCCCAAAAAACAACCAAATAACATCTCATAGTTATCAGATAAAATCTCAAACTGCAGAAGTAAGTTTTGTCATAAATTGAATTTGATGAAAATACAGTGCCTGAAATCATATTTCCAGTTTCCAAGTTTGAGAATTAAAATAGCAAACTCAAGTCTCTCTGGCTTGAATTAGGAAATATAAAAAGAAATATTTCTTGACCCACAGTTATTTTGCCCATACCACATAATCTCCTGTATCACTGTTTTACTGAATGGATTCAGATTTCTTCAAGGTGCTGTAAGTTGTTATGTTTTGAAGTGTAAAAGACTGGAGAGAACAGAAATCTAGTTTTAGTCATAGCAGAGCTAAAATTAGGAAGGATTTGTTAAATGCTTACGAGCAAAATACAGTACAAGAAGCCAAGATTTCAGTTTAGATAAATGGGGAAGTCATGTTACTGAACAGGGACAAGAAGTTAGATTGTGAAGGTTTATGGAGGGTTTGAGTAGAAAATTCAAGTGAAAATGAATCATAGGCAGAATGGCACTAAGAAAATAGTTTAGATCTAAAACATTAAG
This sequence comes from Dasypus novemcinctus, assembly GCF_030445035.2. Taxonomy (NCBI): domain Eukaryota; kingdom Metazoa; phylum Chordata; class Mammalia; order Cingulata; family Dasypodidae; genus Dasypus; species Dasypus novemcinctus. The sequence continues at coordinate 39,231,096 of NC_080694.1, forward strand.
ACTGAGGTAATAAACAATTAATACATGAAGCCCAAGCTCTCTAAAGGCTCATGCAGTGAGAAAAGTACGAGTTACAAGTTTGGGATTAGTTAAGAAAGTCCTCAAAAGAAAGGTTAAGAGGTAAGAGCAGAGCATAGATGTGGGGAAGCGGGGGAGCCAGTGTTCAAATAGGTTACTGCACATGTCAAGAGCTAGAATCTAGACAGAAGAAGGTTCTGGCAATAGGAAGCCATGAAGTCCTGAGAGAGTAGGCTTTTGGGGGAAAGAAGCTGAAAATGAAGGAAATGCAGAAGATTGAGAGCCTCGGATAAAAGGAAGTGGGGAGGAAAGAAAACAGGAATACAGCCAGAGAGGTAAGAGTCGTGCAGACGTTTCAAAACAGGAAGGTTCTTTTATAGGTAGGCACGAAAGGAAAGAAGCTAGAGATGGAGAGGATGATGGGAAGGAGGTACAAATCTGGAGATAAAAGTTTCTCGAGAATCTGGAAGGGACAGGACCTAGGATAATGAATAAAGGAGGCACAACCACAAAGACTGGCTCCGTACTCCTTGTGGACCACAGCCAGCACAGGAAGTCCTCACTACAGAGCCACGACTGAGAACGCACATGGACAGGGTTAGGACCTGAAACCACGTCTACTGGCCACTAGTCAGTACATGAAGGGCCCCTGTTGTGATAACGGGTCATAGAATCTTACTGATGGTTCTGAAATGAGAGTACTTCCAGGCAGGGCGCTGGAGATGCGTTTTAGGTGGAATTCAACAAAGGAAGAGTCAAGATAAAACATTCTCACTCTGCCATTTATAGCTGAGACCTCAAAATACATACAATTGCAATTATTAACTTCTCAGGAGAGTTCAAGAACAGTAGAAAATCTATTCTCATCTGTACTAAGGAACAACTGCTTCAAATCTTCCACTGTGGAAGATGCAAATAGGCCTTTTTAAGAGAACCATTATCAAGACTATTTCAGTACAGCTTCATTTTAGACTGTGATAGCACTGAAAGAAAAAAAACAGAAAGCACCTCAGAATATAAAATATCACACAAACCCTAATGTCACATCTAGAACACAGGTTAAGTGTATTTTGCATGTTAACTGAAGTGCTCCTTGTCAAAGTATTCATATACCCTTATTTCAACAAAGCTAGAAATAGCAATGGACCAAACTGAAGAGTCAGATGACCTGGGCCTCTGTAAGGCCATTTCATTATTAGTAAGAGGGTTATCTAGGGTAGTTAGGAGGATTAAGGAGGTGAAAGAGCAGAGAAGATATTTCATGTACACCTGTTCAATCTGCACACTACTCGAGTAAAACATTTCCTAAACTCCTTTCCTAAAATGCCTTTAAAAATCAAGCATCTTTTTGATAAATGTGAAAAAGGTGGGTGATCAGACTAATAAGATTTCTAAGAAAAACTATTCTGAAATAAGACTTTTGGGGGGGGAGGGGGGTAGGGAGGAGGCTCATGGTTTGATGCCAAAAGAAATTCTGAGATGAGTTTCAAAAATGTTTTTAACCACAACACCATCAATGGAAAATACGCAGCCTCTTAAATGTTCTGAAAAAGACATTTCTCAATTGGATATCAGGTTCTAAGAGGTTTTTTATAAAACAAAACAAAATAAAACAAAAACTTCCCTTGCCAGCCTTATTACTCTGGTTAAATTTCACTATTAAATCCCTAGTGTTACCCATATCATATAGCCATCTTGAAATTTTTAATTCTTTAGTTTAAAAAGAACACTAGTTTCCTGTACAGTCAGTAGGATTTAACTATTTCTTCACAGTGGTGTCCAAAAATCACCACACACCATCTGACTCTTACACTTGTTGTGAGATGTTATTACAATATGGTGCTTTACAATAATAAGTGACTACTTACATAATTTCCTGCATGCCAGGCAAGGTTCTCCATGCTTTCCACACAGGAACTCCTAACAATCCCATGAGGCAGGTACAAAAACCGAAGGACACTGAGGTAACCTAACTTGCATCCAACTAAGAAAAGTTGGGATTTGAACCTGGCAGTCTGACACCCGAGTCCATGCCTGTTTATTTATCTGTACCTCAGCTCTTTTTTTATTTCTTTTGCTAAGTAAACAACTGAATTTAAAGGAAGAATCACTTAGTTACACTGTTTATCAAGGAAGAGTTTGTAAGTAACAATCAAATTTAGGACTGGCAATTAGCGGTGTCCTCAAGGTTGCCAGGGTCAAGACTATGAAGACCCAGGGGCCTCCTAACTCCCTGGCGAGCTTGCCATGTCACCACTTTCTGCAACCACACAAAGTGGCAGGCCAGACTGGGGAGAATGCCAAAGATAATGGGTTATCAGGAATATTTCTGAATCAGACCAAATCACATGGAAGGAGGGCATAAGAAAAATGGTCCACATTTTCTTGTTCTTTCTTTAAAAATTTATACACATTTCCATGTTAAAATCATGTATTCTAAACTGGGGATAAAAGACATGTCAACAAAGTGATATTGTCGCAGATACTGACAGAAATCAGATGGGACAGTAAGGGAACAAAGAACGGCACAGTCAAATCAACTTTGTGATTTATGAATTTTAAATAGCAGTTATACTTTTCATGTTTTCTAGATATATTGGGTTTTCTTTTTAATGCCCCATTGTGCCTAGTGGGGGAAATCCATATTGAGTAGAAAGACTAGACAGAAGATTTGTATAACCCATGAGCAGATACCTCATGCTTTTTCATCTCTAACATGAAGATCCATGTTTTAAAACTTGACAGTTCGAAATCCAATCAACTGATATCAGAGACATTTTAAGAGATGTCATTAATAGACATTAAATAAAATACTGTGGATAACTGTCATTTTTTTTAAAAAGTCAAATCTCAAATAATTATATATACATACCATAAACATTAACAAAATCATAACAGCTCAGAAGACTCTGAGGTCGACTGGTATTTATATTTATATACAGTATATTTAATATTGAGGTTGAACTTTCTGATTTCTGGATTCTAAAAAAAGCAAGTATTTGTGAGCTGGCCAAATGCTTGGTTTTATAAAATTTCCATGGTACAGGGGAAAGAAGATGTGAATTTTAGAATAAGATAACTCTGAATCCATATTTGATATGGAACCTTGAGGAAGATTTTTTTTTCCATCTATAAAACGAGAACATCATTTTCCTTCAGCAGGTCACTAAGAATAATGAGCTAATGAATGGAAAAGACCCATCAGATTATTTAGATGATATTTAAAGAATGAGTTCCCTTCCCATTGTCCTAAAAGGGAGGTTAAAGGGTACCTAAACCTAAGAGTTGTATTTCTACACAATTCTAAAATCTAAAAAAGAAAAACCCCAGAATTTCACACAATATAACAAAGTACTGTGAAAGTCCAGGCTTTTATGTAAATGACAAAGGATAAAAACATCAAACAAATAATAATTAGTGAAGTTCATAGAGAAATGATTATTTAGAAGCTTCTAAATCACTAAGTTTTGTTCTCCCCCTTAATAACCTCTAAGGATAATGTTCTTCCACTTACAAAATTAACAAAGGTCTTGTTTAAAGGCGAGATTGCTCGTCACTAGCTAGAGACTGGTAATTCAAAAGAGGCAGGATTCAGAAGCATGTGTAGCTCGTGGTTGAGAGCATGCTTCACATATACAAAGGTTCTGGGTTCAATCCCCAGAACCTCCAAAAAAAAAAAAAAAGTAGCATTTAATAAAATTAGAGCAATTTTATCAATTTTAGTTGCACAGCTATAGATGACGCCATCTAAATTTGTGGCAAATTACCCGAAGCGTATTTGGAAGTGTTTTAAAATTTAAGTTAACATCTAATTCTGGAACTAAAACAAAAGACTGAAAATCAAGGGTGGAGCCTATTGAAACACTGGAGGGAGATGCTGTGTACTGTTGATGGAGTTCAAGGTTAAAAATTATTATTCAAAAGCAGTAACCAAGTGAATTTTTCTCCATCCCATGGATATGGACATCATAGTACTGCAGAATACGAACGCTATACAAGAGCCTTGCATAGTATTACACTGGTCGACTGAACCTCCCAAATAACACAAGCCATGAAATCAAGGTTTCAATGCCACATTACTACCACCTACTCCCTGTCCCCAAAAGGGACAAGATACAATCCAGGCCAAAGTCCTACAGACATGCCTTTTAAGGCAATGGCTCTTAAATATTTTGTTAAGGTCTATATTTTTCTTTCCTTCATAACAAAATCACTATTTTCTGAATACGTAAAATTTAAAATCTTATTACAATCAGAGAAATGTTCCTTTCCTTCTAATTTCCACTTCTCTCTTTCCTTAGGCTTCCAAGGTCCCATTTCTCTTTCCTCCCTCCCCAGGAATCGTCTTATGAGTTACTTACTGTAGACCATAAAATGAATGATGAAGCTGTACAACCAAGATGGATCCATGCTTTATGAACACATTATTCTCACACGTCTGGGTGACAAGTATGATACAAAAAATCCTTAGATTCATTTTACAGATTATGAAAGCAAGTTGTTCAAAAGGTGAATTCTGAAACCATGGTTCGTATATAGCAAATGAATATATCAAAACAAACAAAATTTCATCCAAATATTTACATTTTTTAAAGACATTAAAAAATAGGCTACTTATTACGTGTGCTTGAACAAACCATGTGTGGAATTCAATTCCATTCATTATGGAGTTAGTTTCTGCTAAATACTTACTGATGTTATAGTTGACCCCTGGCATCTGAGGACTTAAGAGTTTGCAACTGTTCCCAATCTATGCTTTAAAAAAAAAAAAGACAAACAATAAAACACCCATTTCTGAGGCACTAATTTGCACCTCAGAAGTGGAAGGGCTAGAATGCAAGGCCAATTACTAAGGAGTACGGGGCACCCATTACTCACTTAGTGTGGCTTTGCCACTACCTGCTTATCACCAGGTTTTCAATAAAGCTCTCTAGAGGCCATTTAAATTTAATAATTACACCTCACTGCATTACTATGTTCTAGTAATTTCACAAATTTGGATATTCACAAAATATTTTAGAATACATTCCTAGAGAATATGGAGGGGCTTCTCTATTAAACAATAAACCATGCCGTTTCTTAGAGCTCACAGAGCTTTAAAAAAACAAACCAACTGCTGATCATACAGCCCAATTAAAAACTCAAACACTTCATATTACAGGTAAAGAACATTTATAGTCCAGCAATGCCAATATAGATAATTTGACAGCTTAGCCCCTTCTTGCAAAGTGATTAACAACTATAGAATTCTATTGTCAAAGGCTCTGGCTCAGTTGTTTAAATACTTATCAGCATGGAAAGATTTTTGTGATTTTTTCCTGTGGGCACGGATATGGGTGGGGATTACATTGAAGAGGAGGAGAATAAAGACAGGTATTAAATTAAACGGTCCACTAAAATTTCATTTACCATTACTTTATATTATGTGAGAGAATACGGCTTAAAGACAGAGGAGAAAAAGCCTCTTATCTGTTTATACTATTTAACTTTACTCTTTATTCAGTCTGACAATAATGCCAAACTTAGTTCACTAGCTAGGTCAAGAAAATTCTCTAAAAGGATTTTATGAAGTCCTATTTTGTTTTGGTTCTGAGAATATTAAGTGCTTACATTTTTGGAATTTTCCAAATTAACTAAGAAGGGGCCATATTAACAAGCAAAATCCTCAAAAGATTAGAGGAAAACAAATATTAAAAAAATATCCAATTCATTTCTTTTACATATTAGGATTAGTTGGAATCTATTTCTACACCTGTAATTTGACCTTCTGCTAAGTTTGTAGACCAAGGCCATTTAAAAAGCAAAGATGTTCTAATAAAGAGAAAAATTCTCTTAAAAAAAAAAAAAAAAAAAGAATCACTAAGTAGATCTAAAATCATTCCAGAGCTAGGCTCTGGGAATAATTCAGCTGGCACAAGTGTACTGTTTTCTTTTCATTAAAAAAAGGGGGGGTGGGGTAGGATTTTATGTAACCAAGTCAGCAGAATTTTCATGTCTCACAATTTTGTTACTAGAGAGGTCCCAAAATTCCTTGAACCCATTTGGGAAGTTTCCTGAATGTATGCATTACAGTAAACAGCAGCAAAATACCAAAACAATTCTATTGCTAAAAAGCTGCTACTCCTGTTTATGCCTTTAGATACTGATGTAAAACAGCATCACAACAATAACAGAATCCTAATTTGTGCCACCAATGGGGATTTGAGTTATTTTGAGGAATAGCCAAATTGTTTTCTTTAGAACAATCCAAGGCATGATACCTATAACCATACTGGGCAAATACTGTTGAGTGTTGGGGGGAAAATATTGAAAAATGTCAATAAAGATAAGACAACAGCATTATATTTAGTACTCTAAAGGCATACTTCAGGTAGTTCAACAATGATTCTGGTAAGACCAACTGCTCACACACATACACACACACACACATAGATTTTAATGGTTTATAAAAAAACCACATTTGTTACTTTAGAAAAATAAATGCAGTGCATTTTCAGCAATATTATCGCCACGGACTCTGATTGCTCAGTCCACACATAAAGAGGAGTTGCCTTCTATGGTGATATGGCTTCTCTGCACTAATTCCCATCAGGCCGAAAAACATAGGGCAGGTTAAGTAAAGACTGAATTGTTGCACAAAGGAACATTTACTCATCAGATCCCACTGATCTCTTCTGCGCCCGTTTCCTGGGCAACCTTCTTGGTGAAGCTTTATCTGGAAGAAAAGAGAAAGTTTTAAGCTTACCTGACTATTATAAGTACGCTGGATTCCAAAGACATTTACAAAGTAGATTTTCCTTCAATTTTATCAACTAAGTTAAAAACAAAAACGTCAAGAATACCATCTAATAATTAATGCCTCTTATCTGGCTTCGGATTCAAAAACTAACTTTTAAAAAATGTTTCAAGAAGCAACCCCAGTTACAATGAAACAAGTTTACAATTAGAGTGGTAAAAGATGGATAATGTTGAAGACACCATGCAGAAACTTCTTGAATGCTACAATTTAACATGTTTACACATGCCTAAGTAAACCTTTAGAAACAGTTTAAAGGGTATGAATTTTGCAGCTCAAAAATTGTGGTCGGAACTTAAAAGATTTAATATTTATAAATAGTCATGCAGTTGAGTATATTCTGGCAATTTTATAAATTTACTGGAGTAAGCGGGATAAAGTAAATTAGACAATATTGAAACACTAAAACCATCCCAGGTACATAAGCATTATCTTTTGACTTCTTTCCCTTTTTCTTCCATGCCAGTCTTTCTGGGGGTCTGTTTAACAGAACATAAATTAGCAGTGAGATGAACTGCTTCAACCTCCACCCAATATGAGAAACCATCAATAAATTTCTTTAAAAGTGAAGAAGGGCTAAAAAAAGATGTTTTCACCCAAGTACGAAATTCATGTGTATTTCATAAATGATGATATGAAAGAGAATAAAACATCTGCCTAAAATGCCTTAATTTTTATTTTCCAAAATTACTGGATCACCATACCTCTTTGAAATAAATACAGTAAAAACGCTAAGAATACTTAGAGAATAAAAATAATGCCTCTGAATTAATAACACCAAATCTAAACATCGCATGAAAATTGGCCAGAGTACCACATGATGGGCTTTAGGGGGCTCCTGAACTTGCCTAAAACTGAGCTCAAAATTTTGAGCACACATACATTTCTCTGATGAAGAAAGTCTACAACTTCATCACACTTTCAAAAACATTCCTTAAGAGGCTAAGAACTACTGCCCTTATGCAGTTGGCCAATACCCAAAGAATTTTTCAAAAAAAGCAATATGCTTAATATAATCTAATTTCAGAGGATTCCAAGTACTTTAGAATATATAAATTCTATATGAACATCAACTGTTAATACATATAAGTGAAGTGGCAATCACTGATTTCCAAAGCTATCATCACCTGCAACAGGGCTCTAAATGTGGGAATACACAAAAAGCACCCTGTAGACCCTACCCTGCCTCAACACGCTAGAATTTTACTCCACCAGTAAGGCAGCTAAGTCAGCTTACCTTAACAATGGGCCTAAAAACCTCTATCAGAAGAACTGTATGCTTTATTACCATGTATCAATAAAACTCACACACACAAAAAAATTGCCCCAAGCAGTTGAGCTCCTGCCTCCCACACAGGAGGTCATGGGTTCAGTTCCCAGTGCCTCCTGAAAAAAACAGGGACAAACAACAAGCAAAACAAACAAGAGAACCAACTCTGGAGAGCTAATGTGGCTCAGTGGCTGAGCACCAGCTTCCCACATATGAGGTTCCCGGGTTCATTCTCCAGCCCCCAGTACCTCAAAAAAAAAAACAAAAAAAAAAACAAAGCTCCACCCCCTGGCTGTCTAGCACAAAGTTAAGAAGCAGAAAAATGAGAAACGGAATATGGTAGTATATTATTGAGTCATTTAGCTTTTGGGAAACTATCTCTAAAATACCTCAAACAGCCCAGAAAGCATCCAGGAGAAATTATTTTATTTCAGCAAAGAACAATAACTGATGTATATAGTGATGCTTTTCAACCATGAAGAAATAATCCCCCACTTACAAGCCCCAACTGTACTCCCAAACAACCTCCACACCCAGCAAATTATTCAATGCCAAATATTTTCTCACTTTTTCAAAGAGAGAAGCTTCAACTACGTAAAAAAAAAAAAAAAAAAAAAAAAAAATCACTTAAGTGAAATAAAACACCTCATTCCCCAATGATGCTGAATAAGTGGGACAGACCAGAAAATTTCTGCACTGCCCCATTTTTAAAAGAGGTTCAATTTTTTTTTTCACTTAATTATAGTAAAATTTAATTCACTGCAACTTTTTTCACTTTTAGAAGAGACAAAGGTAAATATTTTATCAGAAACTTGAACTACCCTCTCTTTCCTTTCTTAAGACTGCATAATCATTCTAATTTCCTGCCCAACCTAAGGAAAATGGTACTACATAACTTCCAGAAGGAATTTTTTATTAATGAGATTTAAGTCAAGTGTTCTAACCCATTGAGTTAACTACAAAATCAAAAATTACATAAATTCATTTTTACAACTTCTGCTTAAGGTTTCCCATGCATACAGTTAAAACACTAGTCCTAAGCTAAGATTTAATTTTCTATTAAATTCAGCTAACCTGTCACTTAAGAGTTAAAAAGATTTCCAATTATTTGTTTGCTTTCACCTTTCCTAACTTGAAGTACCCTAACATTAAGTGAAATGCAAAACAGGAATGGAAAAAGCTACTTAGTAATACGCTCAGCTGGAATCCTTTCACACTATCCCACCTTTCCTTATATTCTGATTAGACTTGAGAAAACCTTTGCCAAATTAAATATTAGCCTCTTAAACATATCAGTCAACATGCCATCTTTCTCCAAAGCTAATGCCCCAAAGCTCACGGGACTTCTGCTTTCAGGTATACCCTGTGCTCTATGATCTACACAATTTTTCTTGTTTTTCTCCATTCTGTCCCCAAATATGCAAGTACGTAACTTGATAAAAATGTACTGTAATTCTGATTAAGCTGGTGCTGGTTCTGCTATTGTTTTTGTGAATTTTTTTCAAAACAAGGGATTCATTTAAAAGGGAAAAGGAAGGAAATTTTAAAAAGAGCAAGAAGGGATAATAAAAGGGTCGCTGGTAGTATGATTAGCACCCAAGGTCCTAAGGCAAACTCAGGCTGAACAATCAGATATTAAGCAAGACAAGCAAGCACTGTGAAAAATGTTTGGTGACTAACTGTAATCATCTTTTGAGTATTTAAGTCTCAATTCTGGCATGATGTACTGCAAGGTACATAGACTTTAGAATGAGACAAACCTAGCTGTGAATCCTAACACATTACTTTCTCTGAGGAGCAATTTTCTTATCAGTAAATACAGAGAAAGCAATTTCTGATGCATACAAGGCACTCGACATATATTAAATTCTTTTCTTCAACAGGTCTAACTTGAATGTAAGTACATAATCACATACTGCACCTCCGATTATCCAAATATTTCATGTTTGTGCTTTATTTCCTCTCATGTAAAAATGTAAATTCCTGGAAAAAACAAACCAATCATGGTCTACACTTCTCTTAACATATCATTCTAAACCTAGCACAGTATTATGACACAGTAAAAAATTCTATGAGTGTCAGGATGATTGGGTATTTGTACTAATAAAGGAGGATAATTAATTCTGTGACTTAAGCAACCACCTACACTTATGTTCCAGTATCTTCCAAATCTTGCCTCATTTATACTCTAAAACTGCCCTTTCAAATACTCACTGGGCATCCTTTTCTGGGTGTCCCACAGGCTCCTAATGGCTAATCCAAATTAATCTCTCCTCACCCATGTGTGCTCCTCTTCCGATGCGTCCGACTGGAGGTGCTATCGCCTTCCACCCAGTGGCCTAAGCTCAGGGTCCTCTGTACCTCGGTACATCCCTCCCTCGTTAAGAATCAAACGGTCACCCAAAGTCTTGTCTGCTCCACACTGAAAGCTTCTTATTCCCATCAGTATTAACCAAGTTTAGACTCTATTCTTTTTTTATTTTATGGAATCCATCTAACCAGTATCCTTGCTTCCCAGCAATCCTCCACAAAGCTCTCGTACCGATGCTCTCATTACTTTGTACCCACTTTTTTTTTTTTGAGGTACAGGGACCTCACATGTGGGAAGCCAGAGTTCAATCACTGAGCCACATCAGCTACCCAATGTTGGTTTTTTAGTTTGCTTTATTTATTTTTTTTATGAGGCACCAGGAACAGAATCTGGAATCTCCCATGTAGGAAGTAAGTGCTCAACTACCTGAGCCACATCTGCTCCCGTATCCACTTTTAATAAAGCACCTACCATACACTATACTCTAATTATGTTTCAATAGTGAGAAACAGAAAGCAGTAAGGAAAACAAGTCAATTTTTTAAATGGCAAAGGGCCTGTACAGCTAATTTAAAGGAAAAGAAATACTAGAAGGTCTATGTCTGAGTGTGTGTGTAAAGAAGCCCGACCTCACTCTTAAAGAAATGTAATTAAAACAATGTGACACCATTTTCTACCTATCACTTTGACAGATTAAAACATCTGATAATACTTACAAATAATTAGTAGGGTAGAGGATAAACAGGCAATATTATATATTGTTTTTTTGGTTTTTTGTTTGTTTTGTTTTTTAAAAACCCACAGCAGTCACTTTAATCTCAAGTTTACACTTCACAAAGAAAAATATGGAACGCTTCATGAATTTGCGTGTCATCCTTGCACAGGGGCCATGCTAATCTTCTCTGTATCATTCCAATTTTAGTATATGTGCTGCCGAAGCAAGCACAATATTATATATTGTTGGGAACATAAACTGACATTATCTTTTGGAAGGGAAATATAACACTTTCAAAAAAATTAAAATTCACATAATCTTAGACCTATCTACTCCACTTTTCAGAACTTACTGTACAAAAATTCATTACAGTATACTCTAACAGTGAAAAACTGGAAATAACTTAACCTTCAATACAGAACAGGTTTAACCTACTATGACACATTTAGATGGAGAAACACTATGTAGCTATAGCTATTTTAATAAAATGAGGACAGCAGATGTGTAACTAACATAAAAAGATATCCAAGGTACAAAAATTCCAGTTGTAGGAGAATCCCGTTTGTGTAAAACACTTACAAAAATCTGATATGTGTTTCTGTATGTACAGAAAATACTCAAAAGGATGCATATACTTAATACCAGCTGGCTCCATGAAATCAGTGGAGCCAGGAGGCAATCTTAGTTTTTTGCTTTGGTCCTATTTTATTTTCACAATGGGCTTACATTGCTTTTATATTTATAGTAAGTATTTTTTTAAAGTTCTACCACTGGAGAAAAGTAAATTCCACATTCCTTAACAAAGATTAATATTTTAACTAAATGCATAAACAATAAAACTGAAATTACTCAAACTGTTATTTTAGATTTATTCTTTCAAACTGTAGTAATTAATTTTTCCAATAAATATAATGCTAGGAAACCATCTCATCCACTCAGTAAACCTGCTGTAAAGCATTTGTAATACAAGTCATTAAAAAAATTAATCATCTCACCTCTTCTACTCTGCACTGAAGCAACAGGAAAAAAAGAGACAGGAGAAAGATTAGAAGTATAGAGAATTCACATATTTGTAAATAAACTGCAGATATGGAAGTACTTTTAAGTATAAAAAACACTACAAAGAATAAACCTTTGAAGTCTTCATTAACATTATACTATATTCTACAAAAGAAATGGAAGAGGGAAGTGGATATGGTTCAAGCAATTGAGCTCCCGCCTACCACATGGGGGGGGGGGGAGATCCTGGGTTTGGATCCTGGTGCCTCCTCTTTAGGAGGCAAGACAGCGAGCTGACGCAACAAGAGACACAAGGAGGAAAACAATGAGACACAACAAAGCAAGGAGCAGAGGTGGCTCAAGAGATTAGGTGCCTCCCTTCCACATGGGAGGTCTTGGGTTCAGTTCCCAGTGCCTCCTAAAAGGAAGATGAGCACACAGTGAGCGCAACAACAGGGGGGTGGGGGTGGGGGGTGGGGATAAATAAAATAAATCTTTAAATAAAAAAGAAATGGAAGAGATGTATTTTAAATGGCATTGATAAGGCTTTTTTTTTTTTTTTTTTTTTTTTCTAAATCTAAGATATTTAATTTCAATTTAAGAGACCAAAGTTTTCAGGGACATTTGTAAGAGTACTTACTGATTTGATTCAAAGTTTCCTGAGGAATCCAACTCATATCAACATCATTCTGACTTGATGTACCCATTTCTACTTTCTGTATTGTTCTTTTGCGCTGAGAACATAAAAATGATTTTAAAGGATTTCCATTATATTGCTTATTTACTATAATTAACAAAAAACCTATTGAGCTACTTAAATTAGTTATATTAGTAGAGACACATTAGGTTTTTTTCTAGTTTTAAAACATACTTCCACTCAAGTTTTTTAGAGGGGAAAAAATCATGACTAGTATCAACTATAAATCTTCACAATTATTTAAATCTTCATATATCATTATACAATTGGTGAATCAATACAGAATTTCTATGAATTTCTATTTATACAATTATTTTCTTTTCCATTATGAGCCAAATCTTAAACAGAATAAATTTATTTCTGCATTTAAAAAATAGAGGATAATTCCGATTAGGTACACAGTCAATTCCTGTATTGTGGGATAAATAAACAGGTGACACAGATAAAACCAACAAACACAAAAATTCTAAAAACTCTAAAATAACTTAGCAATAATAATAAAAAAAGAAGGTAAATATTCTGAATGATGTAGACAAAAAGATGCTAATTGTATGTGTATGAAAGTCTAAATGAATCCACAGGTCACATCTAAGGTCTCATCTTCAGGTTTATTTTGAAAAGGTACAACAAACCAACGTATACACACCTAGAGTAAGAATAAGATGCCACAAAGAACTAAGTTATTGTTTAATTGGTATTTTAACAACTTTTATAAGTATGGCTTATAAGAGGTATTCATCTATAATTACCTTTCTAGATTCTAGGAGTTGATGAAGGCCAACAACAACGAGTAGCCCAAGACCGGCAAGGAACATATACATAAAGATTCTGATATAAAAGGAGAAAATATACACTGGCTTAATGTATAGAAAATATTATGGTTAATTAAAATTATAGTTCTAACGCATAAACTTTCCAAAAAAAGGAGGAAAAAGGAACTAAAATATCTTTAATTCAGTTTCGGTCCCAGTAGTAAGCTTTAAACATTTGCTTCACTTCAAGAACAACTAACAAATTTTTTAAAAATGGAAAAAAAAAAGATATTTTATAAAAGTATGCTATACTCAAAACTCACAATTTAAAATAATTATATTCCTTTTTCCCCCTCAAATATTAGATTTCACATAATTTGACTGAAAAATTACTTCAAATGAATTACATGTAAGTATGGAGTAAAAGTTGACTCATTCGGGAAACGGACTTTGGCCCAGTGGTTAGGGCGTCCGTCTACCATATGGGAGGTCCGCGGTTCAAACCCCGGGCCTCCTTGACCCGTGTGGAGCTGGCCACGCGCAGCGCTGATGCGCGCAAGGAGTGCCTTGCCACGCAAGGGTGTCCCCCGCGTGGGGGAGCCCCACACGCAAGGAGTGCGCCCGTGAGGAAAGCCGCCCAGCGTGAAAAGAAAGAGCAGCCTGCCCAGGAATGGCGCCGCCCACACTTCCCGTGCCGCTGACGACAACAGAAGCGGACAAAGAAACAAGACGCAGCAAAAAGACACCAAGAACAGACAACCAGGGGAGGGGGGGAAATTAAATAAATAAATAAATCTTTAAAAAAAAAAAAAAGTCGACTCATTCATAATATACCTCTGCAAAGAACAATAACATTTTTCAAGATAAGATTTTCTAATTTATGTTTTCTATAGCAATTTAGAGGTTGTGCAACTTAGCTTACTCTGGTGATCACTTTGAGAGAATGGGGTGGAAAAGAATTCAGAAGAGGGGAAGGACAGAAAGCCAATTTTTTCCCCCCCCAATTTTTGGCAGTTTTAAATTCCTAACTTAGCATTAATAGTTATAAAAATAACCTAAATTATGGATCTAGAGTCAGGATTTACCAAGTCTATCCACAGTCCACACAATTTTTACCATTTAAAAAACAGGAGCAAGTTTTCCAGTCTTACCTTAGCAGATCAAGATCTACTTAATATTGCAACTTTCACTTACGTTTCTCCATCTAACCCATCCTCTCTTTCAATAATTGTAACTGTTTGATTGAAGACAGCATCTTGGAACACATTGCCCTGTTTAAAAAAAAAAAATCACAAAAATGTGAAATGCATTAAAAGAACAAGAGCTTACAGGATTTCTTAAAACCATTACCTGAACAGATAAGATTTCAGTTTTCTCATCAGTTAGGTTAGTTAAGAGTCAACCAATATTAGCAGTGCTACTTAACATTAGAGCCTCAACACTGCCGTGTTACTGTCCTCTGTAACATAAAAATGTCATTAACTATACCAAAGTTGGCCCCTACTTCCTTTTCAGAGAGCTGCGGGGGGCAGGAGGAAGGGCAGAGAATAGGTGGTACGAGGAACAACACAAGCAAAAATAAAAATGAGACAAAATATGCGGAAAGAAACTCAAAGCCAAAAGGGCACTCTCAGAGTGGAAACCCTAAGCTTCTGCTACTTGTAATCCTCCAAAAGCAAGGAAAATAGCATGAATATGTATAGTAGTAACTTCAGTAGCAGATCATTCTAAGAACTAGAACTGAGCAAAAGTCCAATTCACATTCTTAACTGACAAAGGTCTGGAAATTACTTTCCTAAATAAATGGGCTGGCAATTTTCAGTATCAAAAATAATTGTATGTGTGTTTTTAAATCAATCTGAAATAACTATGTGTCAGTTCAATACAATTTGTTTTCAAATACATTGCAACACTGAGGTCATACATGGATAGCTGTTCTCAGTGTCTGAAGATCCACACAAAAGTAGTGGAGCTACCACTATTATTAAACTACATTATTAACTCATATTAAACTATAAGTTTTACTTATAGTTCTTCTACTTAAACAAATCCAGGAATCAGAAAACACTGATGAAAGTAATATTCAAAATGCAACTGAGGGGAGTGGATGTGGCTCAAGCAGTTCAACACCTGCTTCCCACACAGGAGGTCTGGGGTTCAGTTCCGGGTGCCTCATAAAAGCAAAAACAAACAAGCAAAACAGACGAAAAGACCAACTCAGGGGAGCCCAGTTGGCTCAGTGGTTGAGTGCCGGCTTCCCACATATAAGGTTCCGGGTCCAATCCCCTGGTACACCAAAAAAAAAAGCAACTTAAACTTACATTTGACTGTTGTATTAAATCAAATTAAATTCCACTTGAAAACAAGATGAAGTAGATAATTCATTAAACTACATAAGTTGAAGATGTAAAATAATTTTGAAGATTAGGATGAAAAAGCCTCTTCTCTACTAAATTTAAAAAAATCGTAGTGAGAGAAACTGAACTCAGACATAAGGAAAACATTTTGGCAACAGGTGCTGAAAAACATAAATAAGCTTTCAGGAGAGGATGGTTTGTGTGTGCGCTCATTTGAAGGACAACACCATAGATGGCATGAAAAGGCAACTCCCAACAGTAAAATTCTAGGGAGTTTCTCTCATTCACTGGATGTAAAATAAACATATTAAAAATCATCAGAAAGACATGACAGCTCATCTTAGGCCATTTGATTCCCATTAATTAAAGCTGAACAATAAACCTTGCAGCTAAAACTATCTTAAAAATATTTGGTTCTATTTTACTATGAGCATATAAAATGATGGAAAAACAATTTTAATAAGTCCCTAAAACTTACGAATAGAGGCAATACAATGGGCAAAACACCAATAACAAAGAAAGCACAAGACAAATCACTTGATATGGGTTAACATCTAAATAAGCAACAGACTCCACTATGTGGCTTCCTGTTCCCTTTAAGACTCACTCCAGTCACTTCCACATTCACACCACAGCACCTTACACATAACTCTAGCATGTTCCTCCAACCACATTGTGATAATGCCGGTTTAAGTCCATCACCCCCACTGGATGACGAACTTGAAGACGGACGTGCAATTTACCTTTGCCTCCCTGGTACCAATCAAGTTTCAGCCACAAAACAAGCACGTGAATGAACAAATAGAAGAATACTTATTAAACAATGTCAATTTTCCCCATCCCACTCTATACTAAAAAAAAATTTAGAGGGCCTTACATTCAGATCTTTGTAGTTCAGATTGATGACCAGACCAAAAGGTCGACCACCCATGGGCTCTGCAGGAATGAAGGAGTATTCAAAAGTTGCCTGTCGCTGGGGTGGCACAACAGTGTTCAGAGGAAGAGCTGTGAAATTCTGGATATAAAACTGGTAGTCCTGAGGATAACGGAATGAGGCATCTAGGGATTCAACAATAAAGTCTTCTGTACCCTTGTTTGTAAAGCCTACCAAGAACTTCACGATGTTATTTGCTGGAAAATCTAAGAAACAAAATAGAGACAGGAAAATGAGCAAACATTCAAAAGGGTGCAAAACAAAAAATAGGGATTACTAATGGGTTCTGGCAGTCTTTCCTTCTGTGTGAGGACTGGTTTCAGAAGTCTTTCAACAGAGCACTCCAGTCACCCACTACCTGGTGTTCAAGCTGAAACCCTTTTGTCTACAGTCTAGCATTCCATCTTAAGAGCTGGACCAAACTTCTCAATTTCAGGCCAGATCATACCCAAGTGATGTGGTCTGAGGAGGAGCTATGTACTTCTAGTGGTAGGATTATCACAAAGAGAACTCATGCCTTCACCTCTAACTCAGTATAAGTGATTTGTACAGAGATAGATAATAGAGAGAATGACAGAAAGATGAAAGTCCAAGAGGTTTACCAAACCTACCTGAAAATTGTAATATTTATTGCATCATATAAAAGTAATCAGGCAATCACTATACATTTTAAACAATTAGTTGAAAAGTAAATTTGAAGGTAAGACCCAAGCAGACAGCTAAAAAAATAGAAAAAAATTCTTTCAATCAAAGTATATTTATAGGTATAAAAGTTGGAAAGTACATGGGAATAAAATATAAAACTTGAGAAGACAAAGAGAATTAATACCTTTAAAAAATAACTCTCCACTAATTATAATGTACAGGCGGCGGACTTGGCCCAGGAGTTAGGGTGTCTGTCTACTACATGGGAGGTCTGCGGTTCAAATCCCGGGCTTCCTTGACCCGTGTGGAGTTGGCCCATGCACAGTGTTGATGCACGCAAGGAGTGCCGTGCCACTCGGGGGTGTCCCCCGCGTAGGGAAGCCCCACGCCCAAGGAATGCGCCCCATAAGGAGAGCCGCCCAGAGCAAAAGAAAGTGTAGCCTGCCCAGGAATGGCGCCACACACACGGAGAGCTGACACAACAAGATGACGCAACAAAAAGAAACAGATTCCCGTGCCGCTGACAACAGAAGCGGACAAAGAATACGCAGCAAATAGACACAGAGAACAGACAACTGAGGTGGGGGGGTGAGGGAGAGAGAAATAAATAAATAATCTTTTTTAAAAAAATTATACTGTACTCTACAGAGCCAAGTTTCACCCAGATCTGGGACTGAAACCTGTCTACACAATCTAGTTACCAAGTAGTTAAGTCCAGAAAAGTTTCTTACGCCCTCTAAATCTGTTTCCTAAACTATAAAACAGGAATAACAATGGTAACTGGCCTCATAGCATTACTGTTAGGATTAAATGAAATGATACATGCAAAGTACTGAGAACCGTGTCTGGCATATAGCTCTAAATAAATATAAGCCATTAATATTTATTTTCTTTTCATGAAACCTAGGATCTAACCAAAGCCTATTTATAAGTACTTAATATTTACTAACGTTTAATTACTCAAACTATGACAACAGTACTCTTCTGTGGGCAGTATGGAAAAAATTTAAAAACTATCTCATT
Source organism: Dasypus novemcinctus (assembly GCF_030445035.2). Taxonomy (NCBI): domain Eukaryota; kingdom Metazoa; phylum Chordata; class Mammalia; order Cingulata; family Dasypodidae; genus Dasypus; species Dasypus novemcinctus. The sequence goes on from NC_080694.1 coordinate 39,249,612, forward strand.
GAAAAGGACACCTAGTTTCTAATTAGATTTGGTATTATTTATTTTTCCCATTAGTTTAAATGCCAGGAACACAACCTTACAGATAAGGGTATTAATATACAAAAGAGTTATCTCAAAACACCTATCTGTGCTGTATTTGTTATGTAAGAGGAAGATGAACAAGCATTTTAAGAATTAGCAATGTTCTCCAAAATAGTGTGTCATTTTAAAATCCTATTTCTGAGTTAAAGTTTTTATATTACCTTCTCCTTTTACAAATAGGATAGTTGTATCTGCACTTGGTGATGCTTCAGGTTCACCAGATACATCTTCTTCCTCTTTATCTTCTGCCTAAGAAAAACAATGTTAAAAATGCATTACTGTGGGGAAAATACATTTTTAAAAAATAAAAGAACAGATTAGTGATTATGTAAGTCTGAGGAAGGATTGCTAAGGGGTGTGGAGTCTTTCTTTTTGGAGCAATGAAACTGTTCTAAAATTTTTGAGATGATAAATGTAAAACACTGTGATTATACTAAAAGCCATTATTTATACGCTTTGGATAGAACAGCGAGAAACAGCAGCTATGTACAGTAGAGAAAGCATAGAGGGACTGAGAGGTGAGGAATTTTCATTTGTTTGTATGTCTGTTTTATGTTTACTAATACTGAAATGAAAGTGCTCTAATTATGATTGAAATGATGAATGCACAACTATGTGATTACAGCAAATACCATTGATTGTACATGCTAGAAGAAGTATATGTTTATTAATGTGTTAATGAAATTGATTATAAAATTAATTTAAAAACTTTACTAGATTAGGAAAAACATAATCTTCCAGGGTTGGTTGGAAATAGTGGTTTGGAAAAATTCAAGAGCAGTGGCCTCCAACTGTAATGTGCACAATAATCTCTCAGGTATCTTGCAATCTGATTCAGGTCTAAGGTGAAGTTTGAAATTCTATTTCTAAGCAGCACCTGGAAAATGCCGATGCTACTGGTACTTGGACCACACTTTGGGCTACAAAGGTTGGCAAACTTTTTCTGTAAAGGGTCCGACAGTAAATATTTTCGGCCCTGCAGACCAACAGTCTCTTATTGCAACTACTCAACTCTGCCACTGTAGTGTGACAGTAGCAACAGAAAATATGCAAGAGAGAGCCCAAAGGCTAGAAGGCGAGCAGACCACATTTTGCTGACTCCTCTTCCAGAGCACCTTGTTAGCAGTCTACAAAGATTTCCATCCTGATTAAAACAATTTTCCTGTGAGTTTAGTCACACAATATGGATTCCAATGGTGGGGAAAAAAATATGTTACTGGGGTGATTGAAACGTTCAAATATTTGAGTTGCCTAACTAGGGAGATTTACCAAAAATCACTGAATTGTACACTCATACTGAGTGATTGATGGTTTGAAAATTATACCTCAGTAAAATTTAAAATGTGAAAATATACTACTTTAAAGCCGACTGTAGCATTTACAGGCATCAGGGAGGTAAAAATTTCAGAGATATTCACATATTTGAAGTGTCTGGGACCTTCAAAAATCAAGATGACCAAGAGCACCATTATTTATTTACTGGTATTTAATTTTCTCTTTATGTAAAACACTCTTTTCTCCCCAATAGATAGGCTTTAAAAGGGCAAAAACTGTCTAATACTTTAAAAATTCTCCATAGCCAGCTCATACATTTGAAAAGATATTTGTGGTCATTAAACATTTAATGACTGTAAAATTATGTAATTAATTATATATTAAGTATCCTCAATGATGCCATTCATTTAGTAAGAGTTAGTAAATTTCTACTCATGGGAAATGAGACCCACAAGAAAGAAAAGAGATCAGACGAGGAAAGTTGGAACTACAACCTGTAGCAATAAAGAGTAAATAGTTAAGAGAAATCATTCCTAAGATCTGATTATGGGATGTAGAATGAAAGAAATGGAAGTAACAAGGCAGCAGGCTGCACCACTAAAGCCGTATCAAAAGAGGAAATAGTTTATGGGAGTGGGACAGATGATAAGTATGGAACGCCACCCTGGACACATAAGATTTGAGGGGCTTATGGGCATCAAGATGGTGCTACTGAGCGAGCAGCCGAAAATGTTAAGTATGGTGCTCTGTCAGGTATATGGCTAGAAGCAAAGAGAAAGTCACCCATATAAGGTGGTAGTGGTTTGGTAAGCTTGCCAAAGAGCAAGTACATAGAGGAAGAAGAGTAAATAACAAAGGCAGAACTACAGGGAACACCAATGTTAAGGGGGTGAACAGAGGAACAGAAGGGAGAGTTCAAACAGCAGCAGCTGGGCAGGGAAACTAAAAGGGGTGCCACAGAAGCCAACACAAGGGGACTCAAGAAAGGTGTGATCAGCAAATGCTAACAAAGTGCTCAAACAGGATGACGATGGAAATCAGGCCTGGTGCTGGGCAACTAGGTCACTGGTAACCTCAGCAAGAATTTTTACTACAACTGTAGGACCAGACCACATGAAAGAATGACTGTGCTGGTTAAGGTTAAATAAGGACGTAACAACTGTAAGCAGAGGAACCGTATATAAGCATTGTGTGTGGTTTAACAGAAACAACTTACTGAGTGGGACTGATGCCAGAAAAAGCAAAGTAAATCTAACAAGACTCCAGAAGCAGAGATGGGAACAAGAGCATGGGTGCAGGGCTAGCCTTAGGGGAGAGTAAGGACAACTCATTAAGGAGAAAATGTAGAAAGAATGGGTGAATAATATAAGTAGGAAGTGGACAATCTGTTAAGTTCACAATTGATGAGCTTCACTTTCTGATGTCAAAGTCAATGATGTCACTAAAACTGAAAAGGACTGGGGTTTAAAAGTGTAAATATTTGGAACACTAATTGTGGAGAACTGGCAAGTATATGTTAAGAAAACTCATTTATCTCTCTTGTTCCTCTAAGGTTCTCAAGGCAAGGGAAACATTAAGGCACGGCAAAGTTCCCACCAGCTACTGTTAGGATATAAGCATATCAAAGACCTAACAGTTACCTTCTCTACTCTTTCTCCACTATTGTGTACATTCCATTGCTAGAGAGCCCAACTAATTTCAGAAAAGTGGCTGTAACAATTCAATCTGTTACTAAATTTCTGTAAATTCCTAAATTTCGGAGCCCTAAATACCATTTTTAATCCTAAATTCATAGACGGATTTCCTTCCAGTAATCACTATCTTACCACAAGTGACATTTTCACCTGTTCTGAAGGTAATAAACCTTTATTATCAGCACCAATGAAGGAATATATTGTAGTTAAAGTTGTTCATATAATGAACTGGGTTGAAGCAGGGTCCTAAAATAAACCCTAAAAATATGAGTATATATATATGTATGAAAGGCTTGGTACATAAGTATTAAGTACCACATAAGTAATTAATTTTCTAAAAGAGAAGAAATTAAAAAAGAACAAAAATCAGTAGAGGTTTCTATGAAGATGAAATAGTATGAAAAAAAAAATATATGTGCAGATGCATCAAAGAGGTACTTTGAAAATTACATCAACAAAAGAGCAAGGAGATGAGCTTAGTTGGAAGTCATACTCCATGAAAATGACGATAAAAAAGGGGTGGAGAAATCTACATAGCCAATTATTTTCATATTGACACCTAACAGGAAAATAGGAATTTCGTGGTTTCATCTTGAGGCAAGTGACAAAATCTAGAATGCACTGAAGATTCCAGGTTCAAGTGTGACATAATGAAAAGAGAAAAAAAAAAACGTGTAGCCCAAGAGATGAGATGAGATTAGCTGGAAGTACTATGCAATGATCCTAGTCTCAATTTGGTAATCCTACTGTCGATATATAATTTTACAGTAAAAACTTCAGAACTGGAGGAATTCTAAGAGATTGTCTCTAATCCCTTCCTCTTCAGAGGGTTACATTTATATACTGTTTATCGTCCGTCCCTCACTCCTTGCCACCAATATATATATACATACTACCCCAAGAACATAAACTCCACAAAAGCAAGAATGTTCTGTTACTCCAATATTCAGTGCACTGTCTGGCACACAGGAGGAGTTCAATAAAGACTTGCTTATTGAATGAAAGCAAGCAAGCAAGAAAGGAAACTGAGACCCAGAGAAATAAGTTTCCAAAGGTCAGAAAGCTAAGGAGCATGTATCCCAAATCTCTCAGCTCATGGTCCAGTGCTATCCCCGCAATACTACATCACCCTCACAAACTCATGCCCCTCTGAATTGTTCTTTGTTCCATCTCTTGTTCCCTGTTTCAGAAAACATTTCTGCTACATCCTCAATGAATTGGCTCCTTTCTACCAACTTTAATCCATTTTTATTACAGTAACAAACCAGGAAAAGCAAGAAGTTTAACACCAAATTTTTCTATGAATTCTCCATGTATTAAATTCTAGGTTATGTAATAAAGAACACTAACCAAATCTGTCGGCTCATCTTCTTCTACCTCAGCTTCATCATCTTCATCTTCAATTATTGAATCTTCCACTGTTTCTTCATCCTCTGTAAGATCTTGGGCCATTACACATGAGCCTAACAATAAAATATAAAATGAGCAGTTAACCGTTACACTAGAAATGTGATGTTTTTCAATACCAGATACAGGGAACAAATTTTTCCTCTTGGAGTAATTTAATCTCCCAGTTTAGTTACTTGAACAGATGCTAGAGAACAATGTACTTAAGAATATTTATATGATTTATTTCTTTAATAGTTTAAACTTCACGATAAATTTTAATAAGAAATGCTATTTAATTTTATCAAGACTCCAACAGTTTGAAAAATGAACTGCAGAAAGTAAAGATGCCCTGAAGAACCCCCAAAACTAATAATGAACCTCATGCAATTTTGTTAATCGAATTAAGGAAAATAAATTTGTTCCAAAAGCAAGAAACTCCAATTTTATCCTTGTCATTTACCATTAAAACAACGAACACCCTCAAGTTTAAAAGAAAACAGCACTCTCAATAACCAGCCAAGAAACATTGTCATTAGTTAACTACAGCTAAAATTCTTAGACTTTGATAGCATGTAGTTCCAAGGAACAAATTTTTTATAGCATTATTGGCAAAAACTAACTTACAGAAAATATGTCTTTTTAATAAAAAACGTATTGGTAACTTTAGGGTTAACAAAGTAGAAAAAGAAAGCGTTTATTTTTGCATATGGCTCTAAACTTGTTTTAAGATACTTTTTAATTTCCCCCACATTTAACATCACAAATTTAAAGTTAAATAAGTATATGCTGCAAAGTCAAGAAATTATGATTTTACACTCAAAACAAGTTATATTAAATTTATTTCAGGAAAGATCCTGAAAGGAATTTTGAAGTTCTAGTGACTCTTCCAAAACTTCCCAGAGAGAATGATGATGTGGCAATTCAATAGAGAAAAAGCACATGTTCATAAGCTGGCATACCCAGGATTATTAAGATCTATGCATTTTAAGTCTTTTCCATTCCACGAGTTCTTACTAAGATTTCTGCAAAATATTATAGAACATCCAACCACACATTATGAAATGAATAGCAGTAGCTAATGCTTGCTGAACAAGGACTAATAAACAGTACGATTCAAAATTTACAAGCCATTTTCAAAGGCTAGTAAGAAAAATATCTATTATCTGACAGAGAAATTTAAATTGTACTTAAGTTTGAAGACTCCTGAAAATATCTTTATATGCAAATGTATATAAATGACTTTTCACCCTACAGTTCAGTGGATACAAAACTATTTTATTTATCTTAGTTCATGAACAATTTTTGGCCTATAATCTAACAATTTTGAAATAGAAAATTTCAGAGAAAACATATTTTGATAGAAAGACCATTCCTCACCAAAATGTGTTCGCAAAATATTAAATTAGGTTTAGATATTACAACTGATATTTCTTTTAAAAGAAAAATGTAACCTGAAAAAAAAACAATAGACTAGGACCAAATTTTCTTTAAAAAGCCAAAAGAACAAACCAGCAATTATCTCCTAAAGGAAAAAAACTTCTCATTAAACCTGCAAAACGAATTCTCCCACTTAGTTTTTTCTACCCACTAAACATAAACCAGTCACTTCACTTTTCTTTACAAAATAACTCGTGGATACCTGTCACCATCTTTCGCCTTTGCCACCCAACTTGCTTAAACTTACAGCACGGAAAGGAACTGTAGAGATCACTGAGTCAGACTAATTCTTTCATTTTACAGATGAGAAAATCGAAGTTCCTGCTAGAACTCGGGTAAGAAGACAAGGGCGTCCAGATTTGTAGTGTTATGCTAAGAGTTATTTTAACACCATGTTAACTTGCAAAGAATAAACTTATATAAATAAGTCTATTTAAGAAACGAACTTAAAGTCCGAAGTAGACCGTATCTTTTCAGCACAATACGATACTTAACACAAACGCACGCGTACAAAACTGGTTACAAAAAAAAAGGGGGGCAGAGGCATGAGGAGACATCCCACGGGGATTCAAGTCCGGAGTCGGACGGACAATGGGGGTGAAGATGGGGAGTTTTTCTCAAACCATGGCTCTGGTTAACACAAAAGGGCTGGTGCTGATATCCAGATTGCCAGGAAAGGGAGGCGAAGCAGCAGTTTAGGAAAGTGGAGAAGGAGGATTCAGCAAATGAATGGAAGAGGACACCGGGCACGGAAGCTAAAGACACGTCAGCCCAGAGGGCACGGGGGTGGAGCGGCGCCGCGGGCCGATCCCAAACGCCGCCAGCGGCCCGCGCGCCCGCTCACGCCCCGGGCAGCCCCCGCCTCCGCCGAGCGGACCGGGACCCGGGCAGGCTCCCCCGGGGCGGCCGAGCGGCCGCCAGACGCCGGGGGCCGAGCCGCCTCCAACTTCTAACTGGCTGTCGCTGGCGTCTCCTGGTTCCCGGCCGACCCCGCCGCCCACTCCCCTCGCCTCACCTCCAGAGCCGTCTCTGCGCAAGAGAGGACCTGGGGACACAAGCAAGAGAAGCAGGAGCAGGCGATGGAGGAGTCTCATGGCGCGGCCGGTCGGGTATCCAGCGCCCGGCGGCGACTGCTCGGCGAGGCTCAGCCGTAATGGCGTTACTCTTCATCCGGGCTCCGGGCGGCCGGGGCGGGGCACGCACCACGCACGGGCTTCCGCCACGCCCCCTCCCCTGACCGACCAACGTGGCTTCTCAGCTTGGAGGGGCCGGGGTCCGGCGGCTCGCGGTCACGTGGTTGGGGGCTGGGGCTCTGGATTCCCGCGAGAGCCGGGTCCCCCGTGGTTACGGGCGGCTGCTGCGGTTGGGCGGCTGCTGCGGTTGGGCGGCTGCTGCGGTTGGGCGGCTGCTGCGGTTGGGCGCCTGCCGCTCGCGCTCCCACCCTCCTCCGCCCTCCGCCCTCCCAGTCCCTTGGAGGCGCAGGTGCGTTCTCCATGTGGGTGACAGTCGGTCCCGCGCGGCTCGGTGCTTGGCGCAAGTCTTTCTACAGTTTTAATACTAAAAGAAGGAATATAAAACTGCCTGTGGAAAGCATTTCAAGGACAAAATAATTTTCTGATAACTTCAAAAAACACAAAAAACATAAATATGGAAATACCTTTGTTCCTTATCTGCCCCCACACCCCCCTTAGTTAGGTAATAACAATTCTTCTGTGGCATTCCGGGGTTTTATGTTGTGAGGACTTAATTCATGTAAATCCCTCAGAAGCGTGCCTGGCTTATAAAAAGTTTTCAGTAAATATATTATGGGTGCAGCGGTGGCTGTAAAATTCCCTTCAGTTTGCTTCTCATCTATTCTGGATTTGTTGGGGTTACAGCCAGTTATTTGGTATTTCGTGCAGTGTTGGACCTGCCCAAGGTGAGATATCATCTAGAGGATGAGGAATTTGATGACAGCCCTCCCTTATTGCATGCTCACTCTGCCGACCACTATTCCTTGGAACTGTGCCTTCTTGTAGGTTAACTCGTTCAATCTCCTTGAAGTTCTCTATGAACTAGATATTATTGACTGACCTGAAAACGGACCTAGAGGTCAGTAACTTACCCACAGCTTTGGCGGTCTGGGTCTGGCTCCCGCTCGATGCTCCCTCCAGGGGCACAGGGCACCTGCTGTTCCACGCCTGCACTGGCTCTGAGGACTGCATCGCCTGGGAACACTGTTCAGGCGTCTGTGGCTGCTGCCACCACTGCTACTTCTGACTGCCCAAGTCAGTACCTGATAGTGCCTGCTGAACCCACCTCGCCCCACTGCGCCGGGACTCCTGTGCTGCTGCTGCCACTGCACCATGCATAGGTGGAAGGACTCCCCGAGAGACACACCCCCGACTCTGACAGCTGCCCCGGCTTCTGGGCACTGCTGCCAAAGCCACCAGGGCTGCTGACTCCACTCTGATGTGGCTGAACCTCCCTGAGTTCTCCACTGCCATGGAATCTCCCTCCCCAACTGGGAGACACTTTGTTTCAAGACTTTCAAATCAGAGCTGCCTTGAGCTCCTGACGTCTTGTTGTGGGAAACTGGCTTCCCTGTTCCCTATTTGTTGCCCTTGTCCCCAGTTATTGTAAATGTTGCCGTGCTGATAAGGGACAGCTGCTTTGGAGTTCCTAATAAATATGATGCAGAAACTAGGGTCGAGGCTCTCTGCTCCAGAAGCTGTGAGCACCCTGGCTCCATCCTTGGTTCCTCTCTCGTGTTTCTCTTTATCCTCTATTTCTGTAACTTCTGTTGCCTTCCCTTCCGCCCAACCTATCGCTGAGTTGATCGCAGCAACATCTGATAGGATTTTTGACAAATACATCCTTCCATTTAATTTGTGACTCTCCCCTAGCACCAGAAAGCGATCTATAGCCCTGGAACAGAAGATAATCTATTATGGACATCACGTGGTATTCAAAATCACCTTTCCTCGCCATCATTAAGGAACTGTCATTGGAACAAGGCTGCCTCACTGACTCTTCTCCCCAGAACAGTGATTTCCTGGGGGCAGGGGTCCTCCACTCCTTGTGTTAAAGAGGGTCCTGGCGGAGCTGTCTCATTGTTCCTAGGACATAGCCTGAACCTGTCAATTCCATTTAGACTTAAAATGGAGCTTCCACTCAAGTTATGTTGTTAAATGATTACTGTATTAGTCAGCCAAAGGGTTGCTGATGCAAAGTACCAGAAATCTGTTGGCTTTTATAAAGGGTACTTATTTAGAGTAAAAGCTTACAGTGACAAGGTCTTAAAGAGTCCAGCTCAAGGTACATAAGAGGTACTTCCTCACCAAAATCTGTTGCCACGTGTTGAAGCAAGATGGCAGGTGATGTGTGCGAGGGTCCAGCCTCCCTCTTCCTCTTAGGGATCCGTGGGCCCAGCTTCTTCCCATCTTAGCTGTAGGCTGGAAGGCTTGTTTTCTGTCTGCGCTCGGCTGTTCTAGTCTCTTCACAAAGTCAGCTGTAAACTCTCAGGCACACGGCTCATCTCACTTCCCAGGGCCGCAGAATCAAAGCTGACAAGTTCTCTCCTCTTCTGTGTCTGTGGTGCTCTCTCTATTCTTCTGCGTTCTTCTCCTGTATATCTACTTCTGTGTATCTCTTTCCCTGTCTTCTTGATTGAGTATCCGTTTATATAGCCCACAAAGTGGGCAGGGACTCAAACTGAAATTGCCCTAATAACATGGTTGAATCAAAGCCCTAATCTTGATTTGATCAAGTAATGTAAAGCCACTGAATTTAAATCAATCAAAGGGTATCATGTCCAGTGGAACAGACTAGTTTACAAACAGAAGATCTTTTTTTTTTGGAATTCATAAATAATATCAAACTGCCACAATTACTGATGGATTTTATTTGGAATTTGAATTTTAGACAACCAGCTACTAAATGCCCACTCTGGATGTTAGTGATGTGATGAATTTAGGTAAAGTCTATAAACAGAAAACAGAGACCTGTGTGACTGTCCAGTTAGTATAATAAAGCAGTAGCCTATGCTCAGGGCAGGGACGTGCTCAGGCTGGGCGCCACGCATTCGGCATTACTGTGCTCCACATTCTCCCTGAGATGTGCAGCTTTCACCCGGTGTCCGCCCAGTGCTCTCCCCTTAGTTGCTCCCAATTCTTAGTATACAGAATAAAGAATTCCATCGATTAATGTTACTTAGGCCCTCCCGAATACTTTCCCATTTTCTCTCGCTCTGACCTCTGCAACCTTTATCAACATACAAATATACCGTAATAAATGCCCATACCAATAATAAAACTTTCCCTCAGCCCCCGTTCCCCTGCAGTGAGAGCCTCAGTTCTCTGCTCCCTGACCAGCAAAACCTCACCATCTTACCTTTTGAATTTCTTCTCCACCTGGTGCATCTAGGCTTTTATTTTTACCGCTCCATGAAAACATCTTCATCTTGCTAAATCCAAGGTCCTTGTCTGAAATCAACCCCCGCTCCCCATCCCACCCCTTCTTGGCTCAATGACAGCCATACTCTCCTGGTTTTCCTTCCACCCCGGTGGCCCCCTTCTCCTGGGCCCAGTCTCTAAATGTAGGTCTTCTGGAATGGCTATACCATCTAAGGATGGAAAGCCCACCACATGCATTCAGGGAGAGGGTTGGAGGACACTTTACCAAAGGGATAAGGAGTGCACCGATGAGAAGGATCCCAACATTACTGAGACCAGTGGTGGGCTGTTGGCCAGGGATACGGCTAAGAAGGGCTGTCACGGAACTGGGCTGAGAGCAATGGTCGTGGAAGGATGATTACAGAAGCCAGATGGCACCACTTAGCTGGCAGAAACAAGGTGGGCGCCATGACCGCAGTGAGCAGCCAGGTTAGAAGAGGGGAGAGGTGATGGGGAATTGAGGGGGGCAGCAACCTACAGAGAGCTATGGCAACGGCGAAAAAAATACATTCCAAGACAGATGGGCACCCAACAAGGGCATTGCTTAATTTATATAATTAAAGAAATCAAAGATCAGGAGGCTGAGGGTGGTTATCTCATTAAGAAGCTATGCTCCTTTGCTCAGCAGGCCTGAGCCAGTTCTCAATTCCAGTACCCAATAACTGAAGCAGAAGCCAGATTCCTCAACGACGGGCCCTGAAACACCACAATAACTGCTATCCAGTAGTAAATGCCCCATCCTTCTTCAAAGGAACCTATGGGCCACTTACATGAACCAAGCATTGAGGAATGGGGACTAGCCAATTTAGACACAGGTCTAAATTGACATTATACCTAGACCCAAAGTGCCAATGTGGCCCCTTTTTAAGTAGGAGTGTAATGGAGCCAGTAATAAATGAAGTCCCAGCTGAGTCCAGCTAACAGTGGATTCTTCCGGTCATCAGACCCACCATTATCTGGCCACCAAAAGAATAAATGGAATGGACATACATGGTAGTTGAAAGACCTTCACCAGTGGGCTAAGACCTGTTAGAGTGAGAAAGGCCAAGTGGAAGCCTCTGAAAGAGCCCACCACCCTCTCCTCCCCAAGTGTATCTCAGGGAATGGCAGAGATCTGTGCCACTCTCAAAGACCAAGAGGGCAGGGGGGTGGTCTCTGGCAAACCTCAATTTAACTTGCCAGTCTGTCCTCTACAAAAGCTAGAAGGACCACGGCAGATGTCAGTGGAATACCAAAACTTAAGCAAGCTTTCAAACATGCTTGTCTGACCACAACTCACCTCACTTAAAGTCCTTTCAGGGATTCCTCAGCCTGACATAATATGCTTTTCCTAACCAACTTCGTTGCTTGCCATTCTTCCTACAAGCTTGGGTTTTAGACAGCACTCACAGTTCAGGGAGTGTAACAGAGTATGCCAAGCCTCCACGTTTTGAGCTCACTAGTGTTCTCTTTTTTTTCTTTTTTTTCAAGATTTATTTATTCCCCCCCCCCACCATTGTTTTGGGCTCACTGTCTGCTCTGTGTCCATTCGCTGTGTGTTCTTCTGTGTCTGCTTGTCTTTCCTTTAGGCGGCACCAGGAACTGATCCTGGGACCTTCCAGAATGGGAGGGAGGAGCTCAATCTTTTGCACCACCTCAGCTCCCTGTTCTGCTGTGTCTCTTTTTGTCTCTCTTCTGTGTCTCTTTCTGTTGCATCATCTTGCTGTGCCAGCTCTCTGTGTGGGCCAGCACTCCACGTGGCCCAGCATTCTACATGGCTCACCATGCAGGTCAGCCTACTTTGCACCAGGAGGCCCCAGAAATCGAACCCTGGACCTCCTATGTGGTAGACGGGAGCCGATCGCTTGAGGTACATCTGCTTCCCTCTCCCTTTTTTTCTATCTCAGGAACACCTTGTCATCTACAAAGATTTGGTTCAGATGTCATCATTTCTGTAAAATCTTCCCTGGGATTTTTTCACGTAGCCCAGGGCCATTTCCTCTCTGATCCTACAGCACTGTGGACGCTTAGACCTATACATCTTTCATAGTGTTCTTCTCAACCTTCCCCTGTAGATTATGAACTCTGTGATAATCCTCACCTTAATTTTCTGTGCGTCGTTGGCATCTAACACAGAGCCTATCACATAATTTACTGAAACTTGCTAAATGTTTATTGAAAGAAGGGCTGGCTTAGACTCTACATCACTGAGCCATGCCCTAAGGGAGACATGCTAATTTGAGACAGCCTGTGGGTGAAAGATCATAAATGTCTATGCAATTAATACACGTTTTGTTTTGCTTTCCCCCCTCCCCTCCACCCCACTTTTTGCTGTCTGTGTCCATTTGCTGTGTCATCTCCCACGTCTGTTTCTTTTTGTCTTCTCTTCTCATTTTCTCCTCTAGGCTTCACCAGGATTTGATCCCAGGGACCTCTGATGTGGGAGAGAGGTTCCCTGTCACTTATGCCACCTCAGTTCCTGGTTTCTGCTGCGACTCTCCCCTACATCTCCTTTTGTTGCTTTGTTGCATCATCTTGTTGTGTGGCTTGCCACATGGGCATGCCTTTACCAGGAGGCCCTGGGGATCCAACCCGGTTCCTCCCAAATGGTAGACGGAAGCCCAATCACTTGAGTCACATCTGCCTCCAATACACATGTTAAATATTGCATAGTCCTGTTTGTAGACAGATCCTGGGTTAATGCTTCTGTTCCAACCGTTTTGTCACATTTGTGTACATATTCTGGGCATGGTACTACTTTTTATATTGATATTTGTCTTTCTTCTATCATATTTTAATTTTCCTAGAGGATACTATGAAATTAATAATAATAACAGTATGTCTATTTAAAATTTGAATCACTTCCCAAGCCATCAATAATTAAACTTTCTGAAGTGAGACATTGTTAAAGCTGCAACTCCCAGGGCATTTTTCATGGTTTAATTTGTCTTTTTTTTTTAAAGATTTATTTATTTATTTAATCCCCCTCCCCCCCCCCCCCAGTTGTCTGTTCTCTGTGTCTATTTGCTGCATCTTGTTTCTTTTGTCCACTTCTGTTGTCGTCAGTGGCACGGGAAGTGTGGGCGGTGCCATTCCTGGGCAGGCTGCACTTTCTTTCGTGCTGGGCGGCTCTCCTTACGGGGTGCACTCCTTGTGCGTGGGGCTCCCCTACGCGGGAGACACCCCTGCATGGCACGGCACTCCTTGCGCGCATCAGCACTGCGCATGGGCCAGCTCCACATGGGTCAAGGAGGCCCGGGGTTTGAACCTCGGACCTCCCATGTGGTGGACAGACGCCCTAACCACTGGGCCAAGTCCGTTTCCCTAATTTGTCTTCATTTAAATTGTTTCTACTTTTTGAATTAGAGAAATTAATATTTTGTTTCAAAATTCACACACATTTATAAATTCATGTAAGACTTGTCTTACAAAATTCCTCAACAAAAACAACAATAATAGCTTTTATTTATTCAGCACTTCTTTCAGGGCCAGATATATACTCCTGTACTTACCTAAGTACAAAAGTAACTTCAGTGAGGTAAAATAATTTCTTCCCTTCTGTGATGGTTAGGCTAATATGTCAACTCAGCTAGGTAATTGTGCCCAGTTGCTTGGTCAAGGAAGCACTGGGCTAACTGTAATACAAGGGCATTTATGGACTTAACTCACCATTGACTTTACTGCAGTGGTAAATCATAGATAGCTGATTACAATGACATCGATCAGAGAGATTGCCATCAGCAATGACTGACCTTTTATCCAATCAATTGAATGCCTTAAAAGGGGAAGCGATTTCAGCATTGAGTGAGAATTTCCCAGCTCGTCGTTGGACAGCCAACATCTCCCAGAATTCATCAAGAACCTTCACTGGACTTTCATCGGAGCTCCTGGTTGCAGCCTGCCTGCAGAACCTGGACTTGTGCATCCCCACAGTCACATGAGAGACTCTGATAAAATCTCTTATTATCGACAGATATCTCTTGTTGATTCTGTTTCCCTAGAGAACCCTGACTAATTCAGCTTGGTACTGGGAGTGGTTCTTGAGGAACAAGAGTCTTAAACATGGGGTGTCTGAGGTGGTTCTGGATGTTTTGCAATTGGCTCTTTACTCTAATTGGGCTCATGGGTACTAACAACTCCCTTTCCAATAACAGAGAGGCTGCTAACAGTCCATGGCACGAGTTGGCAATCGAGATATGCAAAATATCATCACTGGATTCCCCTACTTCCATGCTTGTAAGAATCAAGGATCTGGGTGAGAGTGTTTTCAACACCTTAAAAGAGTTTTGTGGAGTCAAACGGTATAATGACGTTGGCTGGTTCCTCCTACATATTTTGGATACTGTTACAAAAGAAAGAGATGAGTTAAAGGCTTCAAATTTGAAACTTAAACACTGCATGAATGGTGCAAAAGTTTATGTATACTCTGAAAGAAAATCTTGTCTGGTATAGACACAGGCTCAAAATATCTGAGAACCAAACTCAGACTCTCATTGTACAAATAGCAGAGTTACAAAGGAAACTAAAATCTCAACCCCGCAGGGTTTCTGCAGTTAAAGAGAAGGCATTGATTGGAAAAGAGTGGAATCTGGAGAATTGGGATGGAGACATAAGGGATGATGATAATATTGGTGGGGATATTGGAACCCTGAATTCTGCTGAGACTTTACCAGATAAGCCTGCGTTGGCCTGCCCTGTGGAGACCACACTTTGTCAACCTTGTATCATCCAGCCACCAGCCTGCCCCAGGGAGTCTGGACCACCTCCCAGCCCTAAGGCATGTACCAGCCAAACTCCCGCATACACTGCTGAGCCTCCAGTCTGCCCTGAGGAAACTGCCTTCCAACCCCTGCCTGAAAATATTAATCCTGCGTCACCAGAAGAAAATGCAAGGGAATGTCCTGAGGTCAGTAGCTTGAAAGGCATTTCTAATCCTTCTCCTTACCCACCCCCACCACCTCTCTTGTCTTAGAGCTCTATTACTGGACTAAAATCACAACAAGCCCCCAAAGGTGAAATACAAAGTGTGACCCATGAGGAAGTAAGGTATACCCAGGAAGAACTGCATGAGATTTCCAACTTCTATAGACAGAAACTGGGGAAATATGTGTGGGAATGGATACTAAGGGCATGGGGTAATGGTGGAATGAATATAAAGTTGCATCAGGTTGAATTTATTAATATGGGCCCACTAAGCAGAAATTCTGGATTCAATGCTGTAGCTTGAGGGGTTAGAACAGGCTAATACATCATGGGGTACCTAGCAGTGAAATATATGGACAGTCTAGTAAATTTCTTCTGGATCTGTATAAACAGAAGAGTTCTAGGTCGAGTGAACAAAAGTCTAACTCAAATTACAGACACAGAGAATGACGGCCTCTTAATCAGTTCCCTGACTTGAGACAGTTTACAGATGCAGAGCCCCTTGAATGAGCAGAAGGCCAGGTCTCCTTGGGGAAAGATCCTGTTAAACTGCCCAGAATTATACTGTTAATCTTCCTCTCACCTTTCCTCAAGGAGATCTATAGCCTTTTACTGGAGTAACTGTGCATTGGGGAAAAGAAAATGATCATTTTGGGGATATTAGACCCTGGCTCAGAAGTGACATTAATTCCAGGAGACCCAAAATGTCACCGTGGTCCACCAGTCAGAGTAGAGGCTTATGGAGGTCAAGTGATTAATGGAGTTTTAGCTCAGGTCTGTCTCACAGTTGGTCCAGTGGGCTCACGGACCCATTCTGTGGTTATTTCCCCAGTTCTAGAATGCATAATTGGAACAGACATACTCAGTAACTGGCAGAATCTCCACATTGGATCCCTGACTTGTGGAGTGAGGGCTATTATGGTTGGAAAGGCCAAGTGGAAGCCACTAGAACTGCCCCTGCCTAGCAAAATAGTAAACCAAACGCAATACCAGATTCCTGGAGGTATTGCAGAAATTAGGCCACCATCAAGGATTTGAAGGTTGCAGGAGTGATGATTCCCACCACATCCCCACTCCACTCTCCTATTTGGCCTGTACAGAAAACAGATGGATCTTAGAGGACGACAGTAGATTATCGTAAACTTAATCAGGTGGTGACTCCAATTGCACCTGCTGTCCCAGATGTGGTATCACTGCTTGAGCAAATCAATACATCCCCTGGTATCTGGTATGCTGCTGATTTGGCAAATGCTTTTTTCTCAATAGCTATTAGTAAGGAACATCAGAAACAGTTTACTTTCAGCTGGCAAGGCCAGCAGTATACCTTCACTGTCCTGCCTTAGGGGTATATCAACTTTCCAGCCCTGTGTCATAATATTGTCTGCAGGGATCTAGATCATTTCTCCCTTCCACTCTGGTCCATTATATTGATGATATCATGTTGATAGGACCTAGTGAGCAAGAAGTAGCAAAGACTCCAGACCTATTAGTAAGCTATTGCGTGGGAGGGGATGGGAGATAAATTCAACTAAAATACAGGGTCCTTCCACCTCAGTGAAATTTCTGGATGTCCAGTGTTGTGGGGCATGTCGAGAGATCCCTTTTAAAGTGAAGGATAAGCTGTTGCATCTGGCGCCTCCTATGACCAAAAAAGAGGCACAACTCTTATTTGGTCTCTTTGGATTTTGGAGCCAACACATTCCTCATTCGGGTGTGCTACTCTGGCCCATTTGCCAGGTGTAGCCGTTTGATATAACTGATGAATTCCAAAAAGAAATATTGGATTATGCTTGTAATCTGATCTGTACCTGGGCATGACTGATTTATGATTAGAGTGTTGCGTCCCCACCTCTTAGTGGGTGGGGACTCACAGATAAAAGGCACCACGAAGAACAGAGTTGGGAATTTCTGATGTTAGAGTCTGATGCTGAAGACCCGGGAAGTCAGCACCCAAAGAGAAGCCAGCACCAGGAAGGAAGGAACCTTGAACCCAGAGAAAAGCAAGCCCCAGGAACATAGGAACCCAGGAAGCCTGAACCCTCGCAGACATCAGCAGCCATCTTGCTCCAAATAGACTTTGGTGAGGGAAGTAACTTATGCTTTATGGCCTGGTAGCTGTAAGCTCCTACCCCAAACAAACACTCTTCATAAAAACCAACCAGTTTCTGGTATTTTGCATCAGCAACCCTTTGGATGACTAATACATTGGGTGACCAGAAAAGCTGCTCATTTTGATTGGGAACCAGAACAAGAAGAGACTTTGTGACAGGTCCAGGCTGCTGTGCAAGCTGTACTACCACTTGGGCCATATGATCCAGCAGATCCAATGGTGCTGGAAGTTTCCACAGCAAATAGAGATGCTGTCTGGAGACTTTGGCAGGCCCCTATGGGAGAATCACAATGTAGACCCTTAGGATTTTGGAGCAAAGCCCTGCCATCCTCTGCAAATAACTACTCTCCTTTTGAGAAACAGCTTTTGGCCTGCTACTGGGCCTTCGTAGAGACTGAACGCCTAACCATGGGCCATCAAGTTACCACGAGACCAGAGTTGTCGATCATGAACTGTGTATTGTCTGGCCCACCAAACCATAAAGTTGGGCTTGCACAGCAGCCCTCTATAATAAAGTGGAAGTGATATATACAAGATAGAGCTCGAACAAGTCCTGAAGGCACAAGTAAGTTACATGAGGAAGTGGCCCAAATGCCCATGGTCACCACTCTTGCTGTGTTACCTTCTCTTTCCCAGCCCACAGCTTTGGCCTCTTGGGGAGTCTCTTACAATCAGTTGACTGAGGAAGAGAAAACTCAGGCTTGGTTTACAGATGGTTCTGCATGATATGTAGGTACCACCCAAAAGTGGACAGCTGCAGCACTGCAGCCCCGTTCTGGGACATCCCTGAAGGACAGTGGTGAGGGCAAATTCTCCCAGTGGGCAGAACTTTGAGCAGTGCACCCGGTTGTTCATTTTGCTTAGAAGAAGAAATGGCCAGAGGTACATGTGTACACTGATTCATGGGCTATTGCCAATGGCTTGGCTGGGTGGTCAGGGAATTGGAAGGAACATGATTGGAAAATTGGTGACAAAGAGGCCTGAGGAAGAGGGATGTAGACAGACTTTTTTGAGTGAGCAAAAACCATGAAAATATTTGTGTCCCAGAGGGTCACTGCAGAGGAAGATTTTTAATAATCAAGTGGATAAGATGACCTGCTCTGTGGCTAATGCTCAGCCTCTTTCCCCAGCCACTCCTGTCATTGCCCAATGGGCTCATGAACAAAGTGGCCATGGAGGCAGGGATGGAGTTTATGCATGGGCTCAGCAACATGGACTCCCCTTTACAAGGCTAACTTGGCTACAGTCACTGCTGAATGCCAATCTGCCAGCAGCAGAGACCCACACTCAGCCCTCAATATGGCACCATTCCTTGAGATGACCAGCCTGCTACCTGGTGGCAGGTTGACTACATTGGATCACTGCCACCATGGAAGGGGCAGCAATTTGTTTTAACTGGAATAGATACATACTCTGGATATGGGTTTGCATTTCCTGCACTCAATACTTCTTCCAAAACTATCATCCGTGGACTTACTGAATGTCTTTTTGTTTTTTTTAAATTTTTATTTATTTTTACCAAATGTCTTATCTATCACCATAGCATTCCACACAGCATTGCTTCCAATCAAGGAACCCATTTCACAGCAAATGATGTGTGGGAATGGGCACATGCCCATGGAATTCACTGGTCTTACCATGTTCCCCATCACTCTGAAGCCGCTGGATTGATAGAACAGTGGAATGGCCTTTTTTAAGATTTATTTAATTTATTTATTTATTTCTCTCCCCTTCCACTCCCACCCCAGTTGTCTGTTCTCTGTGTCTATTTGCTGTGTCTTCTTTGTCTGCTTCTGTTGTTGTCAGCGGCATGGGAATGTGTGTTTCTTTTTTGTTGCGTCATCTTGTTGTGTCAGCTCTCCGTGTGGGTGGCACCATTCCTGGGCAGGCTGCACTTTCTTTCGCGCTGGCGGCTCTCCTTACGGGGCGCACTCCTTGCGCATGGGGCTCCCCTACACAGGGGGACACCCCTGCATGGCAGGGCACTCCTTGCACGCATCAGCACTGCGCATGGGCCAGCTGCACATGGGTCAAGGAGGCCCGGGATTTGAACCGCGGACCTCCCATGTGGTAGACGGACGCCCTAACCACTGGGCCAAGTCTGTCGCCTGGAATGGCCTTTTGAAGACTCAATTATGGCGCCAACTAGGTGGCAATACCTTGCAGGGCTGGGGCAGTGTTTCCCAGGAGGCTGTGTATGCTCTAAGTCAGCATCCACTCTATGGTGCTATTTCTCCCATAACCAGGATCCATGGGTCAAGGAATCAAGGGGTGGAAATGGGAGTGGTACCACTCCCTATTACCCCTAGTGACCCACTAGGAAAATATTTACTTCCTGTCCCTGCAACCTCAAACTCTGCTGGTCTACAGGTTTTAGTCCCAAAAGGAGGAGTGCTGTCACCAGGGAACACAACGATTCCATTGAACTGGAAGTTAAAACTGCCACCTGGCCACTTTGGGCTCTCTTACCTCTGAATCAACAGTCAAAGAAGGGAATTACTGTACTGGCCGGGGTGATTGATCCTAACTAGCAAGGGGAAATAGGACTGCATCTACATAACAGGTGTAAAGAGAGTCTGCCTGGAATACAGGAGATCCTCTAGGGCATCTCTTAGTACTGCCATGTCCTATGATTAAAGTCAATGGAAAATTGCTGCAACCCAATCTAAGCAGGACTAACAATGGCCCGGAATTTTCAGGAATGAAAGTCTGGATCACCCCACCAGACAAAGAACAATGGCCAGCTGAAGTGCTTGCTGAGGGTAATGGAAACATGGAATGGGTAGTCGAAGAAGGTAGTGATAAATACGAACTTCAACCACCTGACCAGTTACAGAAATGAGGACTGTAATGGTCATGAATCTTTCTTTTTTGTTTCATTGTGATAAGGATTGGATATGTACACAAAATGAATTTCTTTGTCTTTTTCCCCAAACTTTTTCCTTATCATATACCAAGTTTTATCAGTTTCATGTCATAATATCTGAGGATGTCAAGATTAAGAGTGAATATTACCCAAGAACTCGCACCCTATTCTTATGGAATTAATGTGCTTCCGGTTGTACACAGGAAAGTTGAACACTGTTAGGCAGAAATATATATACATGCATGTCTCTTATTGTTTTTACTTAGAGACTAAGTATGGTTTAAGGTAATGTGTGTGGTTGCCAAGTTGACAAGGGGTGGGGGATTGTGATGGTTAGGCTGATGTGTCAACTTGGCCAGGTAATTGTGCCCCATTGTTTGGTCAAGCAATCACTCAGGCAAGCGTTGCAGTGGTGCTGGGTTCTGAGCCTAACTCACATTACTTCCTGTTTAGTACCTACCACAGGACAGGTGCTCAGGGATACCAAACTGAGTAGGAGACCATACTTGCACATACAAGCACTGGGCTAACTGTAATACAAGGGCATTTATGGACTTTAGTCACCATTGACTTTACTGCAGTGGTAAATCGTAGATAGCTGATTACAATGACATCAATCAGGGAGACTGCCATCAGCAATGAGTGCCGCTTTATCCAATCAGTTGAATGCCTTAAAAGGGGAAGTGATTTCAGCATTGAGTGAGAATTTCCCAGGTTGTCCTTGGACAGCCGTCATCTCCCAGAACTCATCAAGAACCTTCACGCATTTTCACCGGAGCCCCTGGTTGCAGCCTGCCTGTGGAACCTGGACTTGTGCATCCCCACAGTCACTTGAGAGACTCTGATAACATCTCTTACTATCGACAGATATCTCTTATTGATTGTTTCCATAGAGAACCCTGACTAATACGGCTTCCACTCAAGGGACATTTTTTTACACATTTTTTTATTAAAGTTAATAGATCAGGAAGAATGTTACATTAAAAAACATAAGAAGTTCCCATATAATTCACTCCCCACTCCCGCACTTAAGGGACATTTTGATTCAATAGTTACATCTTCGGCTATTTCTGGTGTTTGCCAAAAAGACACTATGTATGATATGTATGTTATTTTTTTCTGACTGATTTCACAAAACCAGCAGTCTCTTTCCTTTGTTTAACTTAAGAACACCACAATACACATTAAGGCAGGAATTATAAAGATTAGGTCTTAACAGCCCTGTACTCTCCTTTCATCTGGGTTTTAATTTCAAAGGATTTCAGAGTTAGTGTCTTTTAAAATCTGGTTGACTGCCTGCCTGGAGAGAAAAAGGTTGTCCTGCAGAGGAAGACGAAAAATTAAAGTGTGTGTCATTAAAGATAATATGAGAGTGGTATTCTGTGAGAATGAAAGCAGACAGATATTGGAAAAGTAGGCACTGTATTCATCTATTTCTACTAAAGTAGAATTTGTTTCTGCCCAGAAGGAAATTAGAAAAAAAGTAATCATATTTTTTGGAATGTAAAACTTCACTGTTTACATGGATTTTAACCCGTCATTTGTATGGATTGATTTATACTTAGCAATGACTATTCCTAGAGTGGTTAGCAAGAATGATTAATGTTTAATCTTCAGTTCTGTTAAATCTAAAGCATTTCAATTTCCTTCTAAAATATCTGGCATCTAAAAATGAAAGGAAAAAATTTTCTTCTGTTTTGGGAAAGACAGGCATTCAGTGACAGAGCTCTTGAACAGCTAATTCTTGGTTACACTTGGAAAAGGGGCCCAGGAAAAGCCTGCAGATAGGTGAACTCCACAGAGAATAGAAATACTACATTTAGTTAACATTTTTGTTTGTTTGCTTCAGCCTTTCTTCAATTAAGTAAGGCTACAAAGGAGAATAGTTTGTTGTGTTTCATCTTCTGTGGGTTGGTTACCAGCTGGCAGAATGAAGTAAAAGGAATAGAAGTGAAAAATCTGACTACTTTATCAGGTTACTCGCAGCCTGGTGCAGCAGGGGAGAGCCCTCATAACTGCTAGAGAAGCGGCATCTCAAAGGGAGCACAGAGAGACACGCAAACAGCAGAGCCCTTTAGTTACACCTTCCTGCTGCAAAACAGTGTCACAAAGGGGCCGCAGACTCATGGCCTGGGATTGGACAGGACAGCAGCAGCTGTATCTTCTATTAGAAATCACTCCAGCAAGCGTTGCAGTGGTGCTGGGTCCCGAGCCTAACTCACATTCCTTCCTATTTAGTACCTACCACAGGACAGGTGCTCAGGGATACCAAACTGAGTAGGAGACCATGCTTGCACTACAAGAGTTCTAGTGCAGTGAAGGGACATGCAGCAGAGAACTGTGGTGACAGGTTAAAAGTGCTAGGATATCAAAAGGTTCACTGTGGGCACACAGGAGGCGAATCTGGGAGATAGCGCAGGAAAGGCTTTGTAGAGCAGATGAAGCTTGAGCTGGCAGGTGTTTGGGGGATGGGAACTGAAGTGGGGGCAGGGGGAGGAAGTTGGAGAACATTCCAGGCAGGGGGCACTGTATGAGAAACAAAGGGAAGGCATAAAAATACTACAGCATGTTTAGGAAATTTCAAGTGGCTAGAGAGAGTTCATGTGTACCACGGAAGAGGACAGCAGTGAGTGATAAGATGGGATTGGAAGGTGAGGCTATCACAGAGGATTTATATGCCATGTCGAGGAGCTGGGATTTGATCCCAAATGCAACTGGGAACCACTCAAAGGTTTCATGTAGGAGAGAGACACATATGATGCTTTTGAAAGATGATTGTTTAGTGAGTGCAGTGTGGAATGAAGGGAGAAAAACTGGGAGATGATTACAATCATCCAGATGAAAATAGCTGAGGGCTTGCAATGAAGCAGTAGCAGGAAGGATGGAATTAAAGAGACTGAAGGGAGAAGATTTAGAGCAGGAGTTAGTAACCAGGGGTCCATGAGCTTGAACTGAAATTCAAAAGAACATTATTCTTGTGGGGACATGTTGGTGTGGGTGTGATATATCTATTGAATAATACACAGGATAGTGTGGACTTAGTAAGGGGTCCATGGTTTTCATCTAACTGGCAAAGGGGTCCGTGGAACAGAAAAGGTTAAGAACCCCTGATTTAGAGGGTGGAGCTTCCAAGTTCAGGACAAGCTATGAGGGAAGGCAGAAGAGGTAACTCGTCCTTCAGGAAATATGCTGAAATATAAGCTGAGCATCACTGAAATGTGACTACAGGAACTCATATTTAATCTTTTGTTAACTGTCAACTTACATGGAAATAAAACATTCTTTATAATGATCATCAGTATGACCTACCACAGTCAGGGACTTTGGATGATTTTCTAATCTTCTTGGTCTGTAGGAAACAGAAAGAAAAAAATGTGAAAAACAGAAAAGGTAATAGTCAAGGATAAAAGAGTAAAAATAGTGAATGAGTACACCATTATTTAACATATTTTCCCTCACTTCCTGTAGAAGTTTGATACAGTTATGAAATTCCAAAAACAGATACTGGATTATGTTTGTAATCTGGACTGTTCCTGGGTGTGATTAAGTTATGATTCGGGCTCAGATTGGGCTCCTTTATTAGGGCATTGGGACCAAGGGGTGGGGACTCATAGATAAAAGGCATGGCAAAGGAGAGACTTGAGGGCTTTTAATGTTGAAGTTTTGATGTTGGAGTTTGATGCTGAAGTCTTAAGCTGGAGCCCAAGGGAGGGAGACAGCCGTTCACCTGAGAGTCTACCGCTGACCTTGTGGAGAAAACAGAGGAGCTGAGCCCAGAGGAACCCAGGAAGCCTGAACCCTCACAGACGTCGGCAGCCATCTTGCTCCAATACGTGAAAATAGACTTTGGTGAGGGAAGTAACTTATGCTTATAGCCTGGTATCTGTAAGCTCCTACCCCAAATAAATACCCTTTATAAAAACCAACCCATTTCTAGTATTTTGCATCAGCACCCCTATGGCTGACTAATACACTTCCCAAGGAAAAATTGTCATCTAGGATAGAACCACAAGTGCCCAAAAGATTAAGGTAAAACTTCTTCAGTATATGGTATACAGATCATTCTTGCTGAAATTAAATAAAAATATTGAAACAGTCTCATTGTGCTTTAAATCTTGCATAGATTTATATAGGATAAGATTCTGGTTATAATTTGAAAACCTAATGAATTTCCTTGAAAGTGATTAAGAGCTAGAGGCAAAAATAAGACATCTGATACAATTCATGTGCTCACCATTATATTTTTGTTTCCCAATACTTCCACTAATGAGGAAAACTGGCCAAAGTACTACCATGATTTTGAAATGGCACAGAGGTTGTCTAAAGCCTGCTCACATGAATTTACAGAGGTAGATTGGATGATGGGGGGTGGACATCTGTGGCAGATCTCTCTAGTTTTCTAATGACTGGGTTTATTTTTTTTTTTTTGAAAGATTTATTTTTCCCCTCCCCCACCCCACCCCCAGGTTGTCTGCTCTGTGTCCATTCGCTGTGTGTTCTTTGTGACTGCTTCTATCCTTATCAGCGGCACCGGGAATCTGTTTCTTTTTCTGTTGCGTCTTCTTGGTGTGTCAGCTCTGTGTGTGTGCAGCGCCATTCTTGGGCAGGCTGTACTTTCTTTCGCGCTGGGCAGCTCTCTTTATGGGGTGCACTACTTGCGTGTGGGGCTCCCCTCGCAGAGGACACCCCTGCGTGGCAGGGCACTCCTTGCGCGCATCAGCACTGCGTGTGGTCCAGCTCCACACGGGTCAAGGAGACCTGGGGTTTGAACCACAGACCTCCCATGTGGTAGGCAGACGCCCTATCCATTGGGCCAAGTCCACTTCCCTCTAATGACTGGGTTTATAAGCTGGAGAGGGTCTGGAGAACACATCTGCCTCAACCCACCACGCCTGCATCAAGGTCAATCTAAATACATGCAAATAGGCCTCAAATCCTTTGTGAAAATGAGCCAAGTATAAGTAAACAAAAACCTGACCTGGTGAAACATGTAAATGCATATGGAAAATGTGTTTTAAAATAATCCTAGGAACAACATTTCACAAGTCTCAGCAACTCAGAAAAGATTTCTATTCAGTTTAGAATATCACTTACTGAGCATCTGTGATATGCCAGGCATCAGGTTATATTATTTCATAGTAGAAAAAAAAATAGAATGAACGTATCACTTTACAAATACTAGCACAAATCTCCTGAGTGGTTTTGATTTTCAAAACCAAGTTGTATTTGCAATTGGGATGTTGAACAAATATGACTCAGAACATAAACAAAATGCCACATTAATTTTTATCTTCCATTGCTACTTTAAGCTTTTTTTCCCTCACTCAGAGGAGCTTTTCTTTAGCCATAAGATGAATATGCAGTGATTTTTCTGCTCATTCTTGGGAGTCAGTCCTTACTTTGAGGCATAAACACAGTCTCAGTACTCAGTAAATAGAATGTCCAGTCCTAAGTACTAATCAATCTGTTAATCTTCATTAAAAAGGGAGTTTTCTCTTCCTCTCTCAGGTAAGGCATATGTGTAGTAGGTAGATGCCACCTGCCTTAAGGGGTCAGTTTCTCTTCTCTCTTTGCTTTCCTCCATTTCCATCTGCAGAAGGAGGAAGGAGAAGTAGGGGATGGGTGACTTCGGCATCTATGGACTTGTCAAAGACTATTTTCTTCTGTCTCTTTGGAACTCGCCATTGCTAGAAACCACTCTCCCGCCGTTCCCTTGACCCAGGATGATGCATCTCTCTTCTGGGTGTCATTCACCACTCAACACTCTTTCATCAGTCCTTAAAAACCTGCTCTTCTCCCCCAGCATCCTCCAGTCTTGTAGGCAACCTTGGACAGAGCCCAGAATGGCTCAATCTGCCCGTCACGATTCTCAAGAAATGAATGAATGCATCTTTTGTCCTGACCAGCTCCAACACAAGCTCCTCTGCTGTGCTGCCACAACCTACTTTCTCAATTTTCTCACGCATGAATGAGTCACTGATCCTTTGTGTTTCCTAATTTTTATGGAACACACACCAAATCTCCACAAGTGATTTCTGAGAAACTCCCTTACTAGGCTTTAGGTAAAAGAGGTAGAATTATTTGGGCACTCACACATGACAAACTCAACAAGATCTCTTCTCCGATCTTCCCCACCCTCTACACTTATCATACTGTGGATCTGGGCAAGGGATGTAAGAGTTGTGGAACAGGTTCTTTGAAATCTCCTTCATAAATTCTGCATATGGGGAAACTCACTCTTGCATTAGCAGCTCAGGAATTGAGGAAGAAAAGGTCCCATTTTAACACCCTACTATGTTCTTAAATCATTTCCATAATGTTTGTGCATATACCTTGTAGCATCAAATACTGAGAGTCTTCTAAAAAACACCCTCATTATAAAACATATAGTAGGGCAAGCAGTTTTGTGTAGATAAAATCTTACTCATAATATTTATTTTTCCTCCTTAGACGTGAGTATCTAGCTCTCCAATTCAGATTCTACGAAGAACAATTATCAAGCAACTATTTTATGCCAGGCAAAATACCAAGAATATTCATATAACTAACTCATCTAATTTATCTTAAATTGAGATAAGGAAAGAAGTTTTGTAGTTTATTTATTTTTATTATATGAAAGACATTATTATTTAGAAGAAGAAAAATTTACCTCAGTCTTCTGGTTCTCTCTTTGGGCCTCTTAACTAAGTCTTCCAAATGTTTATTTCTCTCTTCCAAACTGAAAGAAGAAACACTTAAGTTTTACGTCTAAAACAGATTTTTCTAGATTGATATTCTGCTAGATTCATTAGAGGATTGGGATAAATTCAAATGGTAGTCTAGCTATCTACATATCATGTATCCTTCTTACCATGTAAGATCTTGAGATTCTTTCCTAGCAACTCAAATTATTTGATATGTTTTCCATTATAGGTGCCACTGGTGAAAAAGGCAAGTAGATGGAAATAAATATATAAAATGACATTTAGAGCTTTTTTTCTATTCATTAACACAATTGGTAAACTACAGCATGATCTTGGGGGTAACATTAAAAAATAAAGACCCTGAAATATGAACTGCTTTTACAGGGGAAAATGTGAGTGGCAGTTTGATATTATTCATGAATTGCAAAAAGAGATATTTGATTATGTTTGTAAACTTGTCTGTTCCTCTGGCGGGATACCCTCTGATTGTATTAGATGTAGCTGAGATGACTTTGATTAAATCATGAGTCTATGTCTTTTGACTCCCTATTTTGTTCCATTCCTCTTCTTTTTCTATTTTACATGAGTGCCATACTGTTTGGATTCTTGCAGCTTTATAAAAAGTCTTAAAAAATCAGGGTTGCTCTCTAGTTTTGTCTTATCAGAGTTCTTTTGGCTATTCTATGTCCTTTGAATTTCCTTATGAATTTTAGAATCAATTTCTACAATAAAGCTTGCTGGGATTTTTATTGGGATCTATGGATCAATGTGGGGAGAAATGACATTTTAACAATATTGAGTCTTCAGACCAAGCAAAAGGTATGTCTCTCCATTTGCTTAGGTCTTCTTTATTTTCTCTCAGTAATGTTCTGTACTTTTTAGTGTACAGGTCCCTCATGTCTTTTGTCAAATATATCCTTACGTAATTCTTTTTTTTAAAAGTTTTTAAAAAAATTTACTCCCTCTCCCCCATTGTTTGTGCTCACTGTCTGCTTGTTGTGTGCTCATCTTCTTCTTAGTAGGCACCAGGAACTTAACATGGGACCTCCCATGTGAGAGAGAGGTACCTAATGGCTTGAGCCACCTCTGCTCCCTGCTTGCTGTGTCTCTCATTGTGTTTCCTGTTGTGTTATCTCATGGCATCATCTTGTTCCATCAGCTCACTGCACCAGCCCACTGCGTCAGCTTGCTGTCTTGCTTGTCTTCTTTAGGAGGCATTGGGAACCAAACCCAGGACCTCCCATGTGGTAGGCAGGCACCTAACTGCTTGAGTTGCATCTGCTTCCCTCAATGTAGTTCTTATTTATGATGCTGTAATAAACTTTTTAAAAATTTAACTTTCTGGTTGTAAATTGCTGATATTTAAAAATGCAAATGTTTTTTGTATATTTATCTTGTATCCTGCAATCTTGCTAATTTCACTTTATCCTACTCCTCTGGGAGTAATACCCTTTGATTGTATTAGATTCAGCTAAAATGTCTTTGATTAAATTACCTGTTAAGATCAGGGCTTTATTCAACCTCCTCAGTAAGGCATGACTCAGGTTGAGTCCCTGCCCCCTTGGTGAGCCAATATAAATGGATGCTCACTCAAGACGACACACAGGAGGAGAGAGAGCTCTGTCATTTTTAATCCTCAGGCCCTGGGGAGAGATGAGTGAGTCACCTGATAGTTTGCAGCTAACCTTGGGAAGAGAGCCAAGACTGATAAAGAAGGCCCAGAAAGAAACGAGCCCCATGCCAAGAGAGAGAGGAAGCCCTGAGAGGCAAGGCTATGCCAGCCTCCAGCTGAGGAAAAGGAAGCCCAGAGGGGAAGGGTGAACCCTTGGAGAGATCAGCGACCATCTTGAGTCACCATGTGGCAACAGACTTTGGTGAGAAAGCCACCTTGAGTTGGACTCTCTGGAGCCTTGTAACTGTAAGCTTTTACCCCAAATAAGTACCCTTTATAAAAGCCAACAGATTTCTGGTACTTTGCATCAGCACCCCTTTGGCAGACTAATACACCTAGCTAGGTAGTTTTGTCAGGTTTCATTACTGTAAAACTACCCTTTCCCCCCTTTTCTATGCCCTACACTTTGGAAGAAAGTCACTATGTGTAGCCCACACTTAAGAAATGAGGAGTTTTGCTCCACTTCCTTGAGAGTGAAATATTTACAAAACTTGTTTGGAATTCTTAAGCATGGAATATTTGTTTACTCTCTCTCACTTATTTATTTGATAATTTATATCAGTATGGACTCATGGGTATTTATTTTATACTTTGGTTGTAATCCAGTACTACTTTAGTCGAGTAGTGATGGTGGTGGAGGACAAGTCTTGAACTCCAGAACCAGGAATGCATGGAGCAGGGGCTCTTACATCTGACCCTGGCCTGGCTACAGATGTTACAGAGAAAGGGGTGTTTGGGGAGAGGTGCACGACCACCTGAATCCCTGTAGCATTGTGGAAAGCTAGCTGCCTCAGACAGTGAGTGGGGAGACAGTGAATGCACCTCTGAGGAAATGGCATTTGAGCAGAAATATGAAGGATAGTAGGTGATAACGGGTGGGGGGAGCCTGGCCATTCCAGGTGGAACAAAATCTGCAAAAGCCCTGAGGCAAAAGGGAATGGGATGGATTTGAGAAACAATAATATCTCCTGTATGGTTGGAGGACAGCCATCAGACTGGGGAAGTAGTCAGGAGTCAGATCATGAGGAAACTTACAGATCATGGGAAGGATTTTCACCTTTACCTGGAAGTGCTCTAAATTCATGAAAAGTGTTTTAAGGGGCAAAATGGCATAATCAGATTTATATTTCAGAAAGATCACTCTGAACGCATGTACAAAATAGACTTCATCAATTATCTTCCCTCAGCATTTAGAAAAACCAAATATTACTAGTGGCTTTTGTAGTAATCAGCTGTTTCTAAAATCCAAGACACGTGAATTGAAAAATTATAGCATAGCCTATGAATGTATTAATAGCTGAAGAGTAATACCTCAAACACTGCTAAGTTTTTAAAATATGTTTTTATTTTTTAAAGATACTTAAATTACATAAACGTTATGTAAAAAATACAGGGGATTCCCATATGCCCCACTCCCTAGCCCTCCAACATTTTCCCACATTAACAACATCCTTCATTAGTGTGGTACATTTGTTATAATTGATGAGCACATTTTGGAACACTGTCACTAAGCGTGGATTATAGTTTACACTGTAGTTTATACTCTCTCCAGCACATTTTTTGTAAGTTATGACAAGATATATAATGGCCTGTATCTGTCATTGCAGTGGCATTCAGGACAATTCCCAAATCCCGAAAAGCCCAATTACACCTATCTTTCCCTCTCCCTCCCCTCAGAACTTCCAGTGGCCACTGCCTCCACATCAGTGATAACAGTTCTTCCATTGCTAGAATCACATTAAGTCTATAGCAGAATACCAGTAATTATACTCTAGTCCATCGTTCATTCCCCAATCTTGAGGATTCTGGGATCATGATGCCCACTCCACCTCTAACTGAGAGGGGGTTTAGATCCCATGAGGCAGATGGATGGGAATATCTTGCTTGCAGCTGCAGACTCTCTCTGTTCCTTGAGATGGTCATTGTCCATCATTATCTCCTTGTTAGTTGTCCTGGGTGAGTCCAATGAGCTGGAGAGTGGCTGTTGCAACTCTGTTACAAGTGGTACATGGACAGCCCAAAGATTTAAGTCTCTTGGACACACACACCTATCATGTCTAGTACAACTATAGGTTCAAATAGAAGTGGCAGAAGAGCCATATGTAGGGAAACCACAACTGAGTCCAACTCTGTCACACTGGGGAGCCTAAATTCCAAAGTAGGGCCCACTGGCAGGGCACCAAACTCCTGAGTTGTCAGTCCTGCCTATAATGTCTGGATGTCTCCAGAGCCCTCAGGATCCCCACTGTTTGAGGCAATATTTACTTTGGCAGTCAATGAGATCCTGCTGAGAGGTGTGTTCTTTTGGCAACATGGCAGGGGAGGGTTACTGGTTCAGGGTGTTGAATGTGGGGGGCATGTGGGACAGTATGCACCTGGGCAGGCCTCTAGGGAGTGTGTGAGTGCTCATCTTGTCATAGTGTCTTGTATCAATGGGTGGAGACCCACAAAATGAGTGGGAAGGTGTTGGATTCCCATTCTAGGGAGTCCTGCTATGTTCTCAAATAGAGGGGCAGGAGTCTCTCAAGAGCATAGGCAGTGCCTAATAGGGGAGGACAGGCCAGAGGTCAAGCCCTCAATGTTGTTGCAAATAACTATGAATATTTTGTTCTTCAAGGAGTAAAGCTTAAGCTTGGTGGCTTCCATGGGTCCTGAGGGGAGGGGAGGAGAGGAATAGAATAGATGGAACATGGGGTATTTTGGGGTGATGGAATTGTTTGACATGATCTTGCAATGATGGATACAGGTCATGTTAAATTTCATCGAAATTTATAAAAGTGTATGGTCCAAAATGTAAACCTTGTAAATCACTGATCATGGTTAATAGCAATGTTTCAAAATTTGTACATCAATTGTAACAAATGTACCACCCGTATGTAAAATGTTATTAAGAGGGGAAAGGGGATTGGGGGAAGATGTTGGGTATATGGGAATCCCCTATATTCTGTACATCACTTTTCTGTAACTTAAAGCTCCTTTGAAGACAAAATGAAAAAAAAATAAGATACTGGGGAAATAATGGAAGAAAATGTCACTGTACATACAAGACAACAGATTTACAGTGATGAAAGACAATGTCAAAAAATATTTTTAATTTTGTATTTTTAAGTTTTTTTATTATTTCAAATTTATTTTTAAAGTTTTTGTATTTTATTTGTTTCTTTTAAACCATCATTTTTATTTCATTTTCTTATTAATTGTATTTGGTTATTTCGTTGGCTTTATTTTTGAAGAAGTTTTGGATCACAAAAGGGTTACAACTGTGGCAGAGGAGGATCATTGAGGCAGGGTGTCAATGACAGTGGACGCATGGGAGGAGGTTTACCTGGGACATACTTATAAGGCATAAGAATGTGTTTAAGTGTTCATGGGGCATTGTCACAGTGAAATGAGATTCACACAATAACCTTAGGAATATTGAATTCCCATCCTGGGGCGCTCTGTCACATTCTCTATTGGGACAGCAAGAATTCCCTGAGTACAGGGCCACTGATTGTGAAGGAGGATGGACCATTGACAGGCTCTTGGTATTGATGACTGTACTTATAAACCTTTAATTTTGAAATCGAAACTTAACCTCGTATTATAGCATGCTTACGAGTTACCTCCTGAGAGCCTCCTTGTTGCTCAAATGTGGCCTCTCTCTAAGTCAAACTCAGCATATAAATGCATTACCTTCCCCCCAGCATGGGACATGACTCCCGGGGGTGAGCCTTCCTGGCACCAAGGGATTACTACTAAGCACCAACTAGCAATGCAACTGGAAAAAGACCTTGACCAAAAAGGGTAAAGGGTAAAGACAAATGAATTTGTGTGTCTAAGAGACTTCATAGTGAGTCAGGAGTTCATTTCAGAGGTTACACTGCTAAGTTTTAACAAAAACAACAGACCAGTACCAATTCAAAGGAACATTATTCTGATGATATATGAATTGATGTGTATTGGATATATCATGAAGCAGCACATACCTTTCAGTGAGGCCAAAGCTAATTAATACAGTTTAAAAATTGTTATTCATGGATAAAACAGACTATTTGATAAGAAATAAATCAAAATCCTGATCACTTCTTAAATCAACTCATATGGTATCTGACAGTGATTATCAATCCTTTCTAGACATTAGAATCACCTGGACAACTTTTGAAATATACTGATGCCCAGACCCCACCTGGCATTTTACCTTATTTGATCTGGAAGCCTTGGCACTGGTATTTTTAAAAAGCATTCTAGAAAATTCTAACAAGCAGCCACACTTGACAGCCCTTTTTAAAAAGCTTATAGAATTCAGGTGCTAGATGTCTTCTTGAATATAAACGGAATTAACTGCTCACCTGAAATATAAGCTTTTAAATTTTTGAATTGTAAGAATAACTGGGACAAAGCAATAGGGGTAAAGGCATGGTTTGATGTTGTTTTTAAAATATTAGCTTATTTTTTATTGTGATATTTCATGAGCCCATGATAATTGAGCACTGGCTGAATTTTCTTGGTTATCAGCTGGGAGGAAACAAATTTTACTTCTCTTGAATGTGTAACTACATCCTTTTCCCCCTCTAAATTTAAAACTTTCCTGCATCAGTCTGAAAACTGGGGAAATTGTTTAACCACTCCTTCTGCTTAGAAAAAAAATAGAGAAGAACAAAAGGAGCTATTAATACCTATGCTCTTTCAATTATCTTGTGGTAAGTTGGTCCTATAGAAAGTTCATAATTGGAGGGATGGGTGCTTTCTAGATAAGATCAGACTTTTTATTTAAACTCTAACGATAGCCAGTAGAGAATTTTTTAAATTGGGCAAAGGACAAAGGAAGAAGAATATTGGAAACAAGGATAATAAATCAGAAAAACTTTTCAGAACTTAAGAAAACCGAATTTGGAGTCTTTCAAGCTGAATCTCAAGCCAATAAGAGTTTATTTGGTACTTGACATATGTATGGATAGGTTTAATTTGGTGATCACTCAAAAATATTTGGTGAAAAAATTCTATGTGTTGCATGGTTATATTACTTAGACACCAGAGTGTCCTCTAAAATTTTTGGGTGAGTCTCACTAATTTCTGAAATCAAAATGATCTCTGGGAAAGGAAAATGAAACTCTGGTAGGTCAACCCTGTTCAAGTAGTCCAGATATTAAGCATATTAGATATATTAAATGCAAATATTATTAATTTGCAGAATTACAAATTCTGCTTTTTTTTTCTTTCTACTCGTCTGAGAAAATGAACTTAGCAAATCAGAGCTCAGAATAAGATATTATTAAGTGTTCACCACAAATTAAGGATTAAGCTTTTTCAACTTACTGTGCAATGTGGGAGTGAAATATCTCAAGCCTTTGGTCAGCACATTCAATAATTTCTTCGTATGATGAAACCTTGAAAAAATACACTAAACAAATGATTCGCTGATAAATTTTATAATTTTTCTTTAATTTTGTTTATTTTTTGCTTGTTTCTTTCTCTACAAATGGAATTTTCATGATATGATTCCCATCAATGAATGTTTTACAATAAGCAAAATATCTTCCTTATATTTTGAGACCAGGAATATGAATCAACATAGAATTATAACATGACTAGTCATCATGAAGAAAAAGTTCAAGTGGCCAAACATGGACTACTGTAGTAAGTCAACTCTAATAATACAGTAGTCTTACACACAAAAAAATATAATGCTTAAGAAATATTATTTTAATATTAAAAAGAAGTGGTACAGCTAGCAACAAATTATTAGCCTATTGGCCTAAAAAAATTAATGCAGTTTTAGGAATGTAAACTAGAATATTAAGTTGGCAAGATTTACAATTACTGTGAAAATTAGGTAACAATACTAAGATTTTAAATTGCTTGCAGCAGAATGGGTAGACACATAATGTTCTTCACTACCTTTTGGCTTAAAGGCTAATGGGGGCTTTTTATAATGTCCTTATGAAGTAAAAGGGATTTTTGTAAGTGTACCACACACTTCAGATTCTTTTTAACTCCAAAATTCTATTATTTTAATATCTGGCATAATGTGTAAAAGATAAATATATCTGTAAGAAAATCTGTACCTTATTTATTAAGTTGCCTAAGTGTCTTTGATACTTGTCATTTTCTTCAATAAGCCTATTGCAGTGGTCTTCTTTGGACTCTAGGAGGTTTCCCAATTTTCCAATCTATGAAAACATCAGTAAAAATATTAACTTGGAAACTGCCGTGAAAGCCAAAACATGGTTGCTAAGAACAAATGAGCACAGTGAGCTATACTTTATTCTAATAATCTCATAAACTGAGTTCTACTGTTTACGGCTGAATTATGAGCTGGTATGAACCAGGTTGTACTTAGAGACAGATGAGCAGAAAGTACAATGGTGTTTTATCTTTTCTCTTATTTTAGACTAGAAAATAGCTTTGCAAATAATTAAGCATCTGTGACTGCATACAAATATTTATAAACTCCAAATCTTCAGTCCCTCCTTTCCATAGATCACCAATGCATAGAAGTAAAGCGCTGATGCAGTTTTTTTTAAGATTTATTTTACTTATTTCTCCCCTACCCTCATTGTTTTGTGCCCGCTGTCTGCTGTGTCTGTTCATTGTGTGCTCTCTGTGTCTGCTCATGTTCTTTTTAGTAGCACTAGACAACGAACCCTGGACCTTCCAGGTGGAAGGGAGGCACCTAATTGCTTGAGCCACCTCTGCCCCCTGCTTTTTGTGTCTCTCATTGTGCTTCCTCATTGTATTATCTTGTTGTGTCAACTCATCTTCTTTAGGAGGTACTGGGAACTGAACCCAGGACCTCCCAAGGGAATAGGCAGGGACCCAACTGCTTGAGCCACACCTCTTCCCTGATGAGGTTCTTGATGATGCATTTTCAGGTTTGATAACTATTCTCATTTGCATATGTGACTACAAGTTTTGAAAAAGTTTCAGCTGAATGTGTTTCATGTTCTGACCTATGGTTAAATTTTATAATTTCTAGGAAAATCATTAAAAGTTTAAAACTGGGGGTGGATGTAGTTCAACCAGTTGAGCACCTGCTTGCCACATGGGAGATTTTAGGAGTCACCTAAAACATGGGAGGTTTTAGGAGTCTCTTAAAAACAAAAACAAATTAACTCAGAAGAGCCACTATGGCTCAGTGGTTGAGTGTGGCTTCCCGCATACGAGATCCTGGGTTCAATACCTGGCCCTGGTACCTCAAAAAAAAAAAACACCTTAAAACTGTATTTCTAAAGGTGACATCTAAGATTAATTAGACATCTAGGATTAATTATCAGGAAACAGTATTCACAAGTTCCCTTAGCAGTTACCTTAATATTCAAAGCAATTACAGAAGAAAAACTACAGAAGAATTTCCCGTTAAATAACAATGTTAAGAAAGCCCATCAATCCTCTAATTTTTAAAATATACTTATGTGTCTGGGGTGAAGTTCTCTAGAGAAAATAATGGGGAAGCAAATTTTTCACAGAAATAGTAACTTTCTTGTTCTTTCTCCTTTATATGGATAGATTAATGGGGACAACCAAATCAGTAGTCCTACTTCTCTTATTTAAGATAGGCAGTGCAGATATTAATTCAAATTAACAGATAGAACTGAAGTAAAGAGAATCTAAAAGATTTTTGTAAAGGACAAGACTAGAAGTGGAAGAGCAAAGACTTGAATCTGTATTTATCAGTCATTCATGTAGGACTTTTCCATTCCATTCCATTGTCTCTCCTCAGTACATTTAGGAGGGTGGACATCCACATCATGACTTTTCACCAAGGCAACATGGAAATTCTTCTCATGGCACATTTTGAATTTTTAAAAAATGGCTTTCAAGATTGAAGCAATAACCCTTTAAGTCCTCAGAGCGACTTTTAATTTTCTATCTTCAGACTGGAACAGCAAAAAATATCTTAAAGATTAATACTTATTTTAGAGATAAAGGCATAGCTCTGCAAAGCTGAGTTTTTTATTATAATGAAAAAGGAATATAAATTTTAAATTTCTGTCAAGGTGTTAAATTTTTAACAGCTTTACAGGGTACAACTGACATACAATAAGCTGTAAATATTTAAAGTATACAACCTAATAAGTTTTGACATCTGAATACACCCATGAAACCACCACCACAATCAAGACAATGCACATAACCATCACCTTTCCTGTCCCCAAAGTTTTCTCTTGGTCCTTCGGAATCCTTCCCTGCTGGCCTCTGTCGTGGGCTTCTGGGAGGTAATCTCTAAACCCTTGGAATGCCATGCCTGAAAAGAGTATCTACTTGCCTAGGGGTTTTGGGTCACCCTGGATAGTCTAACAATATGATTTGGGGTAGGGGCTGGCCATCAGAGAAAGACCAACAAAGTGACGTAAAGTGGGGACTTTGGATCACCTGTGTCAGTCAGTCTGATACTGAGATCAACCACAGACAATCCATCAATCAGTCATGTCTAAGTAATGGAACCCCAATAAAAACTCTCAAAGCTGAGGCTCAGTCGAGTTTCCCGGGTTAGTGATACGCCATGCATACTGCCACAAATCAAATCCGAGAAAGTAATGCTGCCCTGACTGCCTGTGGGGAGGACAAAGGAAGCTCCATATTTGGTACTTTCTTGGTCTCTGACCTATGTGCTTCCTCCTTTGTCTGATTTCATTCTGCCTGTAATATACAGTAACTGTTGGTATAACAGCTTTTAGGGAGTCATGTGAGTCCTTCTAGGCAATTATTGAACATATGGGTGGCCTTGTGGACCCCCAAGGTTAAAACTGGTCTCAGAAGTAAGGGTGGGCGTGGAACCCCTGAACTTGCAATTAGTGTCAGAAGTGAGGGTGGCTTTGTGGGGATTGTTTGCTCTAACTTTTCAGTTGTTTGACTCATAGCAGGCTAAACTGTTATAGACAGTAACACTTGGGGTTATCTTATGCTCTTGCCATTGTCAATCTATGGAGAAAGTATGCCAAGATAGAAATAATTTTCAACATGATGATGAATGTTAGTCATTATAAATAGGCCTTGCATATTGGGATATATGAAGATTGACTAACTGATTGTTTTCTCAATTCTTTACACAAAGGTTTTGAGATTGCGCACGTACAATAAAATATAAATTAAAATAATAAACAAGGATGCATAGACGAGGGAAAGAAATAACAGGCAGATATGAATACAGTTAAAATCTGCACTACAGTGCTGTATGTTTGACACTGAACTTCCTGGAAGCTAAAACAAAAATGGAAACCTGATTGGTTACATGCTTTTCATTGTTAATGGAAGGAATACAAACCTATTTCTAAAGAGAAGCTTTTACTAGTAGGCCTGAGGTCACAAAGGAAGTTTTCATCCAAGTGGCACTAAGTAAAATAATCTCTCTATAGCTATGAGAGAGAGATATTTCCTAGGAGTATGGGATGAATGCAAGTTGAGTTCACAACACCAAAGTACAATTCAGTAAAATCAATTCTGTGAAGACTACAACAATATGGTATGACTCTCTATTAAGTAAGGAAATGAATTTAGTATACCATGATCAGCATACAATAAATGAAATGGAATAGAAAAGAATTAAGTTTTAAAAATACCAGAGAGTTCCAGGAAGATAATGATACAGTAGGTCAGCAGGGTTCACCTCTCTTACAAAAACAGTGGAGGAAGGGCAGAAGCTGTCTGAAGCAGCTGCTTTGGGGATCTGACAAAAAGTGCCTCATATATTGTCCAGGAGGGAGAGGGATGAGAGATAAAAAGGTAAAAAAAACAAACTGTCAGTTAATCACCCCGTGGTAGGAGATGGCACCCATCCCACCCTCAAGGTAAACATTCTTGGTAAAACCCATGGCTGACTGCTGCCAACTGAGAGTGAAACAGACTTTTCCTCCCTAGGAAGAGGGAGGGTGCACAGAGGGATGAGTGTGGTTTCTCCGCAGTGAGTTTAAACAGCAGGGCCCAGGGCCCAGTTTTGAATCATGACTCTAACAGGCTTGGAAACACAATCCAGTGGAGGGAGACACCTCTGTGGAAAGGTTCACTGAAGAGCACCATCTGCTGGCAGGCTGGGAAGAGGAAGGGATAAAAGGGGATTTTGGCATCTCTCCTGCCTCTAACCCCAGGCCCCTTGGATCTGGTCTGTGCCTCATTAGGGGTCCCTGACCCTGTCTTGATAACTTAAACAGCAAATAAGAATAAGTTGAATAATAAAAATCAAAGAACCATAAAACAAAACCACTCAAAAATAAAATACTAGGCAAGAGAGAGAAATGACCACCAGAGAAAACTCACCAACATAATGATGCCTAGACATCAGCAAAAAATTACAAGCCATAATAACAACAGGAGGATATCACCCAGCCAAAGGAACAAACAAAAAATCCTGATGAGACACATGATTTAAAACAACTCATCAATGATGTTTAAACAAATCACCTAAGTCAATTTAAGGAGTTGAAGGAATCTATGGCTAAAGAGATAAAGAATTAAGAACACGCTGGGTGAGCATTAAGAAGAATTCGAAAACTTGCTAAGAAAAGTAACAGACTTTATGGAAATGAAAGACACAATGGATGAGATTAAAAATTCATTAGAAAAATAAAATAAGTAAGAGTAACAAAAATTCATTAGAGGCATACAACAGCAGATTTGAAATGGCAGAAGAAGAGATAAGTAAATTAGAAGACAGAGCATCTGAACTGGAAAGACAGAAGAACAGAAAGACAAAAGAATGGAAAAAAATGAACAGTCTTTCAGGGATTGAATGACAGCATGAAATGCACACATATGTGTAATGAGTGTCCTGAAAGGAGAAGAAAATGGAAAAGGGGAGAAAGAATATTTGAGGAAATAATAGCTGAAAATTTCTCAACCCTTATACATAAATATTAAATATTAAAATCCAAGAAGGACAAACAGAATAAATCATAATAGATCTACTCTAAGACATAAACAATTCAGAATGTCAAATGATAAAGAGAGAATTCTGAAAGCAGCAAGAAAAAAGCAATCCATTACATACAAGGGATGTCCAATAAGATTCAGTGCAGACTTTTCCTCAGAAACCACTGAGGCAAGAAGGCAGTGTTAAGATATATTTTAGATACTGAAAGAAAAAAAAAAAAGGAAAGAAAAAAAAACCTGCCAGACAAGAATTCTTTATCCAGCAAACCTGTTCTTGAAAATGAGAGTAAGTTTAAAGTTTTCATAGATAAATAGAAACTAAGAGAGTTTGCCACCAAGAGATCAACCTTAAGAGAAATATTAAAGGGAGTGCCACAGCCTAAAAGAAAAAGACAGGAGAGAGATGCTTGGAGGAGAGTGTAGAAATGAAGATTATTAGTAAGGATAAAGAAAAGGATAAAAAGACAGACAATCATAAGATATGACATAGGAAAACCAAAGGATAAAATTGTTGAAGTAAGTAATGCCTTTACAGTAATACCATTGAATGCTAATGAATTGAACTCCCTAATCAAAAGACACAAGCTGGGAGAATGGATAAAAAATATGAGCCATCTATATGCTGTCGACAAGAGACTCACTTTAGACAAAAGGGCACAATAGGCTGAAAGTGAAAGTTTGGAAAAGATGATTCACAAAAACAGTAACCAAAAAAGGGCTGGATGGGAAGCGAACTTGGCCCAATGAATAGGGCATCCACCTACCACATGGGAGGCCCACGGTTCAAACCCCAGACCTCCTTGACCCGTGTGGAGCTGGCCCATGTGCAGTGCTGATGCACGCAAGGAATGCCGTGCCACACAGTGGTGTCCCCCACGTAGGGGAGCCCCACACACAAGGAGTGCGCCCTGCAAGGAGAGCCACCCAGCACAAAAGAAAGTTCAGCCTGCCCAAGAATGGCACCACACACACGGAGAGC
The DNA here is from genome assembly GCF_030445035.2 of Dasypus novemcinctus. NCBI lineage: Eukaryota > Metazoa > Chordata > Mammalia > Cingulata > Dasypodidae > Dasypus > Dasypus novemcinctus. The sequence goes on from NC_080694.1 coordinate 39,289,981, forward strand.
TGACACAGCAAGATGATGCAACAAAAAGAAACACAGATTCCTGGTGCCGCTGATGAGGATAGAAGTGGTCACAGAAGAACACACAGTGAATGGACAGAGAGAGAAGACAAATGGGGAGGGGGGAGGGAAGAGAAATAAATTTAAAAAATAAATCTTAAAAAAAAAAAAGAGCTGGAGTTGCTACATTAATATTGGAATGGGGAAGCGGATTTTGCCCAATGGTTAGGGCGTCTGCCTACCACATGGGAAGTTCAAGGTTCAAACCCAGGGCTTCCTGACCCGGGTGATCAGCTGGCACATGCACAGCGCTAATGCACACAAGGAGTGCTGTGCCACGCAGGGGTGACCCCCACGTAGAGGAGCCCCATGCGCAAGGAGTGCGCCTCATAAGGAGAGCTGCCCAGCGTAAAAAAAGGGCAGCCTGCCCAGGAATGGCACCACACATACCAAGAGCTGACGCAGCAAGATGATGCAACAAAAAGAGACACGGATTCCAGATGCCACTGACAAGAATACAAAGCAGACACAGAAGAACACACAGTGAATGGACACAGAGAGCAGACAACTGGGGAGTGGGGGACAGGGAAGGGGAGAGAAATTTTTTTAAAATCTTAAAAAAATAATGGATGAAACAGATTTTAAACACAAAACTGTTAGAAGAGATGAAGAAGGACATTATATATTAATAAAAGGGACAATTCACCAAGAAGAAATAACATTAATCAATATTTATGCACCTACCAGGGTGCCCCAAAATACATGAGGCAAACACTGGCAAACGGAAGAAAGAAAGGGACATCTCTGCAATAATAATTGGAGACATCAATATACCACTCTCATCACTGAATAGCACATCTGGACAGAGGGCTAATAAATAAACAGAGCATTTGAATAATATGATAAACAAACTAAACCTAACAGGCATATATAGAACATTGAACCCACACACAGCAGTGTATACATTCTTCTCAAGTGCTCATGGATCTTTCTCCAGGATAGATCATATGTTGGGTTACAAAACAGGTCTTGGGAAACGGACTTGGCCCAGTGGTTAGGGCATCCGTCTACCACATGGGAGGTCCGCAATTCAAACCCCAGGCCTCCTTGACCCGTGTGGAGCTGGCCCATGCGCAGTGCTGATGTGCGCAAGGAGTGCCCTGCCACGCAGGGGTGTCCCCCGCGTAGGGGAGCCCCACGGGCAAGGAGTGCGCCCCGTAAGGAGAGCTGTCAGCGCGAAACAAAGTGCAACCTGCCCAGGAATGGCGCCGCCCACACTTCAAGTGCCGCTGACCACAACAGAAGCAGACAAAAGAAACAAGACGCAGCAAATAGACACAGAGAACAGACAACCGGGGGAGGTGGGGAATTAAATAAATAAATAAATCTTTAAAAAAACAAACAAACAGGTTTCAATAAATTTTAAAAGATTGAAGTTGTACAGAGCACTTTCTCTGATCATAATGAATGAAGCTGGAAATCCATAATAAGGGGTAAAGGGGAAATTTCAAAATAAATGGAGGTTAAACAACACACTTTTCAAGAATCAGTGGGTAAAAGAAGAAATTGCTAGGAAAATCAGTAAATATCTCAAGACAAATGAAAATAAGAAGACAACATGTCAAAACCTAGGAGGAGCAGCAAAGGCAGAGCTGAGAGGAGAATTTATAGCCCTCAGTGCCTACATTTAAAAAAAGGGAAGGAGGCGGGGCAAGATGGCATCTGAGTAAGTACACTGTCACCATCTCTCTTACAAAAGACCGGCTGTCTGAGTAAGTACACCGTCGTCATCTCTCTTACAAAAGACCGGCTGTGTGGTGACGGAGTCCTACCGGAGCAGGCTGTTTCGGGAACCTACAGGGTGGGAGGTGTCTGGACATCGATCTGACGAGACTCCAGCAGAATTGGTGTTTGCTCAAGGTAGAACTGTGGGTTTCTAACACTGAACGCGGTAGCCATGGGAAGGTAAATCCCTCCCCCTCTAGGACTAAGAGCTTCGGCGTTCACTGAGAACTGCCGGTTGTGGGGTGGAGTTTCCAAGCCTCGTGTCCCCCAAACATGTGAACCCCAAGCCTGTGTCCCCTGAACCCCTGCAGCCCACGCTAAATACCCCAAGTCCACATCCTCTTGGGCCACTGTTTCCTGAGCCCAGCACTCCTGAAAATCAGGCATTGCCCTACCCCTCTGGACGTGGACTAACTCCAGAAGTGGGAGAGTTTAGGAGGGAGGTGCAGAGGGGCCAAGGACAGCAAGTTCAATTTTCTGAACTAACCCCCTTTTATTGATTTTGGAGGTGATATTAGCTGACTTGGCGAGAGCCTAGGAATAGAAAAGAGGCGAATCCAGGGATAGGAAACTTGGTCTGGGAGACGGTGGAGTCAGAAAATTAACCAGCCCCCTTGTAGCACACCTAAGGGAGAGGGACAGTAGGACATGCTTTCAACTACCAAGAGCTTATTTAGGGTTCCTGGCAAGGGGCGGGTGCTCTCTTGAGAAATTAAGAGTCATTATCTTCTCAGGTGAGTTGGTTCACCAGGGACCCATTTGAATTTCCTACAGGAGCCCTCACGCAGCCTTCCTGCTGCCCTGGGAGAGAAGGAAGTGAGGAAGGGAGAAAGGGGGAAGGTCAGACTCCTAAGCAGTTTATTCTATTGCAAAGAGGATTCTTTGCCTGGGGCCTGTCTGGTCTTTTCTGTTGGTCTGTTTTCTTGTTTTTTCTTCCTCTTTATCCCCCCCACTGCCATTTTTTTTTCTTTTTCTTTTTCCTCCCCGCTCTCTGCTTTTATTTTTCTTCTCTCTTTCTTTCTCCTTTTTTCCTTTTTTCTTTTTTTATATTAGTGCTGCAGGAAACATTTCTTTTTTGTTGTGCTTCCTCATCCTCAATTTTCTCTTTTCTATGTGTACTGATTTTGGCTACCAACGCTATCCCCTTTCCTTTACATCATTCTCTCCTCCATCATTTATTGTTTCTCTTACATTCCACCTCTCTGTTTAACCCCCAATATTTCTGACTTTTTATCTCTAATACCTCTAATCTGTTTTCTATCATTTATTCACTCTTTATGCTATTGTCCTCTCTTTTCATTTTCCCTCTCTCCTGACCACACTGACCTTTTAATTCATAGTATATTCCTCCCCATATTCAGTTTAATATCTCATTATAGGTACTCCACTCTTTTATGGTCATAACTATACACAGCTTCTGTGAGTTCTATATATATTCTCCTAGATCTTGCATGGTTCTTCTGCTAACACTCACTATCAATACTACTAATATATTTTTCTTTTCTTACCCCTTTTGCTTTCTCTGGACCTAAAATTTTCCTTTGATGGAACTTAGCCAACAACAAGGAAATAGAATAAGAAGAAAAAAGTGACAAAGAGAAGACTTAACACGCATGCAAAAACAACAACTAATTAAACCCTAAGGCCAGAATAAGAAGATAATCAACAGAATAAACCCAACAAGATAAAATGATGACCAGACAGCAACAAAAAACTACAGACCATACCAATAATCAGGAAAACATGGCCCAATACAATGAACAAACTAAAAACCAGGAAGAGAAGTGGAACACCGAACAAGTAATTGAAGCTCTCAAAACATGTATCATGGACCAATTCAACAAAGTGAAGGAAGAGATTAAGCATATTAAGAAAACACTTGGAGAGCATACAGAAGAAATTATGATCATGCACAAAAAGATCACAGAGATGATGGGGATCAACAGCACAATCCGAGAAATCAAAAATACACTCCCAGCAAATAACAGCAGATTTGAAGAGGTAGAGGAAAGAATTAGTGATGTGGAAGACAGTACATCTGAAATCAAACAGATAGTAGAATTAATCAGTAAAAAGATAGAAAAAATTCAGTAGGGACTTAGGGACCTGAGTGACAATGCAAAACGCACAAACATACGCATTATAGGCATCCCAGAAGGAGAAGAGAAGGGAAAGGGGACAGAAGGGGTGTTGGAGGAAATAATGGCTGAAAACTTCCCAAACCTATTGAAGGAGATGGATGTACATGTCCAGGAAGCACAACACACCCCGAACAGCATAAATCCCAACAAGCCAACCCCAAGACATATACTTGTCAAATTATCCAATGCATAAGACAAAGAGAAAATACTAAAAGCAGCAAGAGAAAAGAGAACCATCACATACAAGGGAAGCTGCATAAGATTAAGTGCTGATCTCTCATCTGAAACCGTGGACATAAGAAGGCAGTGGTATGACATAGTCAAGGGACAAAAAGAAGAGAATTTCCAACCAAGAATACTCTATCCAGCAAAGCTAGCTAATATAAGTAATTCCTTGAAAGTAATAACACTAAATGTGAATGGATTAAACTCACCTGTTAAGAGACACAGATTGGAAGACTGGATAAGGAAATAATGACCCATCTATATGTTGTCTGCAAGAAACTCATCTTAGACCCAGGGATTCAAGGAGGTTGAAAGTGAATGGCTGGAAAACAATCTTACAAGCAAACAATAACCAAAAAAGGGCAGGAGTAGCTATATTAATATCAGACAAAATAGACTTTAAATGCAAAACAATTGATAGAGAGAAAGATGGACACTACCTATTAGTGAAAGGGATAATCTTTCAATAAGAATGAACAATCATAAACATTTATGCTCCCAACAAGGGTGCCTGCAAATATGTGAGGCAAACACTGGAAAAACTAACTGAAAGAATAGATGCCTCTACAATTATAATGGGGGACTTTAATACACCACTATCAACTTTGGACAGAACATCTCAAAAGAGAATCAATAAAGAAACAAAAACTTTGAACAGTATATTAGAGGAGCTGGACCTAATACACATATACAGAACATTACACCCAGATACAGCAGGATATACATTTTTCTCAAGTGCACATGGATCATTCTCCAAGATAGACCATATGTTAGGCCACAAAGAAATTCTCAGTGAATTCAGAAAGATCAAAATCATACAAAATAATTTCTCTGACCACAGTGGAGTAAAGCTGGAAATCTACAAGGGCCAGAGGCTCAGATTTTGCAACAAGATATGGAAATTAAACAGCACGCTTTTAGAAAAACAGTGGGTCAAGGAGGAAATCTCAGAAGAAATTAATAACTACCTTGAAACTAATGAAAATGATAACACAACATACCAAAACTTATGGGATGCAGCAAAAGCAGTACTGAGAAGGAAATTTATAGCCATAAATTCATACATTAAAAAAGAAGAAAGAGCTAAAATCGAAGAACTAACTGCACACTTGGAGAAATTAGTAAAAAAACCCAACAAAGTAACCCGAAAGGAAGAAGAAAGAAAGAAATAACAAAGATAAGAGCAGAAGTAAATGAAATAGAAAATAAGAAAGCACTTGAAAAGATAAACAAAACCAAGAGCTGGTTCTTTGAGAAGATCAATAAAATTGACAAACCCTTAGCTAGATTAACAAAGAAAAAAAGAGAGAAGATGCAAATACACAAAATAAGAAATGAGAAAGGCGATATCACCACAGACCCCACAGAAATGAAGACTATCATAAGAGGATATTTAGAAAAACTATATTCCAACAAGAAGGACAATTTAGAGGAAATGGACAAATTCCTAGAAACACATAAGCAACCTCTATTGACGAAAGAAGAAATTGATGATCTCAACAAACCAATCACAAGTAAAGAGATAGAATCAGTCATTGAAAACCTTCCCACTAAGAAGAGCCCTGGGCCAGATGGTTACACAGGTGAATTCTACAAAACATTCCATAAAGAACTAATGCCAATTTTGCTGAAACTCTTCCAAAAAATTTGAAACAGAAGGAACATTGCCTAACTCATTCTATGATGCCAACATTACCCTAGTACCAAAGCCAAACAAAGACACCACAAGAAAGGAAAATTACAGACCAATTTCTCTAATGAACCTAGATGCAAAAATCCTCAACAAAATACTTGCTAATCATACTCAACAACACATTAAACAAATTATACACCATGACCAAGTGGGATTCATTCTGGGTATACAAGGATGATTCAACTTAAGAAAATTGAACAATGTAATACACCATATAAACAGATTGAAGGGAAAAAAATCACATGATTATATCTATAGATGCAGAAAAAGCATTTGACAAAATACAGCACACTTTCTTGATAAAAACACTCCAAAAGATCAGAATACAAGGAAATTTTTTGAACATGATAAAGAGTATATATGAAAAACTCACAGCCAACATCATTTACAATGGAGAAATCCTAAAATCCTTCCCTCTAAAGTCAGGAACAAGACAAGGATGCCCACTATCACCCCTTTTATTTAACATTGTTTTAGAAGTACTTGCTCGGGCACTGAGACAAGAACCAGATATAAAAGGCAACCAAATTGGAAAGGAAGAAGTCAAATTTTCATTATCTGCAGATGACATGATCCTATACACAGAAAACCCTGAGAAGTCTACAAGAAAACTTCTAGAATTCATAAATGAGTTCAGTACAGTCACAGGTTGTGAGATCAATGCGCAAAAATCAGTAGCTTTTCTGTGCACCAATAATGAACAATCTCAGGAGGAAATCAAGAAACAAATAAAATTTACAATAGTAAATAAAAAAATCAAATACCTAGGAATCAACTTAACCAAAGATATAAAAGACTTATACACAGAAAACTACACAACACTATTCAAGGAAATCAAAGAAGACTTAAATAAATGGAAGAATTCCCTGTTCATGGATAGGAAGACTAAATATTATTAAGATGCCTATCCTACCAAAACTGATCTACAGATTCAATGCAATCCCAATAAAAATCAACATAGCACTCTTTAATGAAATAGAAAAACTAGCTATGAAATTTATTTGGAAAGGAAAGAGGCCCTGAATAGCCAAAGACATATTGAAAAAGAAAAATGAAATTGGAGGAATTATACTACCTGACTTCAAAACATACTACAAAGCTACGGTAGTGAAAACAGCATGGTATTGGCACAAGGATAGGTACACTGACCAATGAAACCAAACTGAGAGTTCTGATCTAGCTCCTCATATATACCGTCATATAATATTCGATAAGGCCACCAAACCTTCTCAACTGGGAGACAATGGCCTCTTCAATAAATGGTGCCTGGAGAACTGGATATCCATATATAAAAGAATGAAAGAGGATTACCAACTCACACCTTATACAAAACTAAGCACCCTCTTGATAGAGAGGTGGAGTGGACATAGCCATTCCAGGGTCCACAGAATGGAGGAGTGGTATATGGATTGGAGTGGACTTGCTGATGCTCTATTCTGGAATTGTTGTGATTAGTGATGGAGGTAAATGTGGCATCGAGGTGGAGAAAGTGGTCATGATGGCTGCTGGGGGAGGGGAGTGGGAAGAAGAGATGTGATGTGGAGGTATTTTCAGGACTTGGAGTTGTCCTGGGTGGTACTGCGGGGACAGTTACTGGACACTGTGTGTTCTCCCATGGCCCACTGGGTGGACTGGGGGTGAGTGTAAACTTGAATGTGGACCATTGACCATGTGGTGCAGCAGTGCTCAGAGATGTGTTCACTGAGTGCAGTGAGTGTCCCATGATGTTGGATGAGGTTGCTGTTGTGGGAGGAGTGGGGTGAGGGGGGTAGGGCGGGTATACGGGGACCTCTTATTTTTTTCATGTAACATTAAAAAATAAAGAAAAGAAAAAAAAAGAAATCTAGACTAAAATCATCAGATGTTGGGGAGCAGGTGTAGTTCAAGTGGTTGTGCACTGCTTCCCATATATGAGGTCCCAGGTTCGCTCCCCAGTATCTTCCAAAAAAAAAATTGCCAGTTGTTAAAAATTAAAATCTTTCCAACCTGTCGGCGTGGTATGTATTGAAGAATGGTTAAAGACACAATTAGTAATACTAAAGTTAATTTATATTTTCAACTAGACAAACATGTCCCATTATGGGTAAACAAGTAAAATCTGAAGGTAGTTTAACTTACCAACCGCAGGGCAAAGATGGAGTCTTACTTATCTCCCTAGCTTTTTTTCTAATAAATATGGTTGGATTGAATTATGAAATAAAAAACACTCATGCATGCTTTGAAGGAAAAAATCTGAAAGAAAACTATCAGATGCAATCAGTATATAAACTACACCTGAACCACTTCTCTGCTTTTCATTTCATTTGTGAGGCTAAAATGTTTTCTAAGTTTTTACAAGTCATAACAGTCTCTGAAGGAGGTAGAGTGGCAATTGCCATCATCCCAGTTCTACAGGTGTGAGAACTGAGGTCCCAGGGGCTCAGCCAAGTGTGAGGCAGTGAGAGGCAGAACTGAATGGTGTGAGAATGGGGCAGAAGGAGCAGAAATGGGGTTCCCTTTCTATTCCTATTTTCCCTGAGGAATGCCTGGCATCACATTCTGGTACAAGAGGAGAAATTGCTGCCTGCCCAGACAGACTGAGCAAGGAGTCAAATCCCTGGACTCCATGAGGGCAGGGACTCTGCTTCATTCATCACAATATGCCCACCCCACCCTCTACAACCCCAATTCCTACCTAACTCAGCACTGGGCTTGTCACCAGTGAACTCAGGTTGACTCAAAGAATGGACAAAGGAATGAATGCCTGTGACTCCTATTTTGATGTTTGAACCATTAAACTGATATTTCTTAAAATGGTACCATTAGCCCCTTTAGAAGAGAAAAAGCCTCTAGCATCCACTCTTTGCAATTGTTCCTGCAGAAACAGCAATAGGTATCTCTCCAGATGACAAAGGACCATGTGCATTGTTTTGGTTTTAGTGATGCGCCGTTGTAATAAAATAAATACCTAAGTAATAAATAAACACAAAAAGTACCATCTGTGGGGATGAGTCTTCCATTTGTGATGAAGTGAGAAAACTATAAAATATATTATTCAGGGAAGTGGACTTGACCCAATTGATAGGGCATCCATCTACAAAAAAAAAAAAAAAAAAAAGGGATACAATCAAAAACCTAACTGTACACCTGGAGGAACTAGAAAAAAAACAACAAACTAATCCCAAAACAAGCAGAAAGAAAGAAATAACAAAGATCAGACAGAAATGAAATTGAGAACAACACCACACACAAAAACAATACAGAGAATCAACAAAACCAAAACTTGGTTCTTTGAGAAGATCAACAAAATTGACAACCCATAACTAACCAACAAAGAAAAAAAGATAGAAGATGCAAAAAAATAAAATCAGAATTGAGGGAGGGCATTACTACTGGTCCTACAGAAATATGAAAGATCATAAGAACAAATTAAACAACTTAGATGAAATGGACAACTTCCTAGAAACACACAAACTACCTATACACTGACTCAAGAAGAAATAAAAGGTCTCAACAAACTGATCACAAGCAAAGAAACTGATTCAGTCATAAAAACTTCCCAACAAAGAAAAGCCCTCGGGAATTTTACCAATCATTTCAAGAAGAATTAATACCAATCCTGCTCAAACTTTTCCAAAATATTGAAGAGAAGGGAACAATACCTAACTCATTCTATGAAACCAACATCATACTAATTCTAAAGCCAGATATAGATACTACAAGAAAAAAAAATCACAGACCAATCTTTCTCATGAATATAGGTGCAAAAATCCTCAACAAAATGCTTGCAAATAGAATCCAACAGCACATTAAAATAATTACACACCATTGTCAAATAGGTTTTATCCTAGGTATGGTTCAACTCAAGAAAATCAATTAATGTGATACACCACATTAACAAATCAAAGGAGAAAAATCACATGATCATCTCTACTGATGCATAAAAAGCATTTGACAAAATGCAGCATCCTTTCTTGATAAAAACACTTCAAAAGATAGGAACAGAAGGAAATGCCCTCAACATGATACAGGGCATATATGAAAAACCCTGAGCCGACATTGTACTCAGTGGTGAAAGTTCGAAAGCTTTCCCTCTAAATCGGGATCAAGACAAGGATGCTGACTGTCACTATTGTAATTTAACATTGTACTAGAAGTTCTGGCTAGAGCAATGAGGCAAGAAAAAAAAAATGAATCCAAATTGGAAAGTAAGAAGTAAAACTTTTCCTATTTGCAGATGACATGATCTTATATTTTTTTAAAAAACAAAATCAACAATGAAACTACTAGAGACAATAAACTAATTCAGCAAAGTGATGGTATACAAGATCAATACACAAAAATCAGAAGTGTTTCTATACACTAGAAATGAACAATCTGAGGAGGAAATCAGGAAACCAAATCCATTTATGATAGCAACTAAAAGAATAAAATACGTAGGAATAAATTTAACCAGGGATGTAAATGATCTGTACTCAGAAAACTACAAACCATTACTAAAAGAAATTAAAGAAGACCTAAACAAATAGAAGGACATTCTGTGTTCAGATTGGAATACTGAACATCGCGAAGATGTCAAATCTACCCAAACTGATGTACAGATTCTACACAATAACAATTAAAATTTGAACAACCTAGTTTACAGAAAATGAAAAGTCAAATATCAAATTATTTGGAAGAGAAAGAGATCCTAAATAGATGTGTTCCAGAGGAAATACAAGTGGCAAAAAGCACATGAAAAGATGTTCAACATCACTAGCTTTTAGGGAAATGCAAATCAAAACTACAATGTAATATCATTTCACACCTATTATTACAGAATAGCCACTATTTTTTTAAAAACACAGAAAAACACTAGTGTTGGAGAGGATGTGGAGAAATAGGAATGTTTATTCGCTGTTGGTGGGAGCGTAAAATGGTGCAGCCGCTGTGGTAGACTGGCAGTTCCTCAAGAAGTTAAATATAGAACTGCCGTACAATCAGGCAATTCCATTCTTAGGAATATACTCAGAATAACTGAAAAGAGGGACTTGAACAGACATTTGCACATGATATTCATAACAGTGCTATTCACAGTTGCCAAAAGATGTAAAAAACCAGGTGCCCATCAACTGATGAATAAATAAAGAGTGTGTATATATATACAATGGAATATTATTCAGCTGTAAGAAGAAATGAAGTCACGGTGCATATGACAATATGGATGAACCTTGAGGACATTATGCTGAATGAAACAAGCCAGACACTAAAGTGCAAATATTGTATGATCTCACTGATAAGAACTAAACATAATGAGCAAGGTTATAGAGTTTATTTCTCTTCTGGGCACCAGAAAATAGAATGAGGATAGAGAATAGGGAGCAGTGGATTAATACATGTAGAAATGGTAATAAGTTGATTGTAAATGCTTGTAATTGGATAAAGGTGATGACAGCACATTAAAGCAACTGCAGGTAGCAGCAACAATATGGGAAAGTTTAGAGTTGTGCGTGTCACTAGAAGAAAAGCTAAAGTATGAAACATGGGACTGTATAGCATAGTGAACCTTGTTGCCAATGACGAGTGTGGCTAACAGTACAAATATAAGAATGTTCTTCCACGAATCAGAATACGTATATGTTACTTTACATAATGTTAATAATAAGGTAGTATCTGAGCTAAAATGCACCTAAAGCAATCTATGGACTGCAGTGAATAATAATATTCATTAATATTTATATTTTTCATCAATTGTAAAAAATTAATATTTTTTCATCAATTGTAAAAAAAGAGAATTATCCTAAGCGGCAGAAACCAGACACAAAGTACTGTATATTGTTTGACTCCATTTATATAAATTGAAAATATAAATGAATATATAGAGATGGAATTGGATTAGCGGATATGTATGGCAGAGGATGAAAAGTGGGATTGAGAGTTAACTGCTAAGAGGGGGTTTCTTTTTGGAGTAATGAAAATGCTCTAATATTGATTATAGTGATGAATGCACAACTCTGTGATTATACCAAAATCCACTGAATGTAAACTTTGGATGAACTGTATGGTATAAGATATATTTCAGTAAAATTGCTTTAAAAAACAACAATAAGCAAGCAACCTAGCAAACAAATGAAAAAACTCAGAATACCAATTTATCAATTTCAATCAGAATTTTTGTATAGATAAGTTTACAAGGGAAGGCAAAATAAATCTAAACTTTGCTAGATGAGTATTGTAGGGGGAACTGTGTGCTTTAGCGGAAAGCTATGCTTTGTTTAACCATACACTCCTTAGACCATAATCTGAATTATCAGATTCTACCCTGTGATGGGTTAGGCTAACGTGTCAACTCGACCAGGTAATTGTGCCCAGTTGTTTGGTCAAGGAAGCACTGGGCTAACTGTAATACAAGGGCATTTATGGACTTTAGTCACCATTGACTTTACTGCAGTGGTAAATCATAGATAGCTGATTACAATTACATCAATCAGGGAGATTGCCATCAGCAATGAGTGACACTTTATCCAATCAGTCAAATGCCTTAAAAGGGAAGGTGATTCCAGCATTGAGTGAGAATTTCCTAGTTCGTCTTTGGACAGCCAGCGTCTCCCCAAACTCATCAAGGACCTTCACTGGACTTTCATCGGAGCCCCTGGTTGAAGCCTGCCTGCGGAACTTGGACTTGTGCATCCCACAGTAGTATGAGAGACTCTGATAAAATGTATTATTGACAGGCATCTCTTGTTGATTCTGTTTCCCTTGAGAACCCTGTATAATACATAGCCTGTTGTTGTTGTTAAGCAATTTTCCCTATTAGCTTTTACTGTAGAAAACTGGCATCAGTGCAAAATACTTCTTGCCTCTAGACAAGCAAATTCTGTCTGCTGGTGGTTCAAGTGGCTTCCCTCCTCCACTGTGGATTTTCTGATTCATAAATGTGTCTGTATTTTGGATTCTCTCTTTGAACTGATTATAAAATCTTACCAGTTCCCTCATTTCATTAATGATTTAAATATAAAAACAGGTTCATTAAAAGAGTTTCAGTTGTAAGTGTATATGAATATATGTATTAGATCAATATGTATTTTTTACCGTGGGTTACCACTAGAGGAATGAAAGGACTGCATGGACAATTCAGCAATGCAAGAGCTCTTAAATAAGCTTGTGTAAGGGTTGGTTGTGTGAGGGAAGATGTTATATCTTCCGACAAGGGTCTGCAGGGCAAATATTGTTTCTTGCACTGGTTTTAAAACAGGACTTAGGAAAATCAAAACCAAGAGGGTGAGGGTGACAGCAGTCTTAGAAGAACTACTGTTAAATGCCCAGGATAATTGAGAAAAAAAGGAAGAGATGGTAAGGCTTCTATGGGAACTAAGGAGCTAAGATTCTGCCTGGCTGGGTGGACGTCCACCTGAATGACTTGGGTTCTAGTGAAGCTAAAGATCTTCCTCAGGTCAATCAGTGGCTGAGGCCAACAAACCACAAAGTAGATCCAAGGTAAAAATGCTCCCAAATCTAGGAACTGGGATGTATCTTTCACACCTCAGCAGGACTGTGAGACTTCTGTTTTTCGGGTTTTTAAAAAATTTTTATTAGGGAAGTGGACTTGACCCAGTGGTTAGGGCGTCTGTCTACCACATGGGAGACCCTGGGTCTCCTTGACCCGTGTGGAGCTGGCCCATGCACAGTGCTGATGCGTGCAAGGAGTGCCCTGCCAAGCAGGGGTGTCCCCTGTGTAGGGGAGCCCCACACACAAGGAGTGCTCCCCATAAGGAGAGCTGCCCAGGGCGAAAGAAAGTGCAGCCTGCCTAAGAATGGTGCCACCCACATGGAGAGCTGACACAAGATGATGCAACAAAAAGAAACACAGATTCCCGTGCCGCTGACAACAGAAGCGGACAAAGAAGACACAGCAAATAGATACAGAGAACAGACAACGGGGTGGGGGGAGAAAGGGAGAGAAAAAAAAAAAATTTATTAGAGCAATTGTAGCTTTACAGAAACATTATGCATGAAGTACAAGGTTCTCATATACCACTCTCACAAACACAGTTTCCCTATTATTAACATTTTGCATTAATTTATGACACAATATTATAATTATGTTATTAACTTTAGCACACTATTTACAGAGTGTTGTCTAGTTCTTTGGGTTTGTGTGTGTGGTAACATATGTAACCTAAACTTTCCCTTTTTTTTCGAATATATAATTCAGAGGGTTAATTACATATGCCAAGTTGTGTCTCCATCACCATCACACATTGCCAAAACTTTTCTATTACCCCAAACGGAATCTCCATACCAAATGAATTTTTTTTAAAAATTTACTAATTTTTTATTTATTTCTCCCCTCAACATCCCCCCACCAGCGTTGTCTGCTCTCAGGTCCATCTGCTGCGTGTTCTTCTGTGTCCACCTGCATTCTTGTCAGTGGCACCGGGAATCTGTGTCTCTTTTTGTTGCGTCATCTTGCTGCATCAGCTTTCCATGTGTGCGGAGCCACTCCTGGGCAGCCTGCGCTTTTTTCGCACGGGGCTGCTCTCCTTGAGGGGCGCACTCCTTGTGCGTGGGGCTCCCTTACATGGGGGACACCCCTGCATGACACGGCACTCCTTGTGCACATCAGCACTGTGCGTGGGTCAGCTGCCCACATGGGTCAGGAGGCCTGGGTTTAAACCTTGGACCTCCTATGTGGTAGGCAGATACTCTATCAGTTAAACCAAATTAGCTTCCCCTAACCGAATATTAATGCCCAACACCCTTCCCCTTCTTGGCCCTTGGTAACCTGTATTCTAGCTTCTGACTTCATGAATATGTTTATTTTGTTTATTTCATATGAGCAAGATCATACAGTATTTACCCCTTTGTGTCTGGCCTATTTCACTCAACATGATGTCTTCAAGGTTCAGCTACGCTGTCATAAGAATCAGAACTTCATTCCTTTTTATGGCCAAATAATATTCCATTGTACATACATCTCACATTTTGTTTATCTAGTCATTGGTTGATGGATACTGGGTTGCTTCCACTTTCTGGAAATTATGAATAATGCCACTATGAACATCATGTGCAAATGTCTGTTTGAGTCCCTGCTTCAATTCTTTTGGGTATATATGTAGAAGTCAGATTGCCAGGTCATATTGTAATTCTCTCTGGACTGTTTTCCACAATGGCTGCATCATTTTACATTCCCACCAACAATGGAAAGTGATCCTATTTCACTGCATCATTTTCAGCACCTGTTAGTTTCTATTTTTTAATGGTAGCTTTTATAGTGTGTGTGAGACAGTATCTCAATGTAGGGTTTTGTTTGTTTGTTTGTTTTTAGGAGGTACCAGGGATTGAACCCAGGACCTCGTACATGGAAGGCACTCAACCACTGAGCTACTTCTGTTCCCCAATGAGAGTTGGTTTTTTCATTTGTTTGTTTTGTTTTTAGGAAGTACCATGGATTGAACCCGGGACTCTGTACATAGGAAGCAGGTATTTAACTACTTGAGCTACATCTGCTCCCCTCAATGTAGTTTTGATTTGCATTTCCCTGATGGCTAATAACTGTAAGCATCTTTTCATGTGCTTCTTGGCCATTTCTATATCTTCTTTGAAGAAAGGTCCGTCTTCTTCCCATTTATAAATTGGGTCATGTGTCTTTTTATTGTTCGTTGTAGAAGTTCTTTATAAATTGTGGGTATTTGTAGCAGTTTGATATGGTTATAAATTCCAAAAATAGATACTGAATTATGCTTGTAATCTGATCTGTACCTGGGCATGATTGAGTTATGATTAGGGTGTTGAGTCCCCACCCCTTGGTGGGTGGGGACTCACAGATAAAAGGAATGGCAAAGGAGTTTTGATGTTGGAATTTGATGCTGAAGTCTTAAGCTGGAGCCCGGGGGAAAGAGACAGAGCCATTCGCCTGATAGTCTACAGCTGACTTTGTGGAGAGAGGCAAAGCCTAGAGAGCCTCATAGTTTACAGCTGACTTTGTGGAGGAACTAGAGGAACTGAGCCCAGAGGAACCCAGAAAGCCTGAACCCTCACGGACGTCAGCAGGCATCTTGCTTCAATATGTGGAAACAGACTTTGGTGAAAGAAGTAACTTATGCTTATGGCCTGGTAACTTAAGCCCCTATCCCAAATAAATACCCTTTATAAAAGCCAACCAATTTCTGGTATTTTGCATCAGTACCTTTTTTGGCTGACTAATACAGTATTGAGCCCATAATTATCAGATACGTGGCTTCCAAATATTTTCTCTCATTCTGTTGGTTGCCTTTTTACTTTCTTGATAAAGTCTTTTGATGCACAAATGTTTTAAAATTTGATGTGTTCTATTTATCTATTTTTTCTTTTGTTGCTTGTGCTTTTGGTGTAAAGTATAAGAACCTACTGCCTAGCAAAAAGTCCTGAAGATGTTTCCTATGTTTTCTTCTAGGAATTTTATTGTTTTCCTGCTTACATTTAGGTCTTTTATCCATTTTGAATTAATTTTTGTATATCGTATGAGGCAGAGGTCCAATTTCATTCTTTTTTAAAATCTATTTTAATTGATACATATAAATAAAGCATACAATCTATCCAAAGTGTACAACCTATGCAAAGTGTACAATCAATGGTATTTGGTACAAACACATAGTTGTGCATTCATCACTTATATTAGAGCATTTCAATTTCATTCTTTTCTTTTTTTTAAAGATTTTATTTTATTTATTTCGCTCCCCTTCCCCGCCCCCCCCCCCCCCCGTGTTGTCTGTTCTCTGTGTCCATTTGTTGCGTGTTCTTTGTCTGCTTCTGTTGTTGTCAGTGGCATGGGAAACTGTGTTTCTTTTTGTTGCGTCAACTCTCCGTGCCTGCGGCGCCATTCCTGGGCAGGCTGAACTTTCTTTCCCGCTGGGCAGCTCTCCTTATGGGGCGCACTCCTTGCATGTAGGGCTCCCCTACGCAGGGGACACCCCTGCATGGCACAGCACTCCTTGCGCGCATCAGCACTGCACGTGGGCCAGCTCCACACGGGTCAAGGAGGCCTGTGGTTTGAACCACGGACCTCCCATGTGGTAAACGGATGCCCTATCCACTGGGCCAAGTCTGTTTCCCTCAATTTCATTCTTTTCTATCGAATATTCAGTTCTCCCAGGATGATTTGTTGAAGAGACTATTTTTTCACATTAAGTAGACTTGACACTCTTGTCAAAAATCAATCAGCAGGAAACGGATGTGGCTCAACCAATTGGGCTCCTGTCTACCATATAGGAGGTCCAGTATTCAATACCCTAGGCCTCCTGGTGAGGCCAAGCTGGCCCACACAGCAAGCTCGCCCATGCAGAGTGCTGGCCCTCTGGGAATGTTGCCCAGTGTGGGAAATACACCCTGCACAGGAGTGCCGGCTGACATGGGGAGCTAGCACAGTAAGATGACATAACAAAAGAAACAGAGGAAAGAAAATAAGAAGAAATAACAGAACAGGGAGTTGAGGTGGCACAAGAGAGTAATAACCTCTCTCCCACTCCGGAAGGTCCCAGGATCGGTTCCCAGAGTCGTCTAATGAGAAAACAAGCAGACACAGAAGAATACATGTGAATAGACACAGAGAGCAGACAACAGGGGGAATAGGGGTGGGGGAGGAAGAAATTTTTTAAAGCAGGTGTAGCTCAGTGGTTGACCACCTGCTTTGCATGTACGGGGTCCTGGGTTCAATCCCTGGTACCTCCCCCCCCAAAAAAAAATAAATTAGCCATATGAAAGGGGTAGTATAGGGATGTAAATATCAATTGAACCCAGAGATGGACAAGGATTGTGGTTAACAACACAAACATGAGAAAGTTCTTCTAGAAACTAGAACAAATGTACTTCACTATTACAGGATGGTAGGAATATGGTTATGCATGGGAAAAATACAATTAATGTAATTTATGGATTATAGTTAATAATACTGTAATATTTTTTCATCCATGTCAAAGAAGGTAATATATTAATGCTAAACGTCAATAATAGGGTGGTATGGGATTTTTTCTTTTGGACTAAAGAAAATGTTCAAAAATTTACTGAGGCAATGACTGTACAACTCCATGTTGAAAGTGAGTGCCACTGACTGTATACTTGGATAGACTGTCCAAGGCATAAGACTGTGTAACACAGTGAACCTGTGGTGGTAGGTGGATTGTGGTTAACCATTCAAATATGACAGTATTCTCTCATGAACCATAACAAATGTACAATACTAATACACGGTGTTAATAATAGAGGGTGTAAGGAAAAATACCAAATGTAAGGTATTGACCATAGTTCTTTCATAATTTGTAGCAAACGTCCCACAGCAGTGGAGGGGTTGATGGAGGGGTGATGTGTAGAAGTTTTGCAGGTTGTGTGTGATTGTTCTGTAGGTGCATAACTTCTCTAATAAAAAATATATATCTTTTAAAGAAATCAACTAGCATAGGTATGTGAGTTTATTTTCTGAACTCTTAATTCCATTCCATTGGTATATTTCTCTGTCCTTGTGTCAGTATAAACTTTTGATTTCTGTAGGTTTGTAGGAAGTTTAAAATCAGGAAGTGTGAGTCCGCAACTTTGTTCTTTTTAAAGATGTTTTTGGCTATTTGGCAAGGAGCCCTTGCCTTCCATACGCATTTGATGATTGGCTTTTCCATTTCTGCAAAAGAGGCTGCTGGAATTTTTATCAGGATTGTGTTAAATCTGTAAGTTGCTTTGGGTAGCATTTCAGGTCTTAATCTTTAATCATTCCATAATACTGGTTAAAAATATCTCATTTTATGGAAAGGTATCTATCTTACTGAAGATGGGATCAAGGGAGGATTTTGAGGGATCCCTGTGGCTCCCCCAATTTTTTTTTTAAACATTCATCGCTTTTATTTTATTTTATTTTTTGAACTATTCTTTGTAATTTTCCAACTTTTATTAGAAAAGTTGTGAGTTTACAGAATAATCATGCATAACATACAGGATTCCCATACACCACACTACCACCAACCCTTTACATTGTTTTGGAATATGTGTTACAAATGATGAAAGAGTATCATCAAAATATTACTGCTAACTATACGCCATGGCTTACATTTGGTACATTCTTTTTCATAAACCTCCCTACTATTAACACCCTGTATAAGTATTGTACTTTTGTTACAGTTCATGAGAGAACTTTCATATTTATACTGTTAACCACAGTCCGTCATCCGCCACAGGGCCCACTGTGTTATGCAGTCCGTGCCTTGTACCATCTATCCAACGTGTACACTCAGTGGGTCTCATTTTCATCATAGAGTTGTGCTACCATCACCTCATTGATTTTAGAACATTTTCATTACTCCAAAAGGAAAAATGCCATACCCCCGTATACCCTCCTATTGTTGACCCTTAGCCTCGATAGAGTACCTTCTTTGCCTTCAATGCAAGAATATTGCAATATTGCTGTTACCTATAGTCCATTAATTACATTACATTAATTTCATTTTCCCCCTATATCACCCTATTCTTTTTTTAAATTAAAGTTAATAGATCACAAGGAATGTTACATTAAAAAATATAAAAAACAAAAAACATAAGAGGTTCCCATATAACCCACTCCCCACTCCCACCACACCATTTTTGTAAATTGTATTTTTTTGAAGATATATCACACAAAAAAATGTTACATTAAAAAGTATAAGAGGTACCTGTATACCCCGCACCCCTCCCACCCCACTCCTCCCACACCAACAACCTCCCTCATCACTGTGGCACACTCATCGCACTTGGTGAACACATTTTGGGGCACTGCTCTCTACACAGATAATAGTTTACCCTGTAGTTCACACTCTCCCCCAGTACATTCAGTGGGTTATGGCAGGATATATAAAGTCCAGCATCAGACCTGAAATATCATTTGGCTACCCCAAATTGAACCTTAAACATTAATACTGTTCTGGACTCTTTCCTTATTCCCTCTGATCAAATTCCTGACTTTGGTGTACCTGTCAAATTTCTAGAACCAGGAGAGAGTTTTCACTTGATCATTAAACACCCAGGATACAAGAGCCTGCCAGAAGGCAAAGCTTGAGTCAAGGAACCCCACCTCATAATGGAGGAGGTCCAAAGATGAATGCAGCCGACCCCAGGATCAGCACTGGAAAGAAGTAAGGGGTCAGAAGGACCACCGAGAAGCATCAGGAAAGGCATGAACCATCAAATTTCTCCACTTGAAAATAAAAAACAAGACCCTTCTGATTTCAGAAAATTTCAAACACATACAAAAGTAGAAAAAACAATATAGTGAAATTCCATGTACCCCACCACCTAACTTCAATAATGATCAACATATTTTCCATTATTATTTCATCTCTCTTCACTTCCTGCCCTCACTTTTTTATTTTCCTAGAGTATTTTTAAAGCAAACCTAGTTACCACATTATTTCAATTATGTGGTATGTATCACAAATGATAAGAGCATTTAAGACCACAATATCACTATCACATCTTTTAAAACTGATGATAATTCATTAATATTATCTATAACTCAGACTGTGTTCAATTTCTGCCTTTATTGCACAGACATCTTTTTATTGTTGGTTTATTCAAATTAGGAACTGTATGCATTTTGGCCAATAGAGATTTGAGACAAATCAGCTAAGTGCAGTGGATAAATTAGAAAAGAAAAAGCCTCTGAACTCTCACATCTTTAGACTTTCTTTTGCCTCTTAAAGTAGAATGGGAATGTGGTGAATTAGTACAGAATGCCACTTTTTAATAATTTAGAAATATGATAAGACTTCTCTGGTATTAAAAAATCAATTATGTTATTTAATCTCTTACTCAATGGTGAGATCCAACTGGATTGTTAGATTATTCAATAACTATCTAGACACTAAGAATATGTTTTCATTTTCTTCTAACCTATTTTTCCTTTTTTATTTTTAGATGCCATATTAAATAAACCATGGAATTACTCCCACAGCAACCCTTAATTATGTATGCTCTAAGAACGGTGGTTGCGTACAGAACAATACAAATATGCTTCATCCCCTATGAAAAATAGCACAGATTTATTGATCTTTGCATTTTGAAAGAAAGAAATGTGAGTAGTCTAAACATATATCATGTGAGACAACTTTTGAAATGTCAATTGAAAATGAAAACTCTAATTCTGTACGTTTTGGGTAAATAATACTGTCCCATTGTCATTGTGTGATTGTTCTAAAGAGCAAATTTTTTAAAGGTTGATAATTTCTTAAATTTGTTAATAGAATATTTTTGTGTATAAAAATGATAGCAAAGTCAAAAGAAGTCTTTCTTACCAAGAAATCAAGTTCCTCATTTAGATTGTGGTACTTATCCAGTTTGGCTCCCAGTAAGATAGGTACATCTTTGACATTCTTGGCTTCATTTGGATCAAAGTCTGTGACCTAAGAGTAAATATATTTGCACTCAATTTCAATACTTTCACAGTCCTTGGAATATGTGACAATAAATCATTTATTGGTCTAAAAATCAGTGAGATCTTCTGCGGTTAGAATCACAGAAGTATAGAACTTAGAGCTAGAAGGACTTCAGCAAATCACCTGCGCTCTCCCTGTCTCAGGTGGGGAAGGAATTATTGGCCTCATTTTTACAGCTAAGGTTAACAGTTTATAGCCAAATAAGATCTTCATACATATTTAAAATTGTGTAATTATCTATATGATTTCATATTTATTTCTATAGCAGCAATATACTATATTTCAAGGTATCTAAGGGAAGAAATCCACAATTTCCACCTGAAGCACAGCACTCTAAAAAAAAACAGAAAACAAAACAAAACAAAATGAAGCTAATCCTAATGACAACACAAGGGTTCAAAATTCAACAAATGAGATTTACTTTACAAGCATGTTTTACCACCCTATAAGAATACAATCCTCCAAAAGTAATAGATTAGTAAGGCCCTGGCTATACCTAGTTCTTTCTCTAGGAAAACATCCGGGCAAGTGCATGCCAAAGCCTGAGTTACTTGTTCCATGACTAAAGCACATTCAAGATTTATAAATTTTTCTAAGACATTTCTGTGACACTTAAATGAATCCTCTTTCATGATTCAGATGAAAACATGTAAAAACTGTCAATAAATAGAAATGCAAGAAGCATAAAAACATGATAGTTTGTAATCTTTTAATATTGATATTATGATCAAAAGGTTTATTACAGCTGTGTTATATGTATTTCCCTCCGTGTTCTCATCCTTTGACAGCTTTATATATTGTCACTTTGCACAATTGAGAGGACATACTCAAGTTCATCGTTGGAAGGTCTTGCCATCTGGAGCAAGTGCATGCTTCAGATGATCCCAAACAACAATCATTCATGTCCCATTTCAACTTTTGTGTCAAGTTTCCATGCTACAATTCACAATTTACTTTTAACCTTATCCAACCATTACACAAAATATTTTTTAAAATGAAGAGTTGCAGTGAGACTGTAAAATGAAAGCCTATACATAAGAAAGTCCAAGGGCCAAAAAACTATTATCCAATTGTGTTTAAATCATCCAAAACCATATTACAAGCCCCAACCAAACCATACAATTCAGAAACAAGCCCAAGTCCATACTTGTACAAGTCATTCTCCTTTACAATGCAACCAGGAGGAGGCAGCTTATAAAATACGGTTTGGCTAGGTTTGCAGGTCAGAGCCAGAAAATAGAGGAGGGTCTTCTACTAACTTCTTTTTTTTTTTTTTTTTAATTATTTATTTATTTATTTTTTAAAATTACGTTATGAAAAATATGAGGTCCCATTCAACCCCACCGCCCCCGCCCCCCACTCCCCCCACAGCAACACTCTCTCCCATCATCATGACACATCCATTGCACCTGGTAAGTTCATCTCTACTAACTTCTTTAGTGGTAAGTTTTTTGCAAGGTTGTCTGAATTTTATTTTTCTTGTTTTTGTTAATTCTGTCATCCAGAAACTTGGAGGGACTGGACTATATACAGGCAAGCTTACAGGTCTAATAACTTCCTTTCTCCTAGGCAATTCCATCACCTTTAATCGGTGGCTAAATTTCGTTAATGGGTTATTGGTTCTATAACTATTTTCTATTTGGTAGAATGAAGTTTCAAAAATAGTGTTGTCAATTATAGATACATAGGCTTCCATCCTTCTAAATTATACATAAGTTTGAAATATTTTGCTCATTACAAGATTGGGATATATTCCTTTGAAGTAAAAATTAACAGTGACTTCTACACTGCTACAGTTGTTGCTCTCCCTCTGACAAATCTAGTTTAGTAACAGAGCTGTCATTAGGCTGAGGAGTTGTTAAAGTGACTGGGAGGATATGTTTCAATTCTCCCCATAGCATCTTATGAGAATGCCTACCATTTGAGACTAAGTGGCATATTCTATAAATGAAGCGATAGTAACTGTGGCTGTCTGCCTAGGTCAAATCAAATATTATTTGAACATTTTTGGCTGACTTCAGGTTTTCTTCAGCTTGTGTGGTGGTTTGGAGCTGCATATACCCCTCAGAAAAACATGCTCTTAAATCTAATCCATTCCTGTAGGTGTGAACCTATTGTAAGTAGGACCTTTGACAGGGTGACTTCAGTTAAGATGTGACCCACCTCATTCAGGATGGGGCTTAATCCTGTTACTGGAATCCTTTATAAGAGAATGAAACTCAGAGGAAGAAAAACACGGGAAGCAAGAAGCTGAAACTCAGTGGAACCGGGAGGAGAAGGGAGAGGCCAGGAGAGGCGGCTTGTGCATTGCCGTGTGACAGAGGAGCCCAAGGACCAAGGCCTGCTGGCAGCCAGCCCACAACACCAGTACTGGGCAAGAAACACCTCCTTGACGACGCCTTGATTTGGACTTTCTCTAAGCCTCAAAACTGTGAGCTAATAGTTTAAAGCAACCCATCGCATGGTATTTGCTTGAGCAGAGCCAAAGAAATGAAAACATTCTTAACTCAATGACGACATACTACAAGGTGCTGAAAAACCACAGTTTTAGGAATTGTTTGAAAAAAAATCTTTCATCAGCATCTTTCTGATTACTGTTTCTTGACTTTGGAACCAACTTTTGTCTTTGTAAGGTCAGTGGCTTCATTTTAGGCATGATGTAACACGGAAAGGTTCTGAGGCTCGGCAAGGGTACAGTTTAGGAACAGTGCAGACTCCTGTGGGCACCGAATTCTGATTTACCAGTAAACACTTTCCATTTTCAAAACAAAGTGATGTTTTTCAATTTGTTGTTTCTCTATTAGCAAGTTAGAGACTCTGAACAAAGCTTTACTTTTAGTCTTTGAGGGGCCCCTTTAGATCATGAAAGGGATATCAAGATGATTTCAGCAGTTTGAGCAAATTCCATGCCAAACAAAAATAGCTTCCCTGAAGGTGTTTAAACCAGCAAGTGCCTAAGGTTTCTAAAAGTTATTCCTAATCAAGAAAGTACTCTTCACATTCTGCTTCCTGAAAATTAGCCAGTTGTCCTGAGTTCTTAAATCTGCTCCTTATTGTTCTGGACTACTTAGGACACAAAAGCTTTGTTAAATAGCCAGAGGAAGCAGTAGTTTCAAGTCTCTGTCACAGCTTGGGTTCCCAGGAAGAGATGGAGGTTTATGTGGAGGACATCTACCAGGGATTTGCTCAGAGTCAACACCTGCAGGGAAACAGAAGGAGCAGGACTGGGCAGAGAGATTGAGATGTGGGCAACAAAAGGCCTGGGTTTTCCTAGCGGGAACTCTGGAGCTAGGATACTTCTGTATCCCCAGATTGGGGTAAAGGTGCTGGACCTTTATAAATCCCCCACCCTTTAACCAGTCATTGAAGACAAACTGCCTTCAGCTGAAGGCAATCCCTAGAGAGGATTACCCTCCCAGAGGCTGTAGTAATAAAGGGTTTTCAATCCTGAAAGGGGCAATCTGGGCAGATCACCCCAACCACCTCTTCAGTATCAGATAATTTTAAATGGTTTCCATAGAATAGAGTGGCTCTTGTTTTCATCTAAGTGATTTGCAGAGTGCATATCCACATTGACAGTGAGTGTCCCAGTTGTCGGGTTTTAATCAGTGGAAACCTCTGCCTGAAATCTGGATTTGTGGACCTTGGGTCACTTGCCTGCCTGTGCCCTCTGGGGCTGCTCCACACCCAGTGCACACTGTGGACGGGCGTGACTGCCAGCTGGCTGTGACATAAGAAAGGAGGACTTTAGGGTTCAAAGAGTCATACAGTAGCCACACAGATACACAATCTCTTCACTTCTCCTAACTCTGAGGTTTGGGGGAAGGAGGTTGAAGTCATAAGACCTGATATTTTTAAAGTTTTAATAAACTTTTCTGTTACTAGTGATAAAGAAATAAGAAATTAATAGCAAAAGATCACTAGCAGGCACTTTTCTCCACAAAACTTACCACTAGCCCTCAATTCTGCCACAAAAAGGCCAATCATGGAACTGTGATCATTTCATTTTATAAAATAACCAGGATTTGGACAACCTATGTCTTTCTAGGTTATATTAATATATTTAAGTGAATTTGTCGTAAAACTAAAAGTTCACATCCTGCTGACAAGGAGCAAGGTATCTTTATGTATGGTAAAGAAAGTACATAATAAATGTTAAACTCACCTCAATAACCTGATCTTGAAAAGCTTTTTCATTAGCAATTAGTTTTCTAAAAGTTGTGATTCTGGCTTTATGATTCAGTAGCTAAGAAAAAGGGAATTTTATATTTAAGAGGAAAGTAAATAAAACTACATTTTAGAATATGTATAATAAAATCATGAAACCACATAGTACAAACCCTGTTCTCCAAGAGATAGAAATATATATATACTGTTTTTATACCTTTTGTGCATAAAAGACTTCACATAGCAGGCCTGAGAGTGCTATCCTTAGAAAGTCATGCTTGAAAGGCTGGACCTTAGCTGGCCTCCGGGACCTTGATTTCAGGAGGGTTCCCACCATTCCCTGATAAAAGCGGCTCACTGGGCCTCATGGGCAATATGGCTTATGCTGTACACTGGCTTTCCTTCTGGGAGTCTGGAATCATGGTACATGCAAGACAGAGGGTTCCCACAGGACCACCTCCCATTAAAAACCTTTGGCACTAAATCTCTGATGAGCTTCTCTGGTAGACAACATTTCACAATTGTGGTGACAATTAAATGCTGGAGGAATTAAGCGTATCCTCGGTGACTCCACTAGGAGAGGACTCATGGTAGTTTGTGCCTGGTTTCTCTGGACTTTACCTGTGTGCCTTTTACCCTTTGCTGATTTTGCCCGGTATTCTTTGCAGCCATGAATAGAACTATATGCTGAATCCTGTAAGTCCTCCCAGAGAGCGGTGCCTGGCATCCCCAACTTATATCTTGATTATTAAAGTCCAGATATTACAATTCTTCTTTAAAGAAACAAATTTGGTTAATGTGGTCTGGATGCAATCTATAATTATTTCTTACTTGTTCATTTGTTCCTTCAGAATAATAATAAATTTTAATATTCAACATTCAGTAAGGTAAAGTCTGTGGCACTGAATATTTTTTTTTTTGCCTTTTATTATCAAAGTGTTGGTATTTTTTAAAGTAGAGAAAAAAAATACATAATGTCTCTCACGTCCTGTAACCATAATCCAGTTCTTACAATGTAATAGCTAATGGCCAATCTCGTGTCCTTTATGTCCCCACACTCACTCTCTCTTCTTCCATCTGCCTTCATTGAATGAAATCACACATACCATATCATTTAATCTTTCAGTATTTGAGTAACACAGAAATTTACCAATAGAACATAAATATCTGAAATTGTATTTCTGTAGCATCCTACTCTGACCCTCCTCTGGACTTATTTTTTTTTAATGTACTTTTCTCCCCGTAAAGATACTTAGATTACATAAATGTTATATAAAAAATATAGGGATGGGAAGCAGACTTGGCTCAGTGGTTAGGGCATCCATCTACCACATGGGAGGTCTGCAGTTCAAACCCCGGGCCTCCTTGACCCGTGTGGAGCTGGCCCACGTGCAGTGCTGATGCGCAGGAGTGCCGTGCCACACAGGGGTGTCCCTGCGTAGGGAGCTCCACGCACAAGGAGTGGAAAGGAGAGCCGCCCAGCGCAAAAGAAAGTGCAGTCTGCCCAGGAATGGCGCCGCCCACACAGAGAGCTGACACAACAAGATGAGGCGATAAAAAGAAACAGATTCCTGTGCCACTGACAAAAACAGAAGCGGACAAAGAAGAACACACAGCAAATAGACACAGAGAACAGACAACGGGGGGGCGGGGAGGGAGAAATAAATAAATAAATCTTTAAAAAAAAAAAAAAAATATATATATATATATAGGTGATTCCCATATGCCCTGCTTCCTACCCCTCCCACATTTTCCCACATCAACAACATCCTTCACTAGCGTGGTACATTTGTTGCAATTGATGGACACATTTTGGAACACTGCCATTAAGCACAGAGCATAGTTTGTTTACATTGTAGTTTACACTCTCTTCCACACAATCTTGTAGTTATGGCAAGATATATAATAGCCTGTATTTGCCATTGTAATGTCATTCCAAAGTCCCAAATATGCCCCCATATTGCACCTTTTTTCCCCATCTTTCCCCTCAGAACCTCTGTTGGCCACTGCCTCCACATCAATGTTAATGGTTCTTCCATTGCTAGAATCATAGTAAGTCTATAGTAGAATACCAGTAAATCCACTCTAGCCCATCATTCCTTCCGCAGTCCTGAGGATTATGGGATGGTGATGTCTAGTCCACCTTTATTGAGAGGGGACTTAGATCTCTGGGCTTATTTTTGAACCCTGGTTTATGAAGTAGTGGCCAGTAGTTCAACAGCATGTCTGCATTTATTCCTTGGTCCTTTTCTATACAGGTGATCTAGGAAACAGAGCTTCCCCAAAACACCTGCATCACATTTCCTATCTACCTTAGCTCAGAGAAGTAATTTCCTAGCAGAGGGCTGAATTTGTTATGCTCAGGGGTCCAGGTTCGAATGAGTTTTTATTCCTTTTAGCCAAAAAAAGTTGTAACTTCTATATTCCTCTCAGATTAAAAATGGCACAATTTAACACCCTGTTATCACCTATACTAGTTAATGTACTAAGTCTCAATTTTACCCCTAAATTTCTGTACCACCATACCAAGAAAAGAATAATGGAAGAAGTTCCAGGAAAGACTTCCCTTACCCTTCTCCCACTTAAGAAGTACAATGATTTGTTTTAAATATTTCCATTATTCCATGTGATGAAGTTTGAAAATGCTACAGAATGTCAAACAATTCCTCAGGAATCAGTAGTACCACACAAAAGTGGAAAAAAAAATCATACCAACTTTTTGTAGATGGGTGAATTTTCCAACACAGACTTATTAGTTATTACACAAGCCAACTGTTGAATAATATATCTTTTAATGAGGGGCGCAGTAAAGCTAATCTGTTCAACAACAACAATGCTTTTTTTAAAAAGCCAAATTTGAGTAAATTCTTTATACTTGTTACCTTTATCTTTGACTATTTTTAAATTTTCACTAAAAATGAAACAGTTTTTAGAATGAAGAATAAATATAGTACCTCTTTGTCTAAAATTTTCTTTTTAAGGTGGAAACTCTTCCATTTCTGCAGCATTATATCACTAACTTTCTCACTCTCTTTGAAATGCTCAGCATCGGGATTGGCGCCATCCTGAGGGTAACAGTTTTCGAAAACAGATTATAAAAAGTTTTCAGTAAAGCTAAATGGAGGAAGAAAGCACAAACAGAAACAAATCTCCCTTCCAAAATAAGTGTATAAACCAAAAGAGATAAAATAATATAGAATTCAAATTTTCAACTTATGACAAGACAGTTAATAAAGGGTTAGTGTGGAAAGTTAGTATGGATTCACACTTGTATAGAAGTTGTTATTGGACCAGATTAGTATAATTGCTGGGATGTTAATACTCAACTAGAACTATTTCTGTTTATACTTTCATATGTATACCCTCCCTTAGCCCAGTTAGTTTACAAATCCAGATTTTAGACAAATTGTTACATTTGACACAATCAGAGACTCTAGCAAGGGAACCCAGAAGGAAGAGAGTGATACCAATATCACCTAGGGGTCAAGAGTGCATGCCCAGACAAGAGTAGAATACACATTCTTTTCAAGTGCACATGGGACATTCTCCAGGATAGACCTGGGGAATTCACTGAAAACCATCAGAGTTCCCAGCGTGCAGCCTGCCCTATGGAATTTGGACTCATGCATCCCCAAAGTTGTGTGGAGACAATTTTATAAAATCTCATAATATTTAAAGAGATCTCCTGTCCGTTCTGATTCCCTAGAGGACCTTAACTAATATACCATATGTGAGACTTGGGCAAGTAACTCAGCAATTTTAAGCCTCAGGTTATTTCTCGGTGTGTGTGTGTACTTGTGTGTGTTTACAGCCCAATAATATGAAGAATGATGCCAGGGTAAAATGAGATAATCCATGAAAAGCAGGGACTACAAACTCAAAAGCCTCCAAGGACAGATGAGTCAGTTGTCAAATATTTGTCGAATACCTGTCTGGAGCTGACCCGTTTTGGGAAGTGGGCCTATGACAGTGAGCAAGGCATCCTGTCTCTGGCCTTGAAGGCTTGTGCTCTAATTGAGGGTGTGGGCGTGGGAATACAGAATAAACAAACAAATGAGGTGGCTGGGATGAGAGAAGACCTCCTGAGGAGAGCGGTGAGGACAGACTCCACCGAAGAGGAAGCTGGTAGAGAAAACAGCAGCCAGCAGAGAAGCTGAGAAAGAAGAGCAGTCACCAGGGAGAGGAGAAAGCCAAGGTAATGTGGTACAGACTTAAATTTGAAGGAGAAAGGTGGGGTGAAAAGAGTTTGCAGCAAAGGACTGTCTGCCCATTTTTCAAATTCCAATCTTTAGAAACAAAACTTTGGGTGGCTATAGTCTTGTGATCCCTGCATCAAATGCTTAGCCCCATTTTGAGCATCCAATAAATGTAAGCACTCCCAAATTTTAACAAACACAAAATAGAGTTTGTGTTGGTTCAGGAATATCACAAACTCATGCCTCAAATTTCAGCTTTGATGGGTGCACTTCAAAACAAAGATAGGTAGCAGAAGGAAAAGGAAGGAACCAAAGAAGTGCTGTACCCTTATATGCTCTCTCATTGAATGTGCAGTCTTTTAATCCCCTGGCAGCAAGTATCCTTCCACCTATTTCAGTCGAAGAAATTGAGGCTGAGAAATGTTACATTACTCAGCCAAGTTCAACAGCTGAGAAGTGGTGAGGCCAGGATTTGAATTCATATGAAACTATTTTTTTTTATTCTACTCTTGTGTGTAGCTCCATATGGCACAGCCCCACACCTCCTGCTAGAGTTATATTTTAGACTGGATTAACAACAAGATGGAAATAGATTAGAGGATATGGACGGCGGGGGCTGGATAGAAGGATTAAAAGGTAAGGGTTGGGGAGCTTTACTTTCTGGAGCAATATTTTAAAAATGCTCAACTATTGATGTGGTGATGAATGCCTCTGTGATTATATCAAAACCCACTGCCCGTACATTTTGGATCATTTGTGTGGTACATGAATATATCTCAGTAAAATTACTAAAAAATAAAAATAAAAAAGTGACCAATAATTAATCACTAGGAGTAGAATGACCCAGAGCACTAACTAGATGGAGAGAGCTGTGCTAAAATTTGAAAAGGGGGAACAGATATGGCTCAAGCGATTGAGCTCCCACTACCACATGGGAGGTCCCACGTTTGGTTCCTGGTGCCTCCTAAAGATGAGCAAGACAGCAAGCTGATGTGGTGGGCAGGTGTGATGAGCTGATGTAACAAGATGACGCAACAGGAGACACAAGGAGGAAAAGCATCATGAGACACAAAAAAGCAGGGAGCAGAGGTGACTCAAGAGATTAGGTGCCTCCCTCCCACATGGGAGGTCCTGGGTTCAGTTCCTGGTGTCTCCTAAAAAGAAGACCAGCACCCAACAAACAGAAACAGCAAATGCAAACAACAAGGAGGTGGGGTGAAATGAATAAATAAAACCTCTAAATAAATAAATAAATTTTGGGAAGAACTAAATGAAGAGTTTCTCTTCTTTTCTATATTACTGTAGACTTGTGGGAATTAGGTTTGGAGAACGAAGCAGTAGGAAGAAAGAAGAGCTGTTTGGTTGGTTTAAGGGTCGGTATTTTATTTTCCATTTTTTCTGCCAAGACTTCATTCTGTCACTTTTTATTGCTTCTCTTGGTTTAGTTGAACCCTGATATTTCCTCCCACCTGATAAAAAATCTGATTTTTAAAAAATTACCGGGCACGTGAGAAGTCCCACCACTAGAGCCAGCAGATTGTGAATTTTGGAGGCCAGTTGAGTTTTTTTCGCATCTGAGGGATTCAGGCTCTCTTCTTCACAAGGTGGGCAATTCAGGAACAAACAAGAATGTATCACTTTGGCATCCTGCAGGCACAAAATCTGCATTTGTCACAATACAGACTAAGAACCCGCATTACCATTTTTTTTCATAAAAAAAGTGTTGAAGTATATCACTCATACATGTATACACAGAAACAATAACTGTATAGTACAAGTTGTGAAATTACAAAACAAAAACAGGGATAATATCATACAGGGCTCCTGTACATCACCCTACCACAAATACCTTGCATTATTGTGAAACATTTGTAACAAATTGTGAAAGAGCATCATCAAAATATTATTACTAACTATAGTTAGTATAGTTTTACATTTGGTGTAATTTTCCTCCAACCCACTCTATTAATTTTTTTTGTTCAAATACCATATAATTTATCTAAAGTGTACAACCAATGTTATATGGTATAATCATGGAGTTCTGCATTCACCACTTCAATCAATATTAGAGCATTTTCATTACTCAAAACAAAAACAAAAAACCTCTATAACACCCATTTGTTAGTGCCAATAATTATAAATCCTATGGTGTGTTTTCACCATTTCTACTCATTTGCAGACATTTACAAACAACTTTTAACCAATTCTGCACAGATTAGGCCTCAGCTTTCCATTCTCTAAACACATTTTTCCTATGGTGACTTATATTCTAGCTATTAACTTCATGAATTTGCTCATTATACTTAGTTCATAACAGCGAAATCATACATTTGTCCTTTGGTGCCTCGCTTGCTTCACTCAACATAATGTCCTCCAGGTTCACCCATGTTGTTATATGCTTCACAACTTCATATCTTCTTTCAGATGAATAATATTCCATCTTGTGTATATGTCATAGTTTATACACTTATTAGTTGATCGACACCTGGGTGGTTTCCATCTTTTGGCAATTTTGAATAATGTCACTATGAACATTAGTGTGCAAATGTCTGTTCATGTCACTGCTCTCAGTTCTTCTGGGCCTATACCTAGTAATGGTATTGCCAGGTCACATGGCAGATCTATATCCAACTTCCTTAGGAACTGCCAAAAGGTCCTCCACAGTGACTGTATCATTCTACATTCCCACCAACAGTGTGTAACTGTTCCTATCTCTCCACATCCTCTCCAACACTTGTAGTTTTCTGTTTTGTTAATGTGGCATTCTAGTAGATGTGATATTTCATTGTAGTTTTGATTTACATTTCCTGAATAAGCAGTGATGTTGAACATTTTTTCATGTGTTTTTTTTGCCATTTGTATTTTTTCTGTAGAAAAATGTGCCGGTCTTTTGCCCATTTTTTAATAGGTCATTTGTCTTTTTATTGTTTAATTGTAGGATATTAGACTCTTATCAGATGTGTGATTTCCAAATATTATCTCTCATTGAGTAGGCTGCCTTTTTACCCTCTTCACAAAGTTCTTTAGTTTGGAGAAGGCCCCATTAATCTATTTTTTCTTTTGTAGCGTGTGCTTTGGATGTAAGGTTTAAGAGACCTCAATCTACTACAAGGTCTTGTAGATGTTTCCCTACATTATCTTCTAAGAGTTTCATGGCCCTGGCTTTTAGGTTTAGGTCTTTGATCCGTTTTGAACTGAGTTTTGTATCGGGAGTGAGATAGGGATCCTCTTTCATTCTTTTGCTTATGGATATACAGTTCTCCAAGTACCACTTGTTGAAGAAACTGTTCTGTCCCAGAAATGTGAACTCCGTAGGCTTATCAAAACTCAGTTGACCATAGAAGTGAGGGACTATTTCTGAACTCTCAATTCTATTCCATTGAGCAATGTGTCTATCTTTACACTAATACCATTTAGATCACTGCAGCTTTATATTACACTTTAAGATCAGGAAGCATGTGTCTTCAGACTTTGCTCCTTTTTTAGGATGTTTTTGGCTATTCGGGACCCCTTTCCCTTCCAGATAAATTTGGTAATTGACTCTTCTATTTCTGTGCAGTAGGCTGTTGGAATTTTAATTGGTATTGCATTGAATCTATAGTTTGAGTAGTATTAATATCTTCAGGATGTTTAGTCTTTCAATCCATGAACACACAATGTCCTTCCAGTTATTTAGGTCTTCTTTCTTTTCTCTTGGCAGTGTCCTGTACTTTTCTGAATACATAGCCTTTACATTCTTCATTAAATTCCTAGGTATTCCAGGCTTTTTGTTACT
This sequence comes from Dasypus novemcinctus, assembly GCF_030445035.2. Taxonomy (NCBI): domain Eukaryota; kingdom Metazoa; phylum Chordata; class Mammalia; order Cingulata; family Dasypodidae; genus Dasypus; species Dasypus novemcinctus. The sequence goes on from NC_080694.1 coordinate 39,323,346, forward strand.
ACTGTAAATGGAATTTTTTTTTTCTTCATTTCCTCCTTGGCTTGCTCATTACTAGTGTACAGAAACACTACTGATTTTTGCATGTTGATCTTCTATCCTGCCATTTTGCTGAACTCATTTATTAGCTCTAAGCTTTGTTGTAGATATTTCAGAATCTTCTAAATATAGGATCATGTCATCTATGAATACTGAGAGTTTTACTTCCTCTTTTCCAATTTGGATGCCCTTTAAGTATTTTTTCTTGCCTAATTGCTCTAGCAAGAACTTCTAGCACAATGTTGGATAACAGTGGTAACAGTGGGCATCATTGTATTGTTCCTGATCTTAGAGGGAAAGCTTTCAACCTCTCCCCATTGAGTACAATGCTGGCTGTAGGATTTTCATATATGCCCTTTATTAAGTTAAGGAACTTTCCTCCTATAACTATTTTTTTTTTATTTTTAATTTTTATTTCTTCCCCCTTCCCCCCAGCCCCAATTGTCTGTCCTCTGTGTTCATTCGCTGTGTGTTCTTCTGTGTCTGCTTCTATTCTTGTCAGCACCGGGAATCTGTGTCACTTTTTGTTGCATCATCTTGCTGCATCAGCTGTGTATGCAGTGCCACTCCTGGCCAGGCTGAACTTTCTTTCGAGCTAGGTGGCTCTTCTTACAGCATGCACTCCTTGCGCCTGGGGCTCCCCTACGCGGGGGACACCCCTGAGTGGCACAGGATTCCTTGTGCACATCAGCACTGCACATGGGCCAGCTCCACACGGGTCAAGGAGGCCCTGGGTTTGAACTGTGGACCTCCCATGTGGTAGGCAGACGCTCTATCCGTTGAGCCAAGTCCACTTTCCTATAACTATCTTTCAAAGTGCTTTTATCAAGAACAGAAGCTGGACTTTGCCAAATGCCTTTTCAGTATCAACTGAGATGATCGTGTTTTTCCTTTGATTTGTTAACATGATGTATTATGTTAACTGATTTTCTTATGTTGAAACACCCTTGCACACCAGAAATAAAACCCTCTTGATCATGGTGGATAATTCTCTTAATATGCTCTTGGATTCGATTTTTTTAAAAAGCAGTTGTATTGAGATATATTCAAATACCATACAATCTATCTCAAGTGTACAATCAATGGCTTCTGGTATAATCACAGTGTTGTGCATTCATCACCACAATGTTGGATTCAATTTGCAAGTAATTTGTTGAGAATTTTCTCCACCAATGTTCATTAGTGAGACTGGTCTGTAATTTTCCTTTCTCGTAGTATCTTTATCAGATTTTGGTATTAGGGTGATGTTGGTTTCATAAAATGTGTTGGGTAATTTTCCCTCCTTTTCAATTTTTTAGAAGCTTTTAAACAGAATTGGTATTGATTCTTCTTGAAATGTTTGGTAGAATTCACCTGTGAAGCCATCTCGTCCTCGACTTTTCTTTACTGGAAGATTTTTGATGACTGATTCAATCTCCTGTGATTGGTTTGTTGAGTTCCTATATTTCTTGTAGAGTCAATGTAGATTGCGCTTTTCTAGGATTTTGTCCATTTCATGTAGTTGTCTGATTTGTTAGCACACAGTTTCTCATAATATTCTCTTTTGATCCTTTTAAATTCTGTGGGGTCAGTCATAATGTCCACGCTCTCCTTCCTGATTTTATTAATTTGCATCTTCCTTTTTCCTTGTTATTTTAGCGAAGGGTTTGTTGATTTTATTGATCTTAAAGAACCAGTTTCTTAATTTTCTTTTTCATTCTTATTTCTGCTCTAATCTTTGTTATTTCTTTCTGTTTGCTTTGGAATTTGGTTTGTTGTTCTTTTTCTAGCTCCTGCAGGTATTAAGTCTTTGACTATAGCTCTTTCTTTTTAAAATATAGACATTTAGGGCTATAAATTTCCCTCTCAGGACTGCCTTTGCTCTATCCCGTAAGTTTAGATAAGTTGTATTCTCATTTTTATTTGTCTTGAGATATCTACTAATTTCTCTTGAAATTTCTTCTTTGACCCACTGAATGTTTAGGGATGTGTTGGGATGTGTTATTCTGCCTCCATATTTTGACAAATTCATATTCGTGAAATTTCCCCTCTCCCACATATTATTGATTTCCAGCTCCATTCTGTTATGATTTGAGAAGGTGCTTTGTATAATTTCAATCATCTTAAATTTAAATTTATTGAGAGCTGTTTTGTGGCCCACGTGTGGTCTATCCTGCAGAAAGATTCATGAGCACTTGAGAAGAATGTATAACCTGTTGATTTGGGGTGCAATGTTCTATATATGTCTCTCAGGTCCAGCTCATTTATCATATTATTCAAACTGTTTCCTTGTTGATCTTGTGTCTAGTTGTTGTAAGGATGTGAGTTGTGTGTTGAAGTCTCCAATAATTATTGTAGAGATGTCTATTTCTCCTTTCAGTTTTGCCAGAGTTTGCCTCATGTATTTTGGGGCACCTTGGTTAGGTGAATAGATATTTATGACTGTTACTTCTTCCTGGTGGATTGTGCCTTTTATTAGTACATAATGGTCTTCTGCAACTCATCACTTTTTTGCATTTAAGGTCTCTTTTGTCTGACACAGTGTAGCTACCCCTGCTCTCTTTTGGTTACTGTTTGCATGATATATCTTTTTCCAGCCTTTCACTTTCAAACTATTTGCATCCTTGGGTCTAAGGTGAGTGTCCAGAAGACAGCATATGGATGGCTAATGTTTTCTTATCATTCTGTCAGCCTTGTCTTTTGACTGGGAAGTTTAATCAATTAACATTCAATGTTATTAGTGTAAATGCATTAGGTCAACCATTTTATCCTTTAGTTTTCATATGTCATATCTTATTTTTGTCTGTCTTTTTACACTTTGCCTACCCTTTCTGATAGCCTTCACTTCTACACTCTCCTCCAAGCCTCTATATCTTGTCTTTTCTTTACTGGCTGGCAGAAGCCCATTTAGTGTTTGTTTCCTTTAGAGCTGGAGTCTTATTTACAAACTCTTCATTTTTGTTTTATCTGTGAATATTTTAAACTCACTCTCATATCTGAAGTATAGTCTTGCCAGATAAAGAATTCTTGGCTGGCAGTTTTTCTCTTTCAGTACCTTAATTATATCGTACCACTGCTTTCTTACCCTCATGGTTTCTAAAGACAAATCTGCACCAAGTCTTACTAGATGTCCCTCATATGTGTTTTGCTTCTCCCTTGCTGCTTTCAGAAATTTCTCTTTCTCTGGCATTTGGCATTCTGAATATTATGTGTCTTGGGTTAAGTCTATTTGGATTTATTCTAGTTGGAATATGTTGTGCTTCCTGGACACATATATTCATGCCTTTCACGAACTGGTACATTTTCAGCCATTATTTCCTCAAATACTCTTTCTGCCCTTTTCCCTTCTCATCCCCCTCTGGAAGTCCCATAACATGTATGTTGATGTGCTTTATGCTATCATTCAAATCTGCTGTTGTATGCCTCTATTGCATTTTTAATCTCATTTATTATTGTGTCTTTTATTCCCATAAGCTCTGTAATTTTTCTCAGCAAGATTTAAAATTTTTCTTTGTGCTTGTCCAGGCTTTTTTCCTCATTTAAAAAAAATTGTTTTATTTTCCTTATTGTTTTTTGTGTTTTTTTTCCTTTTTTCTTCAGTGTCTTTTTTCATTAGGTTCTTCTTAGTGTTTTTTATCTCTTCAGGCAAGTTGTCCTTCACCTCCATGATTTGATTTAGGATATTTGCAGGAGCCTCACTGATTAGTTGTTTCAAGTCCTGTGTCTCATCTGGAGCTTTGATTTGTTCCTTTGCCTGAGTCATCTTCCATTCCTTAGTATGGTTTGTAATTCTTTGCTGACGTCTAAGCATCTGATTATGATGGTGCATTTACTCTGATGTTCAGTTTCTCTCTCTTGCCTAGTAGCTCTGCGCTATCACTGTTCTTTGATTCTTGGTTCAGCTTATTCTAGATATGTAGAATTGACCCTCTTTAATTGCACAAACCAAGCTAAGGACCCAGAAATGGGGTATAGGCCAGTTTCCAAGGGCCTTGGAGAGGGGGGCAGTAAGGGCACCTGATTGCCTCTTAGTAATTTATTTAATATTTTTTCCTTCTTTTCATACATTTTTCTGGTCTGCAAGCAGATAGTGTTCTGAGAAAGACCTCTCAGCTCAGACCACAGATGCCAGGGGAGAATGCATTCAGTATAACTCCATGGATGGGTGGTGCAGAAGCAATGTTCTCCGGGTGGGCCAAGCCTCACAACAAACTTTCTCAGGTACTATTCTCCTTTGGCTAGCCGCACCTGCCCTCCCTGTCCTCAGCAACTAGCCCAGGGCAGAAGGATGGGTGTTTGAGAAGGGAAATTATCTTTAGCTCCCTGCTATCAAGGTAAGCAACGTCCCAGCCGCCACCAGGCCTCAAAGTGTGTGCCCCCTCCAACACGGCAGACAAAGTTTGCTGGTCAAAATCTGAATTTGTTCTAGGCTGTGTCCCTCCCTGTCCCTTCTCTTGGGAAGAGGGTGCCTCAGTATGCAGCTGCCTGCCAGGGGCCTAAGGACCTCCTGCTGTTTTCTCTGAGGGTGGGGAATGGGTGCCAGCAGTTTACTGCTACAGCTTTATTCAGGGGATTTTCCCAGCCAGTCGAGAATTCTTTCCTTCATCATTCTCTCTTCTGGCTGGTGTCTAGCCTTCCCTGGTATCCTTAGCCCCAGAATGGCCCTCCAGATAGTCTCCACCTGTCCTCTAGATATTTTTCTGGGAAAGAAGTGACCCTTCTGCCTCTCTAATCCTCCATCGTCCTAGAAGTTCTTCTGGATTACCTGTTAAGTAAGTTCCTGAATCAAAAGCCAAACCAGGGAAGCGGACTTGGCCCAGTGGTTAGGGCGTCCGTCTACCACATGGGAGGTCCGCAGTTCAAACCCCAGGCCTCCTTGGCCTGTGTGGAGCTGGCCCATACACAGTGCTGATGCACGCAAGGAGTGCCCTGCCACGCAGGGGTGTCGCCCACATAGGGAAGCCCCACACGCAAGGAGTGTGCCCCAGAAGGAGAGCCGCCCAGCGCAAAAGAAAGTGCAGCCTGCCCAGGAATGGTGCTGCCCACACAGAGAGCTGACACAACAAGATGACGCAATAACAACAGAATTCCTGTGCCACGGACAAAGAAGACACAGCAAATAGACACAGAGAACAGACAACTGGGGGGTGGGGAGGGAAGAGGAGAGAAATAAATAAAATAAATAAAACTTAAAAAAAAAAGTCAAATCCTTTAAAACCTTGAGCTATAACTCTCAGACTTTTTGATCTCAGGTCCTCTTACACTTGTAAAAATCAGTGAGGACCCCAAAAGGCTTTTTTAAAAACGTGTGGATTATATCAATATTTACTGTATTAAAATTACAACAAATATTTTTAAATGTTAGTTTGCTAAGTCATTTAATAAACCTGCTACATGTTAACATAATTTTTTATTTAAAATTATCATATTTTCCAAAACAAAAAAAATGAGTGAAGAATGGCATTATTGGGAACAGATGTGGCTCAAGAGTTGAGCACCTGCCTCCCACATGGGAGGTCCCAGGTTCGGTTCCCAGTGCCTCCTAAAGAAGACACACAGACACAATGAGCAGACAACAAGCAGATACAACAAGCAGGGAGCAGATGTGGCTCAAGCAGTTGGGTGCCCACCTCTCACATGGGAGAGTCCAGGTTCAGTTTCTGGTGTCTCCTAAAGAAGATGAGTGGACCCAAGGAGCAGACAACAAGCACAGTGAGGGGAAACAACAAGTGGACAGATGAGAGAACTATCTCAGGGCAGGGGGTGGGGGCAGAATATCTTTGCAAATATTTTTAATGCTGGCTTAATAGAAAACAACTGGACTCTCATATTTGCTTCACACCTTCCATTAGCCATGAGAGCAATTACATCATCACATGTCATGTAGCTTCTGGTAAACTCTACTGTACTGCTATCTAAGTAGAGTGCAAAAGGCAAATAATGTCTTAATATTATTATGAAAATAGTTATGATCTTGCAGACACCCAATGATCACACTTGGAGAACAGTGAACTAGAATTCATGAAAAAAAACAACACTGAAAGCAGGATAAGCATGATTTGGGGGCTATAAAAAGAAATATGAGTCAAGATAAACCAAAGAACTTTACTATTCTTTAAAAGAAAGCTCAAGCAAAAAATTGTATGCTATTCTAAGTTTCTGTACCATTAAACTAACTCACTCAGAGTTCACAAATCTAAAATGTGTCATGATTTGGTTTGGTGCTAAACTTTAGGTTATCTTTGCTCAGGTCAATGATCCTCAAAGTGTGGTCCCAGATCAGCAGCATCAGCACCACCTGGGAGCTTGTTTGGACTTCTCAGGCCACACCCCAGACCCACTGAATCAGAAACGGGAGATGGGCCCAGCCATCCATGATTTAACAAGCCCTCCAGGTGATTCTGATGCAGGTTCAAGTTTGAGAATGACTGGTATAGGCAGTCTTTTCTTCTTTCAAGAGAAAAAAATCATAGAGAGAATTGTTTAAACGTAAGAGAACAGTATTTTCCTAAGGATCCGTAAGGAGAATAGAATGATTTATTTATAAATAATACATACAGCGATTAAAGATTCTTGAAAGTGGATCTACTAAGGACATCTTCAAGGCAACATTTTAGCTCAGCTTAAGTATTATAACAAAACTGAATCTAAAAGCAATTCTACCTTTTTCAAGTTCTGATTAGTCTTTTAATTAATCAGACTTCATAAGATTTTATTCTACACATATTTTAAGGTAGGCCTACAAAACTGAAATAGATTTGCTTCGGCTTGAGAAAATTATTTGCCAGATATCCTTTCAGGTTCTCGGCTGCCAAGAAAGTCATTTGAATTAATTGCAGATAATAAAAAAATTACTGTCTCTTCAAAAATACTATATGAGTTTCTAATGCAGTTTTCAGATGCTTTATAATCTTACAAAACTAATATATAAAACAATAGGTTCATTTTATCTTGTGAACCAAAAATGCAATTGCACTATTTAGTTTTATTATTGAATAGGCAGAATGGTATGAAAAGCTTGAGATCCACACTTAGAAAATCCTTTCTCACAGATAACATTAGGAGTTGCTTCAGGTAATTGGTCACTAGTACCTTCAAAATTCTCAGGTTAGCAGTCATCTCTACCAAAACAATCACAAGAGGTCAGAAATGGCTGTTCTTTAATGTGAGTACCCACGAACCAAAAGAAATGTCTCCAAATCTCTAGTGCATTTTCCATTCTATCACTTCTTTTTTGCTAATGATTCATTCTGCAAACAAATATATGTAAGGGCCATACCATTCTTGAAATCATGGCATACAGAAAGAACTATAAAGCCAATTTGAGAAGACTCTCAAATAGAGGATATCACACCTTCATAGGACTAAAATGTTAAAGATGCAAAAACATGAGGTCATATTCACTTTTAGAATAATCAATACAACGATACAGCTAATAGGGGCTGAAAACTACCTGACTAGACTATCAGAAACTCCTGAAATTTTGCATTAGAGATTCTGCATTTGTCTCCATACCTGTGTAATATCCGACTTGATTTCTCCCTCTGGTTGTTCCTTTGACTGAGCTATTTCAAATTTAGGGACATAATTTTGTTCTTCACTCCTTGCAGCCTGCTGCTGAAATTTTGCATGTTCATTTTTCATTTCATTGATCTGCTGCTGAAGTTTTGTATTCTTAGCCCTTTCATTTTCAGATATGAATTGCAAATTTTTAACTTGTGCAACCAATTTCCCAAGACTAGATTTCAGCTTCTGTCTTTCGTCCAGGTTTTCCTTTTCACGCTTTTGGAATTCCTCCTGTAAAGACAGTAGCTCTTTTCCTCGGGTCTCTTTTTCCCTTTTCAACAAGTCCAAAGCAGAAGCGGTGGCTTTTTCGAGTTCTCCTTTGAGTTGCTGCAGCTTCTCTACCTCTGCTTCTTTCTTACTTAAGGTTTTGTCCATCTCTATGCACTGATTTACAGATTTATTTTTTTGCTGTATTTCAGTCACATACCTTTCCTGTAGGCGAATGTAATTCAATTTGGCTTTTTTAAGCTCTAGCTGTAAAGTTTCCTTTTCTTTCTTAGATTCTTGAAGATGTTTTTGGGTATCAGATAAAATCTCTTGCAAATTCTTCAATGACCTGTCAGAATCACTCTTCTCTAGGATTACTTTGTATTTATCTTCGATTAATTCTTCGACATTCCCCTTTAGCTTATTTATGATGTTGACAAACACTTGCTGCTTGGTAATCTTCACCTGCAGTTCTTTAACCTTTTTCTCTAAATACATGTTACTACACTGTAGGTCTTGGATTCGAGTTTGCTGCTTTTTGTTGGTATATTTTAATTTCCGTAAGACTTCATTTAAAGCCATGTCCTCTTCCAGAGGTTGTAAGCTTTCGAAGCTTTGTTCTGTGTGAGGGGTCCTGCAGCTCTCCCGAGATGCTACCCCATTCCAGGAAATGTCTACAGGGGACCAAGCTGAGAAAAGCTCTGGACTCTCCATGCCCTCTACTTTGATTTCCTTTTGGTGAGTAAATGACATCTCACGAATCTCCCCAGAGTTCTCCTTTTCTTTTGAAGAAACTGCAATCTGAAAATTATAGTAAATAAGTGCTTAAAAGTAGAAAGATGATGAGTTTTGGAGTCAGATAGAGGTAGCCTTAAATCCAATAGCCATAGTTTACTTTCCCCAGCTATAAAACAACAATAATACTTGTAGATGTCTTCTAAGTGCTAATTGCTAAATGTAAATGAACCACCTAACACAGCAAGCATAGCACAAATAGGTATATAATACATGACAGGTATCACATGTAATTTTACAAAAGAAAAATTAAACTTTGGTATTCTCACCATTTTCTATAATCACAAACCTTTCTGAACACAACTTAAGATGTTACTTTCTTTGACTTAAGTGAATTAAAATAAATTTATCAATTGCTTTTCAATCTCTACAAGACTCTTAAATTTTCTTATTTAAACCTATGCTTCACATGCTATGACTCCTACAAACATTAGAATGTCAGAAGAATATGCCTCATATTGACTTTGTCCCAACAGTACTGATTCTGGGGGTTTTAAAAAAGGGCGGGGCATTGTTGTACGGTAATGCTTAAATGAATATAACGTTAAAAACCAGTAAAAAATATCTGTAGTGTATGCTGTATAACTTCCTAGAATTTAGAAATGTTGGACTCCTGTATTTTAATGGTTTTTCATTCCTCTGGGATACGAGGCCCCAATGTCTGATCTTGATACCTGACTCACTTTTTCTCTCCGGCTTCATCTAATATTTCTCTCTTGTTCTGTCAAGCCAGGGGCACTGTGCTTCTTTTTAGTACTCGGCTCAATGACCACTTCTTCAGGGAAGCTTTCCCCAAACTCTAGTGTAGATTCCAATCCTACATGTAACATTTAGTCACAGCAATTATCACAGTTTCAAAAACATATTTGTGTAATTATTTGATTAATGTATATTTCTTCTACTAGAATGTTATCTTCATGAGGACAAGAAGCTCATCTTTGTTTTTAACCATTATATAGCCAATACATAGCACAGGGCCTGGCACAAAGCAGATGCCCAAAAGGACTTACTGACAACATGGATGAATCAAAGTAATGAAAAGAGCAAGGGGCAATCCTAAAAAACCCTAATTAAGCAGATTTAAGAAATGTTTTCAGAAATCAATATGGGAAAATAAAATTCTTTTCTAAATGCTGCCATTACATCCAAATAAATGAATTCAAAAATTCCTCATACAGGATGTGGCTCAAGCAGTTGAGTGTCTGCTTCCTACATGGGAGGTCCTAGGTTTGGTCCCCAGTGCCTCCTAAAAACAAAAAAACAAACAACAAGAAAAGAAACGAAAAAGCCTATTCAGAGGAGCTGACGTGGCTCAGTGGTTGGGCACTGGCTTCCAGCATACGAGGTCTCGGGTTCAATCCCTGGCCCTGGTACCTCAAAAAAACAAACAAACCAAAAACAACTCCTTGTATTTATAAAAGGAACACAATGGCCATAGCTTTTCTCATCAAATTCACAAGGAAAAGTTAGCATTTATGCTATTCTTGCATTATATCTATTTGCCAATTCTTAGAATCCTTTTTTTCAGAATACATAGAATTTATACTGTTGATATTATTAGTACTCATAGGATGCTACATGTGTGCCAGCATCAACAATTCAAAGGAAAAATAGTTTTTTTTGATAGAAAAATATTTTTGTCAATAGAACCCAACATGATAGAAAAATCTTAAGCTTTTCTTGTCAAATTATTTAATAACCCAGTGCTCCTTCTTCTTCTCAACCTTTCCCTTACAGTAAAGTCTAAGAATACCAGCTGTGATGCAATAAACATCAAAGCATATTATATTCAAAGTTCAGGTAGATGCTAAGGAGTATAACTGAAATTCAAGATAAAATAATTTTTTAAAAAATTATCATTTGGTAGAGCTAGTGCCCAAGTACAAACTATTTTATCAGAAAACAAACAAACAAACAAAAAACTTGCTTCTGAATTGGTTAAGGTCTCAGAATGCATTTTCACCAGAGAGGCAATGTCATTTGTGCTGATCAGATGATTTAGCACTTACATTATATACAAGCATTTTTAAAAACACATCCTTCCTTTAATACTCCACAGGCTTCACTGACCACCAAAAGTCTTACCTCTTCTATTTTGTTTGCTCTCAGATCGAGCAAGTTAAAGCTATTCTCTTTATAAAGTGGTCCTTCAACATCAGTGAGGATGCTTTCTGTATACGAGAAGCTTTGAGGTTGAGTATGGTGGAGAGCAGATCCCTTGGCAGTGTTTTTAGCCAGTGACTTTTCCCTGAGTTTCAGTGTCTCTTCAATACAGTCTATTAAAGGCGGGCTTCTAGAAGGTTGACTTGCAGACTCATGATCAAGCAGGTCTTTATTTGTGGAAATGCTAATTTCCACTGGACTTTCTTCATTAAATAAGTCAGTCTTTATATTGTTGTCTTTTGCATAATTAAATACATGCGTTTGCAATTCTGGCTTCTTTGTGTAAGATAAGCCTTCCCTAGGATTTTGAAAAGTTGTTGTTTCATCATTAAATGCTTCTGTCCAGTGAAATTTGCAAAGGGGTTGGAATTGTCTCAAGGTAGAAATGCTTGTGTCAAATGGCTGACTTAGTACAGTCTGTGAGTAATTTTCAATGTTGACATCTCATTAGAAAGAAAAAAGAAATAAGAATTAGTTGACCATAGCTTTACATGGTAACAGCTATATTTTCATTTAAGGAATAAGCTGTTGGAGCCTTTTAAGAATTACATATTATTTCAAACTTGTATAGATTGTGGCATTGTTTTTCCCCTAGCAAAACAAAACAACTTTTTACATGGGGGAAAGAGTCCCCAAATGACTGCTACAAAAAGAAGACTGTTTTTATGTAATTAATTATGTAATTTATGTAATTAAGGTCAAATATCTTTACAAGTTCCAAGACATCTTGGAAGTCCTTTAGTACTGTAGTTTTAAAATGCTTCTAGGGAAACGGACTTGGCCCAGTGGTTAGGGCGTCCGTCTACCACATGGGAGGTCTGCGGTTCAAACCCCAGGCTTCCTTGACCCAGGTGGAGCTGGCCCATGCACAGTGCTGATGCGCGCAAGGAGTGCCCTGCCACGTAGGGGTGCCCTGCCACGTAGGGGTGTCCCCCGCATAGGGGATCCCCACTCCTTGTGCCCGTAAGGAGAGCCCTGCCACGCAGGGGTGCCCTGCCACGTAGGGGTGTACCCCGCGTAGGGGATCCCCACTCCTTGCGCCCGTAAGGAGAGCCGCCCAGCGCAAAAGAAAGTGCAACCTGCCCAGGAAGGGCGCCGCCCACACTTCCCCGGTGCCGCTGACAACAACAGAAGCGGACAAAGAAACAAGATACAACAAATAGACAGAGAGAACAGACAACCGGGGGAGAGGGGGGAATTAAATAAATAAATAAATCTTTAAAATAAATAAAATGCTTCTAAAGTACAACAGCAATTCGGTGGTAAATGAAGATGGTGGTTAATAGTATAAATATAATAATGTTCTTTTACAAAGTGTTAAGAATATGGTGATACATGGGAAAGTTACAACTTAGCTAATTTATGTATGACAGTAATGTATGAGGTAACAGTAATATTGTAATACTTTTGCACCAATGGCAAGGAAGATATATCAATTCTAAGGGACAACTATGGGTGGTGTATAAGGGGGAAGAAGATTTTTCCTTTTGGAGTAATGAAAACATTCTATAATTGACTAAGGTGATGACAGCACAACTCTGTGATGAAAATGAGAGCCACTGAATGTACATTTTGAATAGATCGTACAAAGCATGGGATTGTATAAACAGGGAATCCTGTGGTGGAAGATGGTCTGCAGTTAACAGAATATGAGAATGTTCTCTCTTGAACAATAACAAATACATAATATAGGAGTTAATAAGTGGACGAGCTGGGGGAAAAATAGACCAAATGTAAGATATGGGGTATACTTAGTAGTAATATTCTGATGATGCTCTTTCATTGTTTGTAACAAATATTTCAAAATAATGCAAGGTGCTTGTGGTAGGGAGATGTATGAGAGCCTTGTATGATGATATGCATTTGCTTTGTAAATTCACAACTTTTACTATATTTGTTATTTATGAATGTTCATGTAGGAACAAAAGAAAAAACCAGTTCTTTGACAATGTCCTTAGTTCACGGAATTAACTATCCAGAACGCCTACCTCTAAAATTCTTGCATGTGAGGTAACACATTTCCCTTGTCAACCAATACATTATAGATTTAGTTCATTCTAATGAAGGGCTATACTTGATTTCCTTTTTTGCTGGACATTTAGGTTGTTTCTAATTTTGCAATTAAAAAAACACTGCAGTAAGCATTCTTATGTTTCCTTGTATATTAATATTCTATTAATTACTCAATATTAATTACAATTCCTGGGTATATATCTAGAGTGGAATTGGTGGATTATAAAAATACATATCCTAAACTTTATTAGATATTGCAAAAGTAGTCTCCAAAGCAGTTGTACCAATTAATACTGTTATCAGTAGCAGGAGAGTTCCTTTGCTTCACAGCCCTCCAGCACATGTTAAAATTTTATGTATGAAATGGTATTTTAATGTGGGACATTTAATGTACATTTTCATGTATTTAATGGACTTGTAAAGTTTTTTTCCTGAGTTCTGGCTGTTATATACTTTGCCTATTTCTCTATTGGGTTATTTGTCTTTTACTTATTGATTTGGAATTCTTTTTTCGGATATCGATCCTTTTTCAATTATATGCACTGCATATATTGTCTGTCTGTGGCTCATTTTCACTTTGTTGATTATACTTCAGTCACATAGAAGTTTTTTTTGTCTTTATGCAGTCAAATGTATCAATCATTTTCTTTATGATTTGTACTTTTTTATGTCTTAGTACATCTTTCCCCTTTCCTGTTATCATAAAGGGATTTTTTTTAATAAGTGAAAGCTTCACAGTTCATGTTTAGGTGTTAACTCATGCAGAATTTATTTTTGATTTGATGTGGGCTAAGGATCTAATTGTTTCCTTCATCTTGAGAGCCAACAGTCGCAGCCCAATTTAATGAATCATCAATTGCCCCTGCCCTGACTTATAACCTCTTTCATGTACCACCTGTCCACATATGTGTGGGTCTATTTTTGGACTTTGTATTCTACTCCACTGCTTATTTTTTCACTCTATCTCTATGCTACATTGTTATAATTACTATAATGTTGTAATAAATTGTGTCATTTGATAGAATGTCTTCACATCTTTTTCAAAATGGGTCTTGGTTTTTTTTTTTTTTAAAAAAAGAACAACTCTTTTTACTTCAACTGGGAATGTTATCAACTAAGGATAAAAGAAATTTCATTAATTCACAGATTTGAGGAAAACTGGCATCTTTACAAAGCTAAACATGAAACAGTTATTTTTTGTACTCTGGTAAAGCTTTATAATTTTTTCCCACAGAAATCACTTTTTGTCAGGTTTCTTTTTAAGTTCCTTAATTTGTGTTGTTACTGAAAATAGTATCATCTATAAAATTATTCTAATTGGTTCTTGCTGATGCATTCGGAATGCTATTCATTTTTTATATTGATCTTGTATCCAGCATTCTTCTAAACTTTCTTACTAGTTCTAATAATTTGTCTACAGGTTCTTAGCACATTTTGTGTAGACAATCATATTATTAACAAATAATGATCATTTCTTTTATTCCTTTCTAATCTATTTGCCACTTATATTTCCTATATCAGCATGTACTGAATTCCATAATTTTAATAGGGGTTATCAAATATTTTAGATATTATTTATAATTAATAAAAATAAGGAGCTATTTATACATAGTACTTGGGTTGCTTTAATATGATCAATGTGTTTCAATATATGACTAATTCCTAAATAGCTTTCATCTGTCAGTTTAAGACAAGAGATTTATTACATCAATACATGTATTTTAAGATATTTGTATAGTATAAAATTCTGGTGTCAGACTGGGAATGGAACATCAGATGATGTCATGAAAGTGACATGGCCTTGGGCAAGTTACTCTGAGCCTCACTTTCCTCATTGGTAAAATGGAGATAAAAACAGTCCTTATTTCATAGGATTGTTTGTGGATTAAATGAGCCAATATATATAAAGTGCCTAGCACAGTACCGGGCTATTATGGTCACTGATATTACAATAAACCACAAGAATTCTTAGTTTTTCTGTTTTGCATGTTGTCAACAAAGAGATACTCACCACCTATCAAATTGTCTAGCGCATTATAAATATCTTCGGAAAGTGTGAATTGAGACTTATTTTCCCCTTTTACATTCTTTATTTCATTCTGTATTAATAATAAAACAAGGCATTAATATTAGCTCTTCAAACAAAATTATCATAAACTTCTGAAGTTATATGTACAATGCCATGCCATTTTTCTGCTAGGATTTTTTGTGGCATGGGAAGAATGTGCTTTCCGGTACTTTTCCTCAATGCATATTAGAGCCCCCTTTGGTAAAACTATGTTAACATCTTAAATGACATATTATAGGGCAATTAAAGAAGTTTCCTGGAGCTATTTTCATATTTTGGTTTTCAGTACATCAAATCATGTGACACAAACATAGGTCTACATAATAGCATATATATCCCTGATTTTTTTTTTTTAGGTACTAGAGATTGAATCTGGGACCTCATACATGGGAAGCAGGCACTCAACCACTTAGCTACACCCACTCCCCTCATCATTTTTTTGATGTTTGTTAAATTTGACCTAAACAACATTACGGTGGTTATTTTTGTCTTTTAACATCGAGAATATATAAAACAGGGTCCAGTAGTAAGGTGAAATATGACTCCAATGAATGGAAATTTACAAAAATTCATGTGGTGCTTGTTCTCAACGTTACTTTAATATTATCTAAGATGAAAGGGTTTATTAAGTAAATAGTACAAATAAGATAGGAAAATGTTTAAGATGCTTAAGGAAAATACTGACTTCATCATTAACAGTATATCAAGTATGTGGACCTAAAAGTTGCTCTAAAAATTATTATCACTCTATTGGTCAGCTGGTTGCAAACTTCTATTTGATAATTGCTGCTTTTTAGCATTGTTCCACTAATTGAATGTACTTGAAAGTAATAAAAACTGAGCTATATTTTATAACAGTCTAATTTAGACTTGTTCCTAATTCAGACCATGCCTCCTAATCAGATAAAAATCCGCCAAAAATAATATACTTGAAAAATAAAATAGCATTATTTACATGCATTTATGTTTTATTTTGCACAAACTTCTTGGGACTCCCCTATTCACAGAACAGATCACGTCTAACTCTACTTTTCTATGACATTATTATTTTTAACTAAAATATGCATTTTTGTTTCTTTGGTCTTTAAATTTTTTATAAAGAAAAATATGCTGTAAACATTATCTTGGAGCCAGATTAACACTGTAATATTATGGCCACATTTTTTTATCAAAATGAAAATAGATTTTTATAAATAAAGAATTTTGAACATTACCGAAAAAAAAAAAAAGATAAAAACTCAAAAACCCACTATATCAGTGAGAACCAATGTGGTCATTTTCCCATTTGAACAAATACATACCCATATTATCATATTTAAGGTAATATGTGGACTACACATCTCGACAATTTAACTAGCGTACTCCTGATGAAAATTTAGGTTGTTTCCAATGTTTAGTTATTATGGATGATTCTGTAAACATCCTTGTTTCTATACTTCCTGGAGCATAACAATGCTTTTTAAAAACTTGCTAGACAAATTTTTAAAAAGCACAGATAAACTCTTGATCTATTACCAAACATAATCTTTGGAAAGATTATGCCAATTTATATATATGAAATATATGAAAATGTCAATATTCGTCCATTTTCAACAAACAAAAAGTCTATCATGTGGCATGAACTAATACATTCCTATCATTTCTCTTTACTTGTCAAACATTCGGAACAACATGCATGAAGATCTTGGGAGATTAAAATCATTTCTTTTGTGAGAATGGGCACTGAGAGTTTTTCTAAAGAAGGAATGACGTCATTTAAATGCAGGGTGCTGGGTCAGTATGAAAGACATGTGCAACATGTGAGTACTGACAGTGGAAGATGTACTGAACCAGGCATCAGGCCCCTTGGCCTGCCCTCCTGTGTCTGTGACTGACTTGTTATGGACATTCCCTTAGCTGCTGCCCTCTTGAAAGCTAGAAAGAATTTTTTTTTTTTTTTTGGAGGTACCAGGGATTGAACCCAGGACCTTGTACATGGGAAGGAGGCACTCAATCCACTTGAGCTATATCTGCTTCCCAGACAGGATCATTTTTAACTGTCTGAAAAATTCTACCTTTCTTTTCCCTCTGTATGCCTCCGCTGGAGAATTTTTTATATCTCATGTTTTTGAAGAAAGTTTCCTTTGGAAGATCATGTGAATGGTGAATACATCTGAACCCCCCAAAATTTAGGAGCAATGCACACCTGAGGCAAGTCAGAAGTGGTACCGCTGGTTTCCATACAGAAGGGAGAATCTGAGGGACTTAAGTCTTGAGAATGATTGCTGATATCCATGGCATCTGCTTCTGACAGGCTTTCTAATTTTTCATGAGAAGTATCCACATCAAATTGGACAGCATCTGAAGGTGATGGCCAAAATGTTTGATAGTTCTTGTTCCTAAATGCTGAATGATGGAAGTCTTCTTTAAAAAAACATAATTTTAATGCCTATTAGTATATGAAAAAACTATTCTCCTATCCTTCTTCACATTAAGAAATTAGCAAAGTTTACTGCCCTAAACTTTAAAATGTCATTTGTCCAGTTACTAGAAAAATTGACATTTTTAATCTGAGTGTACCACGGTTACTTTGGTGGTGAATACTAATTTGGACAAAAATAAGTCAATATGTCTAACAACTATCCAGTAATTCCCTAAAAAGTTTGGCACCTAGAAGGAAAAGGGATCTCTCAGTTATTTAATCAAAGGCTTCTCAGTATACTATCAGAAATCTAAGAGGTTCCATAAGACACTTTGTTACTTGATACTTTCTATTCTAACACTTTATTCTCAAGTCAAATTCAACAATGCATATCAGTTTCCCTCCTCATGTTTATAAGTTATACCTATTTTCTCAGGTAGTAGGGTTTGAAAACACAGAGGTATCTTCTTGGCATCTCTCTACCTCAGCAACCAGGCTTATTTAGTTACTAACCCGTCGATTTCCCCTTTAAATATTTCTTCTCAAACCATTTTTTCTTTCTATCTTTGTTATCACACTGATCCATGCCCTGGTGATCTCCTCAGGTCTGCCAGGAGATTGGAGTGGAAAGGATGTCCATCCAAATGGAGACCAGATTCTTCTGCTAAACTATCTAGGCCTTCTATAACTTGGGCCCCCATTACCCACCCAGATCAAGTTCCTTTCCCTGCAAACAGATCGTGCTCCTTACCTCTTCAGCAATTTGCCCTGGTATCTGCTTCTCTCTCCTGAAACCTTCCAAACCTACCCTAGTTGTATTCATCTATTTCTTCAAATTCCTAGAATGTCTTCAGTCTCTAAACCTATAGCTCTCAATTCAGCCCTTACTCCTTTACTGTTTTGAATCTTCACCACTGTTTCAAGTATATCAGTTTGTACTTACAGGTTATAAACATCTTGTGAGAAGCCCATTTATGATTCTCAATACTGCTTATAACAAAGACCTGTGTTGTTCACAGTAATTACTAAATCTTACATTCCAAATATTTATTTCTATTCAACCCTCTTAAGCAAACTACAGGCACCATTTGCCTGGATTACCCAATTTGCTAAAGCATAATTGTTTTCAAACCTATGGCATCATTTGGTAAAGTATAAAAGTCAACAAGAAGCAACCTAACCTAACTTTATGCTCATCTTTTCTATATTTTGAGAACACATAAATGTTGCCTGGGTTGTAGGAGAGAGGACCTGGAAAATTCTTATTTCATTTTCCAAATGCAAAAAAAGACAAAGGCCTTATGTTGTTTTTTTTTTTTTTGTGACCCCGAATTTTAATTACACTTCTACAACTTTATTCACCCCTCACATGGCACTGCACAATCTGCCGCCCTTTATTTTTTTAAGTTAGGCATACTTTTTCCATCTCTCACTTCTGTCCTTACCAGTTTTCTTATGTTAGATTCGTTCAAACATTTAAGTAGGACATACCATGTTCCAGAGACATTCTAAAGTTCTTTTAAAACAGGTTTTTAAAGAGATGACTACTGGCAAAACTTTTAGGTTTTGCTTTATTTTTTTTTCAGTCATATGGCAGCTTTAACTGCTTAAAGCACTGGTCTCATTGTCCCCTCAGAGCAACACACCACGGTTTTTACGACGCAAAGTGTGTTCACGTCCAGGCTCCAAAGAGTTGCTTGGATCCACCACAAGGAGATCCTCCTTCCACGCTCTGCTCCGCGGGAGGGAGAAGAACGCTTTTCAACCTTCTCCACAGGTGGCTTCTAAACACTCGCAGTCGGGATCCAGGCGCGTTGGAACCACCCGGTTGTGACGTCGGCACGAACCCAGCCAGGGTGGGCGGCGGGAGGCCAGATCCCGAAAACCCCGGGGGCCTGCGGCGTGTTCCCGGCGTCCTGAGGTCGCGCGGGTGTGAACAGCCCGTGCTCTGTCGCGTCCCTGTGCCCGAGGAAACACAAAGCGGGGTACGGCACGAAGTGCTCGGGACGGAAAATCTCGCACGGGGATTGGCTGAGTGCGCGGTCGCAGAAGATGTAGCCGCCGACGCCCCGGGCGACTCCCAAGTACCGTCCCGCGCGAGCCTTGCGCGCGCAGCCGGCACAGCACAGGGGCGGGACTTCCGCTCGGGCTTCCCGGGTAGGCGGGGCTTCCGGTCGGGGTCGGGCTTCCGGTCGGGGCAGTCCCGGTGTCTGGGCGGTGGGTCTGGTAAGCTCGCCGCACGTGGCGTGGGCCGTTGGCGTGGGGTTTCTGAGCAGTTGCAGACGCCGTTGCCCCGTCCGCCGGTTAAACCGTCTCCGTGCCGTTCTCCTCCCGCGCGGGCCTTCGGTGTTGCTGGGGGCTTGCCGCCCTGGCGTCATGGACTACCGGCGGCTGCTTATGAGCCGGGTGGTCCCTGGGCAGTTCGACGACGCGGATTCCTCCGACAGGTGACGCTCTTTGGGGACACCGACTCTGTCCAGATTCTGCTCTCTCCTCTCGTCCCCTTTGCGAGGGTTGACGTTTATTGTGGTCTGGGAGAAACTGGTAGTTCATGACTCAGGGTCTCTCTTCAGTCTTTTGCTTCTTTCTCCCTCTCAGCCGGGGTCTGTCGTCCGATGATGTTACGGGGGTCCAGGGTTTCCTGTTTGGTAAGCTCGCTGAGAGATAGAGGTGGGAATAAGAATTGTGCTTTATCGACATTTACTCAACAGTCAACATCTGCTGTGTGCCACCTCCTGCCGTCCGTGCTGGAGGTAGTGGTGAACAAGATAACCAAGTTACTGCTGGCGTGAAACTTTACCTTCCACCTGGGGTGAGGGGCAGGCAATTAAGTACAAAGAAAGATTTTTAAAAATCAGTGATATATGCTATATGAAGAAGCAAAATAGGGTGATACACTAAATAAGAAGTGGCTGGTCTGGCGGGAGGGTGTCCAGATCTAGAAGACAACGCCATCCACAGGAAGAGCTGAGGGATCAGCATTTCAGGCAGAGGAGACAGAAAATGCAAAGCCCCGAAGATGGGATTCCCTCCGGGTTGTGAAGGGAAGCACAAGAGGCCAGTGTGCCTAGAGCACAGGAAGGTAGTTGAGAAGATTGGTAGGCAATGACAGGGGTGAGAAGGGGCCAGATCACGTAGAACCATGTACAAGTGATGGTAAGGAGTTTAGGTATTATTCCACATCTCTTAGAAAGCTGTAGGAGAACTTTTAGCAGGGGAATTATGTGATTTGATGATTTGAAGGAGTTGTCTCCGCTGTAGATGGGGGTGATGGAAGGAGTGGAAGGAGAGAGATCTGTTCAGAAGTAATAATCTGGTGCACAGATGATGATAGCTAGAGTTAGGGCCATAGGGGTATGTTTCATAGGTGGAAGTAACAGGGTTTGGCAGTAGATTGGATGTGGGGTGTGAGAAGAGAATGAAGGGTAACTCCTTAAAAGCAAAATGAACCCATTATTTTGGAATTCTAAGAGAACAGCTTTTTACTTGGTTTGCAGTAAGAATTCATATGGGTTCATTAAAAGTTTGTAGATTTTCTTCATCAGTCAGGGAATTTTCAATAAATACATGCTGATCACTTTCTATGTACCAGATCTAGTGTTCTTAGGGAAGCATTGCTAAACCAGTTTCATCTTGGATGACAGACTTAGGCTCTAACAGGAGGGACATGTTAACTAGTTTGTATTAGAATCAAACACTACAAAGGAGAAATAGGGAAGACTCCCCTGAACAAGTGATAGGTGACAGGGGAAGAATGAATGGGACCTAGCCAGAGAAGAGAAATAGGAAGGACATTCCCAGTTTATGTTTACAGATCAGTGTACAAAAGGCCTTAGGGAAGAAGGAACACAGCGGGAGTGGCAGTGCTCTGGTTTATGATCTACCATGGAGTGTGGTATGGATAAACCAGTGGTTCTCACTGGGAGCGGTTTTGGCCCCCAAAGGACTTTTGGCATTCCGGAGACAATTTTTTTATTGTGACTTCTTGGGGGAAGGGAGAAGGGCAGGTACTACTGGCATTTGGTGGGTAGAGGCCATGGATGCTGCAAAATATCCTGAACTGCCCAGCTGGATCTGAAAGTTCCCACAGGGCAGCAGATATGCAAACCAACAGCTGAACCCTGGGCTGTTCTCTGTTTGACCACCCTCACTTCTCTTACTGCATTATTCCCTACCCATTTCACTCGTTTGTTATGCTTGGCCCCTGTGTGCACCGCTCATTGCCTTTATGAGCATGATGATTGGGAGTTCTGTGTGTAACACATGAAATCCCAATACAACCCCTCTATTGCACGGTGGAATTGAGTTCAAGGTAAATCTGCCTGAGACTTACTCTTGAGTTTTGTCAAAAAACTTTTCTGTTAAAGCAGCTCTGTGAATGATTTTCTTCAAATCAGATAGTTCAATGTTAATATGAGTCAGTTCATTGAGCAGAGAAGATAATGGTGTAACGATATAAATCTAACTTCATTCAGGCAGAACGGTATTTAACATTTGATATCCTCTTTCCCTAGTAGGACTTGGGCATGAAGAGTAAGGAAACAACTACAATAGAACTCTGAAAAACTGGAGAATTTGCTATTAAGAAGATTGAGCTTATTGGGAGATTTGCTATAAGGGAACCTTTTAGATCTATCCTTTTAGAGTATAGTGTGTTACATAGTAAGTAAATGCATATTTGAATTGTGAGTTCAATTAGAATATGTGTAAACATGACAAATTTTTGTATTTCCAGTGAAAATAGAGACTTGAAGACAGTAAAAAAGGAGGATGGCATTCTCTTTGAACACCTTCAAAATAATGTGAGTGTGAAGGCAGGTGAAGATGAGCTAGAAGAGGAAGAGGAGGACTATGATGATGATGAAGATGATGAAAATGATTGGGACTGGGATGATGAAGTTGGAAAACTCACAAAAGGTTGTCCCTCCAGTGGAAGGAGTAACCCACAGGTATTTTATTAATGAACTGTATGTCTTTACTTGCCTATGTATGCCTTCTTTTTTAAAAGGACTTTCATTGAATTCTCCTCATTGATGTGGTGCTGTAATTAACCAAAAAATTCTCCCCAGGTTATGTTCTGTATTTTTTGTCTTTTCGGTATTTCTGATAATTTCCTGGGTGTAGATTCTTTCTATAATCAGTTAATCTTCAAGGAGTTATTTAAAGTGTCAAATTTATGAGCTTAAAAATTTTCATAGGGAAGGCCACGAATAGACAGTTTACTACAGTTAAGGAACATGGAGGAGGCTCAAGTAATTGGGCTTCCACCTATCACATGGGAGGTCCGTGGTTTGATTCCCAGTGCCTCCTAAAGAAGACAGCGAGCTGGTACAACGGGCAGGTGCGACACACTGACACAACAAGATGGTGCGACAGGAGACACAAGAAGAAAAGCATAATGGGAGACACAACAAAGCAGGAAGCAGAGATTCCCAGTACCTCCTAAAGAGGACGAGCAGGATGGCAAGCTGGCGCGAAGGGTAGGCACAGCAAGCTGACACAACAAGATGACACGAGATGAAAGAGGAAAAATATAACAAGAAGGCACTGGGAATGTCTGCTCCCATCAAGAGGAACATTGGAAACAACCTCATGTCCTTACAATTGCAAATTGGTAAAATTTGCCATTGGACTGATGACTCACACAATGGGATATTATGTGGCCATAAGATATATTGCCATGGAAGAAGACTATACTAATAACAGGAGGAAATATGTTCGTGATCTACCTTCATGTTCAAGGGGCAAAAGTTATCAGGGAGCATCTGCACCCCACATGGGAGGTCCTGGGTTCGGTCCCTGGTGCCTCCTAAAAACAAAAGCAAACAATAGTCAAACAAAAGAAAAATACATCTCAGGGGAGCTGATGTGGCTCAGTGGTTGAGCACTGGCTTTCTGCATACAAGGTCCCAGATTCAATCCGTGGCCCCAGTACCTTAAAAAAAAAAAAGTACTGGGCAGCGGACTTGGCCCAGTGGTTAGGGCCTCCGTCTGCCACATGGGAGGTCCACATTCAAACCCCGGGCCTCCCTGACCCGTGTGCAGCTGGCCCACACGCAGTGCTGATACGCACAAGGAGTGCCTTGCCACATGTGTCCCCTGCGTAGGGGAGCCCCACACGCAAGGAGTGCCTCCCATAAAGAGAGCCACCCAGTGCGAAAGAAAGTGCAGCCTGCCCAGGAATGGCCCTGCACACACGGAGAGCTGACACAAGATGACACAACAAAAAGAAACAGATTCCCGTGCCGCTGACAACGGAAGTGGACAAAGAAGATGCAGCAAATAGACACAGAGAACAGACAACCAGGTTGGGGGGAGGGGAGGGGAGAGAAATAAATAAAATAAATAAATCTTAAAAAAAAAAATGTACTGAGTGTGTCCATTGTATGCAGAGCCAGAGGGTTGACAGGGGCATCTTCCTAACAGGTTTTTTGAAAGATGGGGGTGGGGGGCGGGGGGGGGACACACAGCATATTTCTTTGATATTAAAACAGCTTTATCATAGACTAGAATGTATCACTTTTTTAAATAAAGAAATTTTACTTCTGGTCTTGTTTTGGTAACGCGTATATTGATTTGTTCGTAAGACTTTGAGCAATTTTGACAAAGTATAATTCCTTTAAAAAAAGCTTAGGGAAATAAATGACTGGATGTGTATTTCTTAAATATTAACTATTATCTTTGGGTGCCAAGACTATGGGTGATTTTAAAAATTGCCTTAGTGTTTTCTACCATAAACACATACTATTTTTAATAAAAATTACTTTAAAAGTTAAATTTAATAGGTTTCTTATTTTAAAAAATTTTTTTTCTTTAGGTTGCACCAGGGATTGAACCCAGTATCTCATACATAGGCAGGTGCTCAACCACTGGGCAATATCTGCTCCCATAAAAAGTTTTATACAAATTTAAAAACCCATCCTCAAAGTTTCATGTTGATGTCTTTATTTTTGTCATCATTTATGTTTGTGCATAGCCCCAGCCTAAGTGCTAAAGCTGCATACTTTTTCCCTTTCTTGAGGTGCTGGGCCAAAGGGAAAGTCTTACCAGCAGTCTGATGTTGGTCTTAGCCATTTATTGTATACTTTGGAAGTAAACGAACATTCTGAAGTTTTAAGTTTATAGACCAGTCAAATTAGAAAATTGCATTTAATTTTAATTTGTTATTTGTAATAGGAAATAATACATTGAAGTTAAAAAAATGCCAGATCATGCAGACATTTTTCCTAACCAATAATTTCAACATAGTCCTATTTCAAGTAGGATTCTATTTTTTACCTCTTCTTAGGGTATTCCTCATATTGATGCTTTAAAAGCTAAATATGAACCACGTGGAAAAGAAAACACATGTTCATAAACCTTAGGTTTTTATTTACAACTAATGCTTCAACTCTGGAACTCATTTCTTCTAGGCAAATCGACAGACTTCCAGTTGCAGTTCAACCAGAATGTCGACTCCAGCAGACAAGGTCTTACGGAAATTTGAGAATAAAATTAATCTCGGTGAGTTTATAGACTATGTTACTTCACTTCACTTCGCTGAGCTGTAAGAGTATTCTTTAGAAACCACAAAGTGTTTTAACATTTTATTTTATCAAGAAATGAATATATTTAAGTGTTGCAGACTGAATAATTCCCAGAGAAAATAAAAGCTTTAAGTAATTAAAAATTGCTTTAGGGAAAGACTTCATACTTTTTTATTTTGTTCTATTATAGGAGCATGAAGTTAACAGATACTCGTTTAAATTATTGTCCATTTTGTATTAAATTTTGTAAAAGGAGCATCTTGTAGGAAGTTGAAAATCCTGGAGTATTAGAATATAGTTATTTTGTTTCACTGGAGACTTTATTTCAGTGTTACTCTTATAGTGAGCTTTTTTTAAAAATTTATTTCTGTCCTGTGGGGGGGCCCACCCATTGTCTGCTCTCTGTGCATTCGCTTTGTGTTTTTCCACATCCACTTGCATTATCCGGCAGCTCTGGGAAACTGCATCTTTTTGTTGCATCATCAGCTCTGTGTGTGTGGGTGGCACCACTCCTGGGCGGGCTGCGCTTTTTTAACATGGGGTGGCTCTCCTTTCGGGACGCACTCCTTGCAGGTGGGGCTTCCCTACGTGGGGACGCCCCTGTGTGGCAGGGCACTCCTTGCATGCTGCAGCACTGCGCATGGTCCACCTTACCACACAAGTCAGGAGGCCCTGGGGATGGAACCCTGGACTCTCCATGTGGTAGGAGGTTGCTCTATCAGTTGAGCCTGTCTACTTCCCTTACAGTGAGCTGTTAAATTAGCACATGCAAGGAATGAAAATGCTAATTTGAGCCACCACCACTTGAAGAATGCAGGGCCATCTCCCTTTTTGTAACTCTAGGCTCCTTGTTAAAAACCTAGCACAGTGTCTGTCATAGAAGCTGTCAACCAGTAACAAATTGATGAATGTGGCATTTTAGAGTCTCCACTGCCTATTGTAGACCTATAATTAGGCGTGAAGCCATATCCTTAAGAATTAAACCTGGAAGGCAGGAAGTTACATCATTCTCTATTGGTTGTACAAAATTTTAACATCTATCTGAAATTCAGTATATGCAGATATAGTACTTTTTCAGGGATTTCTGCATCTAGATTTCTGTGACTTAAAGTTACAGCTGTTGTGATGAAAGTAATAACACTAACTGGTGTTACCTTCAAAACTTAAAAAAATTATTATGAAAATATATCCGATTTATAATAGAAAATATTAAAAAAGCAGGAAGAAGGTGAAGTATCCTGTTAATATGTTAATAGTCTTTTTGTTATTTGTCTTACATATTGTTTACCTTGTGGCTTTTTTGTATTTTTAGATAAGCTAAATGTTACTGACTCTGTCATAAATAAAGTCACTGAAAAGTCTAGACAAAAGGAAGCAGATATGTAAGTAATACTTTAACTAAAACATGGCTTATCGGGAATAACGTTAGGTAGATTAAGTAGTATCTTGGTCATCATTCTTTTGCAAGGGATGTTCATTTGTATGTTTAAATTGCTTAATTTTTTTTTTCTTAGCTTAAATGAGGGTAACCTCTGCTTTTATAAATTGACAATAATAAATGAACCTTCTCAAGAAATAAATAGTAAAGCTGTAATCTTGTGAAATTCATGAATTGAATTGAATTTGCTCTCATGAGGGCAACAGAGTTTGTTGATTTCAGTTTAAACTAAAATGTTAGCATGTGAAAAAGCTCGTTTTAGGATTTATTAAGAATTCTTCCCTTCCATGAGGTATTTTTTAAAAATTCATAGACTAAAAGCTAAATAATGATTTAACTGAGAATTGTTTCATTTACATTTCAATTCCGAAAACCATTTGTTTAAGGTCTGGTTAACTTCTCTTAGATGCTAGTAACTCTAAGGCATTAATAGTATATTATAGACAATGATGCTTAAGACCAGGCAACTAGCACTGTTAGAATGGAACTTAAAGCTAATTTTCTTTTGATTTTTTGCTGTGTCCAAGAGATACCAACATTTTAAAACATGCCCTAGGAATTTGTTATTTCCCTGAAGCATCTGCATCTTTATGTATCTTGACTCATTTAGGCTAATGTGCCGGTGAGTGAGCTGGACCTAATTAGTGTTGCATGTTTTTAATGCAGAACTCAGCCACCATTATGAAATGATACAAACTTGTGTCTTTGTAGAAGATGGCTCAAAGGAGAAAGCCTTCTAAATGACTTTAATTCTGTCCTAATAGCATTATAAGATTTTGGAGGACAGTAAAAACAGGCTGTAGCTTACTTCACCAGCTACTCTTTTATTTACTGCTTCTGAAATATCTCGTGGTTGCTAGAGAGAAATACTTTTTCTTAACTGAAAATAGGTTCTTGTGTGTTCTAGGGAGTTGAATCACTTATTAAGGGGAAGTGAAGGAAGTTTCATTGGGTAATGTAACTTCGAAGAGATCATGAAAACTGTTGTTAAAGATTAACTATCTATTTAGGAATTTTCATGGAATGGTATGCATTTAGAAGCTTTTTATTTTTGCTTCTCCCACTAAATTTTGAAAATGTCAGCTGTACTTTTTTGTTTTTGGCTAGGTATCGCATCAAAGATAAGGCAGACAGAGCAACTGTAGAACAGGTACAGTTGAAATGTGTTGCAAGCTCTTGTTTCAAATTAGCATTTTTCTTTTTTCTGAATCATATTTACTTTCATCCTTTTTGCTTAGTACTGTGTTAACTAAAATTACTCCTTATTTATAATTTTTATAATTTTGCTTCATAATGTAAATAAAGTCATAGTCCCTTGTGACCCTGTGAAACTGCCATGCAGTGCCTTCCCCTTCTCAGGGGAAGCAGAAGAGATCAGACTAGGAATCTTAGCTCTCTTCTTAGGCAAGGTTTGCAGGAACTTTGTGAGTTTTCCTGGGAGATTGGTTGGATCTGCCACAAACTGGGGGTGTGGGGAGGGAGAGGAATGCTTTCAAATTTTCAATTAGAAACGGCTTTTTTGTTTAACATTTTGCTTGTTCTTTCTCTTCAAGAATGGGGAAAAATTGATCCCTATTTGATCCGTATGTAAAGGATGGTGGTTGGGTGTTAGTGTTGGCCCAGATGAAGAAGGAAATGAGAAGGGTTGGAGCGTTGCTCCTGCGGCCCTGCCACCCCCTTCCCCACCCAGGTAGTGCATAGGCACAGACACAGTTGGGCCAGCAGCCTCTTCCACCTGCAGGTCCTTGGTTTGTGGCATAAGCACATCCCTCCTATCAGCCGCCTCCCCCCCCAAGGTGGTAGCGCCTAACCATTAGTGCCAGTGAGGAATAAAATCCACCTTTTGTTAGGCAGGAGCACTGCCTGCAGTCCGTGTGTTCATTGTCCTCTTTTTATTCTTGGCAGTTTCCTTTTGTGACTGAAAACCAGGTGTGGTCTAGCTCAGAGAGAAGATATTCTCAAAGACTAAAATAATTTAAGTGGGAAATCCTTTCTTTTTCATTTTTAAAGTTGAATTTTTAATGATAGAGTGCATATCCTGAGTTTTTAGCTGTCTTTTAAAAATATATACTTGTCTCTTGTTTATTTGCTTTTATTTTCTCTTTCTCTATTTTATTTTAAGCCATTTGGTCTGTTGCTCTTTTTTGTACCCCATAACTACCAGTTTTGCTGAAGCACAGGTTTGTACCCACCTTCCTATCCCCAACTAGCTGTCATGTCTGTTCCATCCCTTTCCTTTCATTCTTCTCTAGTTACGGTGGTTGTGGTTTGGTTTTAGTCCTACAATTTACCAGGGTTGTTTGTTTTATTTTAACTTTACATCTCTGATATGATCACAGCCATCTCATTAGAGGAAAGACCCAAAAGTCTATTTAGTTTGGGCCACTTAGCGCTTTCTCACTCCATGGAGTTGGGAAGCTGCCTGAGCCACATGGTGCTGCTGCTGGTAGCCCTTGAAATTGCACACAAACATGGGGCTGCTTCCAGGTCAGGCTTTAGATGCATTTGCCTTCTGACCCTGGTTTACTCATTGATAGCAGGTGTCTGCCAACTTTTTCTATAAAGGGCCAAATAGTAAGTATCTTAGGCTTTTCAGACCACATAGTCTGTTGAATTTTATTATTATTATTTTTTAATCTTTAAAAATGTAAAAGCCACACTTAGCTTGCAGGCTGTACAAAAACAGGCTGCAGCTTGGATTTGACCTGCAGGCCATAGTGTGCTGTCCCCTGGCTTAGAGCTGCCTGTCCAGCGTGGGAGCCATGGGCCACATGGGCTGCCAAACACCTGAGACGTGGCCAGTCTGGATTGAGGTCTGCCGTCAGTGTGAAGTACACATTGAGTTTTGAAGACTTAGTATGAAAAACAGTGTAAAGTAGCTCATTAAATAACTTTTTACATTGATTACATATTGAAATGATACTGCTTCAGATACATTTTTTAAATGTATTAAAATTAATTTCAACCGTTTCTTTTTTATTGTGACTAGAAAAATTTAAATTATGTGACTTGTATTATATTTTTATTAGTAAAATTGGTCTAGAGTCAATTGCTACCTCCCTTGGACTTATTAAACCATTAATTTCCATGACTGCCTGAACTTGGTGGTTTGTTGTCCCTCTTGGTCCTTTGGCCTTCACCACACATTTATTTACTAAAAATTAGGCTGAATAAAAACACCGTGATATTGATTCCTGTTTAGTCAACCTTGATGGTGTACTGTAGTGGTTAAGTTCTTCAGTTCATTGTCAGATGCTTTACTGAGAAATAATTTGGTTCCATTTTTTTATTCTATTTTTCATTCTCTTTAGGTGTTGGATCCCAGAACCCGAATGATTTTATTCAAGATGTTGACTAGAGGAATCATATCAGAGATAAATGGCTGCATCAGCACAGGAAAAGAAGTGAGCTTTTCTTTGGATGGCTGAATGTTTTCATGTTAGTTTTCTTAATCCAGTTACCAAATGAAACTAAAGCACTTAGTCACTAAATGGTGGCTCATCAGGTCAGATGGTTTAATACAGTGTATCTAAAAATGGCTTTATTAATACTTATGGCCAGGTAGAAAGCTGTGCACATAACTCTTACCTTTTCACTACCATTTTTTACTATGTGGAACTGTCAAACCTTACTGGCTGTGCCCAATGGTGAGCTTCGCTGCTGGTCAGATTTCAGCAGGCCTGAATCCTAATCAGAAAGATATTGGGTGGGGGGGATGACGAGGAAGAGGCTTACTAATTTTTACGGTCTTATTTCTGTGAATTGGTAAATACTTTTCTCATTTTTTCTTTATATCTGGACATGGAGAAGCACAGATATGGTGCTTTTTAGTTAACTATTTCTTTTTTTTTTTTTTAGATTTATTTATTTATTTAAATCCCCCCCTCCCCCGATTGTCTGTTCTCTGTGTCTATTTGCTGCGTCTTGTTTCTTCAGCCGCTTCTGTTGTCGTCAGCGGCACGGGAAGTGTGGGCGGCGCCATTCCTGGGCAGGCTATACTTTCTTTCGCGCTGGGCGGCTCTCCTTACAGGTGCACTCCTTGCGCGTGGGGCTCCCCTATGCGGGGGACACCCCTGCGTGGCCCGGCACTCCTTGCGTGCATCAGCACTGTGCATGGACCAGCTCCACACGGGTCAAGGAGGCCTGGGGTTTGAACCGCGGACCTCCCATGTGGTAGATGGACGCCCTAACTACTGGGCCAACTCCGTTTCCCAGTTAACTATTTCTATGGGCAGTGCATTTAAGGAGAATTCTATATATTAATCACTAGATGTAAGACTGTCTTCACATATCTTCCATATAATTCAGGTATTTTAAAAAGGATGAAATTGTTTTTCATACATACATTTAAATAGGTTTTACTATATATGTAAATTGGAGGTAAATTTATTGTGCTTTTTGGTTTGATGTTTCATATTTTAATTCACATTTTCACAAGATGATGATGTTGCTTATGCAGGTTATTTCAGTGGCCATTAAACTCTAATATCTTCCTCTCTCCCTCCCTCCTTTCCTTCTCTCAAAACTGAGGCTGAGATGGAAAGTGGTGATTTTAAAGGTTTAGAGCAATTAGAGTAGTAGAATTGCTATTTGGATTCCTGACTTTCTCTTTAAGGAAACGGTCATAGAATCTCAGGATACCTGACACTTTGAGCTTTTCCCCCTAATGCAGTACAAGGAGAGGTCACCAAATGTTTACTCTCTACTTACCACTAAGAGGCAAAGAGCAGGAATCCCTTTTTTTTTAAGGAGTTCTCATCTTACAATAACTTGAATAGTTGCTGCTATTGCTTTAAGTTTCAGAGAAGAGGTCAAATTTAAGTAATGATTTATGAGACATATATTAACACTTTGTTATATTTGCATGGAGGCAGTATACATAATGATTAATTTGGGATTTAGGGGTCAGAAGAGCCTTAGGTTTGACTCCTGACGTTTCTGTTTTCTAGCATGTACTTTGGGTAAGTCATTTAACACAGTCACTATGCCTCAGTTTCCATTTCAGTACATTGTGGACATAATTGATAGTATCCATGGATTGAGTTGTTGAGAAGATTAAAATAGCTATGGTCCTTCGTTTAGTGCTTGACATAGAAAGTGGTCGGAAAAGTTAACTGCCATTTTTATTAGCAGCACCATCTTGAGACTGACTTTTGAGCATCTAATAGACTGGGGGAAAAAAATACTGTTTGTAGTTAACACAAACTTAATTTTCTTTATTTTTGACTTAAAATAGGCTAATGTATACCATGCTAGCACAACAAGTGGAGAGAACAGAGCAATCAAAATTTATAAAACTTCTATTTTGGTGTTCAAAGATCGGGATAAGTATGTAAGCGGGGAATTCAGGTAAGCTCAGATTTTTTTCCCCCAGTCGGTTTAATTTCTTTATCCTAAAAAATTAAAATGATAATTGAAAGGTTGAAATAACAAATATTTTTCTCATTCAAGATTTCGACACGGCTATTGTAAAGGAAACCCCAGAAAAATGGTGAAAACTTGGGCAGAAAAAGAAATGAGGAACTTAATCAGGTGACTGAGCAGGCTGTGCCCTGCATACTGCCCTGGCCGTGGCTCTCAGCAGGTCCCAGTGTGGTTCTGCCTAAGTGCAGGGCTCGTTAGGGCCATTTTGTCCATTAGCTGTGCCAGGGGAAGCAGACGGAACAGCCTTCTGGACAAGTAGGAGCTCCTTTATCGGCTCCATTCTGGAAATCCCTTACAGGAGAATTCTGCCACGATTCACATTTATGCAGCAAGGCGAGATCATTTCAAGAGCCTTGTAAGCCATACTTAGATGCTCGGGGTTTATACTGAGGATAATGAGGAGCTGTTGGAGGATTTTAAGTAGGCAGTTGACACAAATCTGGTGGTGGTGGTGATGCATCACTTTTTAATAGGTGTAGGAGTTTCAGACAACTTTTAGTTCCCCACTCTTTGCTTAGCAGTTTCCTTTTCTGATTTCATCCCAGTTTTGGATACATTTGTTTTATATATTCTCTGTTCCCTCTAACAACTTTGTATCAAGGGAAGGCCTCTTAGCTGAGATCAAGTTTTCTCAAATATTTGTCTCTTTCCAATGTCTTTCAACTTTTTTAAATTTGTACACCTGTGGTAGACATTGGATACTTTAGTACTAATCACATATTATGCGTTTTTAAAGTCCGGTGGAAATCTTTTTGTGCTCAAATAGCAGTTAAGTGTGTGTATTAGTAAGCCAAAGGGGTACTGATGAAAAATACCACAAGTCTTTTGGCTTTTATAAAGGATATTTATTTGGGGTAGAAGCTTATATAAAGTGTAAGTTACTTCCCATACCAAAGTCTGTTGCCATTTGTTGGAGCAAGATGGTTGCCGATATCTGCCAGGGTTCAGGCTTCCTGGGTTCTCTGGGCTCAGCTCCTCTGTTTTCTCCACAAGGTCACCTGTAGACTATGAAGCTCTCTAGTCTTTGCCTCTCCACAAGGCCAACTGTAGACTATCAGGGGACCAGCTCTGTCTCTCCCCGGGGCTCGATTCTCTCTGGGCTCAGCTGCTCTGCTCCTCGATGTGCTTACTTTCTTGGGCTCCCAGCTCAAAACTCCGATCTCCCTTCTCTGTGATGCGATTTCTCCTACTGACATTGTCCAATCAAAGCCTTAATATTTAATCAAGTAAAAGTAAAATCTCTGAATCTAATACACTCTTAATATGCCCAGAGGAAAAGACCAGTTTACAAACATTATCCTGTATTTCTTTTTGGAATTCATCAGTAATATCAAACTGCTACAGTGTGAGTCTATTTTTATTAAGCATTTTTCAGGCTGTTCAAATCAAAAGATAATTGAAGACATATCTCCTCAATTCTAGGATGCACATTTTGTCACATTTTAACATCTGTGGAATCAGTTTGGGTGTGTTGGGCTATGGTATATAATTAATTGCCAATGTTCTGTCATTTTGGTGGTGTATGATGGTGCCCTTTAAAGTCTCTGGTATCTTAGAATTTATGGAAATATATAATTCATTTGGGTGGCCTTGGTGCTCTTTGCTAATAGCAATATTAATCTTACATACTGTGGCTGTTAAATTTATTTTAGATGCTTTTCCAATTTTTCACTTGTCCTTTTATCTGTTAAAATATCACAGGTTAAACACAGCAGAGGTACCATGTCCAGAACCTATAATGCTAAGAAGTCATGTTCTCATCATGGGCTTCATTGGTAAAGATGAC
The DNA here is from genome assembly GCF_030445035.2 of Dasypus novemcinctus. Lineage (NCBI taxonomy): Eukaryota > Metazoa > Chordata > Mammalia > Cingulata > Dasypodidae > Dasypus > Dasypus novemcinctus. The sequence continues at coordinate 39,356,748 of NC_080694.1, forward strand.
ATGTAAGTATGTGCAAGGCCTAATAATTGCATGTTCAGAACCATATTTGTAAGTGCTTTGAATTATCCAATATGTTATTTCCCATTTAAATAGCTTCTTTCATCTTGGAGTATTCTTTTGTGAATCTTTCCCACTTTATTAGTGCATAAGCGTTCTCAATTTATTCTACCTTTTTAAGTCTCAGAATGCCTCAGAATAACATAAAGTTAACCCTGTTTTTGAGGGATGATTTATACAATAAGCTGGGAAAGTGCTTGCTTGTTGACAGCCTTTTGGAATGGTCTGTCTGTAGTGAGACAGATTGTCCTGGGTACAGTTCCCATGATGAGCTACAGAAGAGAAGAGCACGTAACAGTGTTGTGAAAGCAAGAAAACTTGTTGTGGGTCCATTTATCTTCGTTCATTTTATTGCTATTCAAGGCCTGCCCCACTCTTGAAAAATGTCCAGTTATCAGAATCCAAGGCTCGGGAGTTGTACCTGCAGGTCATTCAGTACATGAGGAGAATGTATCAGAATGCCAGGCTTGTCCACGCTGACCTCAGCGAATTTAACATGCTGTAAGTATGCTTGTCCCATCGGTACCTCCCATAAGTTGGTTCATGTTCTTTAAAAAATAAAATCCCAGTCCACAAGGTCATGCTCATTGTCAAGTATTGACATTGGCTTTCACATGGTACGTTGTGGTCTCTGCCTTCAGGGAGCTCTCTCAGTTTGTCAATGAATTACCCACTTTGATCATGATCAGAATTAGGGATTTTGGAAATAAAATTTTAAAGTAGGAAAGTAGTAGTAGTAACATTTTCCCGAAGTTCCCACATCTCTGATCCACAAGGTACCATAACGGGGACGTGTACATCATCGATGTATCTCAGTCTGTGGAGCACGACCACCCACATGCCTTGGAATTCTTGAGAAAAGACTGTGCCAATGTTAATGGTGAGTGGAAATTGGAATTTCTAATAGTTTGTCTATGTTGTTTCTTTCCTCAGTCACGCTATCGGTATAAAATCTTGGCACTAAATCAGTCGTTATGCAGATACTTCATCCGTTTGCCAGAAGATAGTATACTTTGATTTCTCTGTAAAGTAGTTGGAATTACCACCTTTTTCCTCATAAAGATATCATTACTCTCTTTCCTTCTGACAGATTTTTTTTTGAAGCACAAGGTTGCTGTGATGACCGTGCGGGAACTCTTTGAATTTGTCACAGATCCTTCCATTACCCAGGAAAACATAGATGCCTACCTCTCAAAGGTTAGCTGGGGCTAGAGTGGGAAGGAACAGCAGAGGGTAGTAATTGCACCTGTTGGCATTTCTGAGGAACTCCAAGTGCTCAGCGTGCGTTTTATTCATTTGAGGAACTTCCTGAGACTGTGCCCTTCTGAGTGAGTTCACAGATGGGAGTCAAAAACACTGTAAAGAACCAGTGACAGATTCAGGTTTCCTGACTTCAGTCATCTGGCAGGTTTACCTAGACTGTCCAAAATTGTGACTGTTAGCCATTTGGCCGTTGATCCCTTGCCCTCGTCTCCCAGAGGCCTGTCTGAATCATAGACTTCTGTCTGTGCCCGGGTTTTCAGGCTCTAGTCCACCATTTCATACTCTCCTTCCCCTGGGCTGCCTTCCCTGCTCGACCTGTGCCTCGTGAACTGTAAAGCTCGGGGAAATCTGGCAGAAATAATTGTTTGCTTAGTTATATTTCCATAGTAAATAACTCTTGAACAGAAATAGTCACAGTGTATCACTTCTTTCACTAAGTTCCTTTTATTTTTTTTTTCAAGATTTATTTATTTCTTCCTCCCTCATTATTTGCCCTTGCTGTCTGCTTGTCTGTTCTCTATGTCTGTTGGTTGTGTGCTCTCTGTGACTGCTCGTCGTCTTTTTTGTTTTAGTTTTAGAAGGCACCGGGACCTCCCATATGGGAGGGAGGCGCCCAGTCCCTTGAACCACGTTGGCTCCCTGCTTTTTGTGACTCTCATTGTGTTTCATCGTTGTGTCGTCTTGCTGTGTCAGCTTGCTGCACCAGCCCGTCCCGTCAGCTCGTTGTCTTGCTTGTCTTCTTTAGGAGGCAGCAGGAACTGAACCCAGGACTCCCGTGTGGTGGCAGGTGCCCAACTGCTTGAGCCACACCCACTTCCCACTAAGTTCCTTTTAGTTTCATCACTCTGCTAGACCCTGAACTCTTAAAGGACAGGAGTTTTGTTTATTCCTCTGTTGCCAGTGCCAAATCAGTACTTGGCACAAAGAGGTAACCAAATGTGTTAATTGAATAAATAAAAATAGAAGGAAAAAACCCTAGTACCAGTTTTTTTGCTTTTCTAAGATTTATTTATTTTTACACAACTCCCCCTCCACCCCTGTTGTCTGCCCTCTGTGTCCATTCACTGTGTCCGCTTGTGTTCTCATCAGGCGGCACTGGGGATCTGTGTCTCTCTTTGTTGCATCACCTTGCTGCGTCAGCTCTCCGTGTGTATGGCACCACTCCTGGGTGGGCTGCAGTTTCGCATGGGGTAGCTCTCCTTGCACAGGGGCCACTCCTTGCGCAGGGGGCACCCTTACGCGAGGGCATCCCTGCGTGGACCGGCACTCCTTGAACGCAGCAGCACTGTGCATGTGCCAGTCACCACACGAGCCAGGAGGCCCTGGGTTTGAACCCTTGGACCTCCTATATGTTAGGCGGATGCTCTATCTGTTGAGCCACATCCACTTCCCAGTACCAGTCTTTGCTTCTACGTAGTCTGACTAGAACAGAGAACAGATCTTCAGTTTTACGGTAACTCTTTGATTCTCCTCTTTGACTACTATGGGATTAAAGAAAGGTTCCTTCGTTCTTTTGGTCTCACAGTTTTCCTTTAGTAAATATTTTTGCTAATTTAAAAAATCAGTGAAAACAGTGCTCCTTCGCAGGGGATAGGGTCTCCCCCCTGGGCCAGAGAAGAGGAGCTAGATTTGCTGGGTTACTTTGGCCTTGTTGGTGGGATGCTTCCCTGTGCCACTAGAGGTCACCAAGTTCTCTCTTTTGGATGTGCTAAAGAGCTGGTCCCAAAAGAGCGGAGAGAGTTTTTTGGAGAATTGAACTGTCTAGAGGTTGAGTATACAAGAAAATTCTGTTTTCTTTTTAAGGCCATGGAAATAGCCTCACAAAGGACTGAGGAAGAAAGGTCGAGCCAAGATCAAGTGGATGAAGAGGTGAGGTTTATTATGTAGTCTCATCCTTAGAGCACACTTGGATTTCAAGGTCTGTTTTATATTGCTTAGGACATGAACTTGATTTGAATAGATAAGCTGTGTTTTTCTATTTGTTTTGGTGTTTACCCATCTGTCTCTCCCAGTCTCACCCCATCTCAGGGAATTTTTCTTTTTAATCAGAGAAATTATAGGTTTATAGAAATCAATCATAAAATAGAGCTCTCTTATATCATCCTATTATTAACACTGCATTAGTGTGGTATATTTGTTGTAATTGATGAAAGAACAGTTTCATAATTGTATTATTAAGTATAATTGTACTATTAATTATAGTTCATTTATAATAGAGTTTGCTGTATTGTGCAATCCTATGTATTTTTTAAAAATTTCAGTAACATATGTCACCCTCAAATTTCCCCCTTTAACCACGTTCGCATACATAATTGTATGTGAATTAATTGTGTTGTGTTGTTTAATTACATTCACAATGTTGTGCCACCATCACCACTATCTATTACCAAAACTTTATGGTTAACTCAAATAGAAATTATGTACAATTTCAGCATCACCTCTCCATTCTCTACCCTCAACCCAGCCCCTGGTATCCTATACTCCAGATTCTCACTCTAAGTTTGTCTTTTTTAATTCATATCAGTGAGATCACATAATAATTGTCCTTTTGTTTATGTTTTATTTCACACAACATATCTTCAAGATTCATCTATGTTGTATGTATCAGAGCTTCATTCCTTTTTACAGCTGATAAGCAATGTTTTAAAAATGATAGATTATTCCTTGAGACTTGGTAAGATACATAAGCTAACTGAGCCAGGGCTTTCTATCTCCAGCTCCATCATTCCACTCATGGTCTTAGATGGAGAAAAATTTAAAGGGCCTATTGATTCAAGAAGGAAAAGGCTTGTTTTTGGTTTGCAAATGCTAATTTTTTAATGATTTAAATATTGATTCCAGCAACAGTGTCGATTTTAGATACTCTTTGAAGATAAAATAATTTTAGTGTAGGGAGTGTTAGTGTATTTTTTGTAACAGATCGATAATAGGTATTTTTGGAATCTATTTTTAAATTCTCACAGCTAATTTGATAATTGAATCAGTTCATAATTGTGAATAATTTTGAATTGAGGCTACATCATCAGCAGTTCTCTACCGTTATGCACGATAGCACCATGGGATGATGTTCCCGTGTAAGAACACATTTCTGTGTAAGGCAGAGCCAGGGAATGCTTGCTCCGCTAAGGCCATCCCTTTCTCTCCTGCTGAGAAAAGCTTTCTGGAATGCAAAACGCGGGAGGGTGGGACAGAGGGGAGAGGCATGTTGCTCTAAGGATAACCTTGAACAGCTCTAACTTTTTTTCTTCTTTAAAACAAGTTGTGTGCAAAATTGAGCGCTTTCTTGTAAGTAACCAATTACTTTTGGCACACAACACAGCAAGTGTGACACCAGCGTATGTAGGCAGCTTGGCTGAGAATCGGTGTTGAGGATGATGATGGTAGATTCCCACATGACCTAATGGGGCTGAGGGTGCTCAGTGAATCTGCTAATTATTTGAACAACGTTCTAAATTTTGCTTTTCCTCTGGATCATGGTTAGGTGTTTAAGCGAGCATATATTCCCAGGACCTTAAATGAAGTCAAAAATTATGAGAGGGATATGGATATAATGATGAAATTGAAGGAAGAGGACATGGCCCTGAATGCCCAGCAAGACCAGGTGAGTAGCTGGGTTTATTCTAGCAAGTGAGACTACAAACGAGCAAGACTGTCCCCAACCTGGTGGAGCCTTTAAAGTTCCTCTGACCTTGAGTCTTGGCTTCTGAGCTAGTGAAATGGCAGGTTCTCTTTGCATTAACACTTTGCTGTAATGCTGTGTACTTGGTTGTGAAGTGATTTCATTGGTATTTATGAGAGGGAACGAGCATCTCAGTCCAACAGACTATAATTAACAGAGAAAAGATGTGAATAGAAGGCTAGGCAATTTTTTTTTTCTGTTAAAGCTTTTGTCAACCAAGAAGCAAAATTGGGGCTATTATGTAGGTTCTCATATAACAAGAGAAAACAAATTTCCAGAAAATTTTTGAGATGAAAAATATTTTAGGGGAGTGGATGTGGCTCAAGTAGTTGAGCGCCTGTTTCCCACATGGGAGGTCCTGGGTTCAGTTCCTGGTGCCTCCTAAAACAACAGCAACAACGAAAACAAGCAAATGAAAAACCAACTTAGGGGAGCCGGTGTGACTCAGTGGTTGAGCACCAGCTTCCCACATATGAGGGCCCCAGTTCAATCCCTGGCCTCCAGTTACTTCAAAAAAAAAATAATAATTGAGTACAGTTTTTTGGCAATGTAAATCGATAATGAGAAGAATGGAATTCTTTGGGGGAGAGGATGACATTTCACGTAAATGGGTTTCAAAGTTAGTGCTTTCTACCATCAAATTGATTGTAAACATTCATCTGTAAGAACTTTTATAATAGATCATGGTCTGTACAAAACCAGGTGGTATGTGGGGTTTGGCCTGTGGCCATAATTTGCTGACCCCTCTTATAACTGGTGGGCAAGAAGAACAACTGAATTATAAACTTACTATGGTACTTTGAGATCAATTTCAGTCACAAGATATTGTTTAGCCCATTTGATATTGCAAGGCATTTATTTCACTATCTAATCTTATGTTGATTTTTGCTTTTTTTTCCTTTTTGGTTATAAGATTCTATACCAAACTGTAACAGGACTGAAGAAAGATCTATCAGGAGTCCAGAAGGTATGAAGAGCATGTATGACTGTTCATTTGTGTAAAAACCCTTTTAATGGTATAAATCTTTGTTAATGAAAAGTATTAGAATTATGTTAACAATGAGCATTTCATATTATTAAATAAGAAGGCTTTCAAAAGTCCCTGAGCATTTTCAGAAAGACCACAGAGCAGCCACTCTTCTTCTCTTGGGGGTTAACTCTTCCAAGTCACAAGAGAGAAGCATGGATGTGTTTCATTTATTTTTGTTCTGTCTGGATTGTTCTGCTGTGGTAGGAGAGGCATTTACTACTGCTGTGTCCTGGCTTTCATCTGTGAAGTTACTGATGATAGCCATGTGTGTCTTGATGTCACAGCCCCTTTATAGACACGAGCAGATGGTCTCAGCAGGTGTAGCATGGCGTGGAGCAACCTCGTGAGTGCAGCAGTCTTCCAGCAGGACGTTCCTGGCCTGCTTTTTTTTCTTAAAACGATCTTTTTTTGTTTTACATTATAGAAGAATTAAATAATTGAAACTTAGCCAGTAATAAAGGCAGTTCTTATTTATTTCCATCTTCTTAAAGTCTTAAATAAAAGATGGCGGTTTGTTTTTTTTGAAAATTTTCTGTGCCTTTTCTCTGGAAAGAATTGAACTGTGGGAATTCCGGTATTCTGCATTTCTGAGTTATGTGTTATAGGTATTATAGGGCAGTTGTGTTTTGAATTCCAGAGCATGGAGATTTCGTTGCAACTGACTAGAAAAAAAAATTTTTTTAACCACTAAGTAAATTTTTAAAGAAGTTTTGTTGTGGTAACAGATAAATACCATAAGATTTGCTGCCTCCAGGCTGCCTCCCTGATGCTGATGCCCTGGTTTTGATGGTTCAGTACAGGATGTTATTTTTCAAAGTCTTTCTGCAAGACCAAAATGTGGAGGTAGCTGATTGGTTTAGAATAACATGATTCTGTATGATTTTCAAGGTCCCTGCCCTCCTAGAAAATCAAGTTAAGGAAAAGACCAGTTCTGATTCAGAAGATGCTGGAAGCTCTGAGTGCTCCGACACAGACTTGGAAGGGCGAGGAGACCATCCCTGCTCCAAGACACACACCCCTGACGCTGCAGTTGATAAAAAGGTTAGCTAAGAACTTAAATTCTCTTTTTTGTACACATGGTAGCATGGCTACTCCTTTTTTTTATTCTCTTTTTCTTATATTAGAGAAGTTGTAGTTTACAGAACAATCATGCATAAAATACAGGATTCCCATATACTACCATATTATTTTTAATGCCTTGCATTGGTGTGGAACATTTGTTACCACTGATGAAAGCACATTTTTAGTATTTTGCTATTAACTGTAGTCTTTGGCTTAACTTATGATTCATTGTTTGTGTAATATATAGTTCCATGGGTTTTTCTTTTTTCTTTTTTATTCTGTTACCATATATACAATCTAACATTTTCCTTTTTAACTACATTGAGATATATATTTCAGTGTTTTTAATCTCATTCAAAATGGCATGTTAGCCTCACCACCATCCATTACCAAACATTTCCATCGTTCCAAATAGGAACCCTGTACATTTGAAGGCTTAACTTCCCATTCCCTGTCCCCACCCTGTCCCTTGGTAACCTATCTTCTAGTTTCTATGAGTTTTCTTATTCTAATCATTTCCAATCAGTGAGATCATACAATATTTGTCCTTTTGTGTCTGTCTTATTTCACTCAACATGATGTGTTCAGGGTTCATCCATATTGTCATATATATCAGGACTTCATTCCTTTATACAGCTGAATACTATTCCATTGTTGTAAGTGCAGTCACTCTTCATTTCTTTTTGTTTGGATATCCAGCTAGATTACAGTGGCTGTAAACATTGTAAGTGCCTGTGATCTTAGTTTCGAGTCCTAAGTATGAACCTTGCTTTTGGTAATTATTGGGCTTTTCTGTTAGCTTTTTGAGCACTGCAAAAAGAGAGAACACAATATATTCAGTACATTGATTAGAAATGGTTACCGTTCATGCGAATTAAAAACAATGCTGGAGTTGACCCACGGTGATATACCAAAGAATCATTTCAGTGAAGATTTGTAGCCACGAGTTTCCAGAATCAACCAAACACGATTTGTTCAACCATTAGCTGTTGAAGTAAGGGACCGTGCTGATTGAGTGTGCACCTGACTGCTGTGTAACTGTTATCCTTACACCTTAGTTTTACCCTTTAAACCTTAGACCTTGTGTGTGCTGAGACTTCTGAGGGGCATACTCAACTCACTGGTACATTTTCTATACCTACTAGAAACATTTTCTTTCCAACCTATATTTCAGTTAGCTATGGAACTGGTGAAGGACAGTAGTTGCAAGCCATTTAATAACATCCCCCAAGGTATTTCTTTTTGGTTATCTTCAAATTTCTACCAAGGAAAGCTTAAAAGACAGTTTTCATCTGAAATTCCACCACCAAACCGTACTTATTTCCATTTTTTCATACTACACTCCCCTTTTATCCTTTTATATACTTTTTAATTTAATTTTAATAAAATAAATGAATACTCACTAATGCAAAGTGTCAACAATGGATGTTTATGGGAATGCTGTATTTTTTATGATTTTCCTGTATACTTTCCCTGCATACTTAAAATTTCTTGAATTAAAATTTATTTTTAAAAATAGGACATATTTTACAGACCTGTGTATTGGGTATTTTAAATGAGGTAATCCATGTAAAGTGCTTCACACATTCCCGAGCACATAGAATCTCTCAATAAATGCTGGCTACTAATGTTAAAAAACGAAACAATACAACAGAATAAATAAAAATATGCTATCATCCGTCATAATAAATGTTCCACACCAATGCAAGGTATCAGTGGTGGGGTGGCATATGGGAATCCTGTATTTTATGCATGATTATTCTGTAAACCCACAACTTCTCTAATAAAAATATTTTTAAGTAAAAAAAAAATCTATATGAATGCTTTTAATGGAATTTGCACTTTTACAGGAAAGAAAAAAGATGTTCAAGGAAGCGCAGAGAGAGAAAAGGAAAAGCAAAATTCCTAAACATGTGAAAAAAAGAAAGGAGAAGACAGCCAAGATGAAAAAAGGCAAATAGAACCAGAACTGTCCTGTGTACAGTCATTTTCCATCAGTTACTTTTCTTACCTGAACTTTGAGCTGCACCTGAAAGATCAGTTAGTGCTTTAAGACAAATTGTTATTACGACAGTTTCTAAAGACTGATTTCAGTTGTTTTCATGTAATTATGTAAAAAGCTTTAAGCTCTATTGTGTAGGTCCAGTCCCTGGCTCTGCCTGGTGTTGATGAGAGATTTATTTAAGCTACTATTTTAATGAAGAACTTTGTACATTTTTATTTTTATACTTTTTTCCTGCAGATAAGTGATTTTGAAGCATTGTAAATATGTAAGTGTAGTGACTACCCATAACCTTTATTTAAGTGTGAAGGCATTTTGGACAAACTTGGAAAAATTGGTTTTGTTTTGTTTGTATTTGCCAAAGACCCTTCTGAAATCAATTGATTATAAGACCATACTTTAAATGTAAGGGAGTTTCACCTATATATGAGACTTCCCTTGGCTATTGATTAATCAACTGCTGAAAATCTGTTCCATTGACGATAATTTGTAATACACTTACTCTACATCTGTAATTCTTTTTTGAACTAGGACTTCCCAGTTCGTAAGCTATTTCACATTTCAGTATGGTTCTTTAGAACCATTTAGTGTGTTCATTCTTTCATCAAATATTTGAGTCTTTTAGGTACTGGGGATATAGGAGTAAGCAAAACAAAAATTTACTGCCTTCAGGTAGTTTGCATTTTAGTAAGCATTAAACAAAATAAGTAAGCAGTGTATTGGCAAACCATAAATTCTACAGCGAGAGATAATGCAAGGAGATGTGAAGGCTTGCAATTTTAAGTAGGGTTCTCAGCAAGGCCATACCAAGATGGTAATATTGGGAAGAAGGAAGCCATGTGCTTATCAGGAGGAAGAGCGTTCCAGGCAGAGTAAACAGCAAGTGCAAAGGTCCTGAGGCAGAAACGTGACTGACTGTTCCAGAATCAGGGCTTGGAGCATCATAATTAAGGGAGGAAGTGGTAGGTGAGTTCAGATAGCATAGGCCTTTTAGGTCTGAGTTTGAGTTGGGAAGGTGATAGAGGGTTTTGAGCAGAGGAATATGAGCTGACTCTTTATTAAAAGGACTTCTCTGGCCTCTAGATAACAAGGATCTAGGGTGGAAGATCAGTGGGGTGTTTATTATAGTAATCCAAGTGAGAGATGATGATGGCTTGGTCTAGGATGGTAGCAGTGAAAGTGGAGAGAAGTGGTTGGCTTCTAAACATAGCCCAAAGATAGATTGACTACTGGATATGCTACACAATCTACTGGATGTGCTACAGAGATGTTTGAGGACTGTGGTAGAAAGAGGGAAGGATGACTTCCAGGTTTATGTCCTGAGCAACTGAAGGGATGGAGTTGCCACCTACGATGGGAAGGAATGGGTGGAGCAGATTGGGGGATGGGAGAGTGATGAAATCTTCTGTCGAGACAAAGCACACATGTCGAAAGAAATGATCTATTTAAAAACTTTTTTTTTTCACTATATACTTTATGCTAGAAATGGTTTTTTTTTAGCCATTGCGTTCAGAAATGATTACTGTAAATAAGCCTTACTTTCCACTTAAACTGAAACTTGCACTTTGAGTGTTAGTGGGGTTTAGGGCAAAGGGCATCAACTGGATTTATAAAATTTTGTCAAATTTTATTAAGTTTATAATATCCTCCCTTTCTGACTTTACAGAAGTTAAAAATACAAAATATAATTTCATTGAAACACTAAAGTAGGCCCTTCAAAATACCCTACAAGTAAACACAACAAAACAAAAGTCAAACACAGACTTTGCAATCCTGCTCAAATTTGGGGTTCTGTCTTCAAGATCCTCAAAACCTTGTATTTGGTTCGGTCTTACTCTCTGACAAGGTGTATCCTCATCAGATGGCTCAAGCTCCTCAGAGCTGTCTTTTGGTGAGCCAAGTGCAATTTCTAACTTTGGAGTCAATTTCACACAAACACAAAACTAAGCAAAATTTGTGTCAAGATTTAGGGACAATTCATTCTTTTTTACATTGCTACTGAGGGAAAGTTGCTTGTAAAATGTCAGGGTATGGGGTTGTAGAGTGATTTTAACGTGAGCGATATGATACCCTTCTTGCTGATGTGTCGGGTTTCCGGGGCTATATTTGAATCCTGGGCTATAAGGCTGTGGCTTGGTAATGATCTCTGGCAGAATTCTTGCCAAACTTGTCTAGGGTTGCGTTTCCCTTGTTTCTACCCTTCTCATCCAGAAGGCTTGGAAGAAGTAGTCTGTTCGTAGGCCGAGTTCCAGGGCTACTCACTGACTTGGATTGCAGTTGAACTTGAATTGCTGGACAGGATATTAGTGGTAATGGATTATTGGCTGTACAGTTATTTTCCATTTGTTGAGACAAGGTTTCTGGGCCCAAAGCCTGGGACATAATTTTGTCAGGTATAGATGTATCTTTCCTCATACTTTGTTGGGTTTCTAATCCCTCCAAATTTGATATTTCTACAAGTTTGCTGGGAGAAATCTGGATACTTTTCCTTAATGCACAAGGCATCGTTTACTTGCTATGCTGGGGTAGTTCTCTTTCTTTGATAAAAGCAGACCTTCTGTCAGCCTGAGGAGGAGCCCAGAGCTCCACCATTTGAGCGTTGTCTTTGAGGAGAGAAGAACCGTGGCACCTGCTTACCTAGATCTGATCAAATAATAATCCATGGTTCTCAACCGACATCAAGTTATCTTCTGCTGTAGCTGTAACTTGATGAGGATGAACTCATGATGAACTTGATGAAGATGAACTCAAGGTTGAAAATGTTTGTACTTGGTCCTGAGAGTCTGAGAAGATCTCTACTTTTCAAGAGTAGTCTGTTGAATTCAGTGCGAATAGATTTCTGCTTCTTGGCTGTGGGGCTGTCCTGTTCTGTGGCTGTGATTTCTTTAACCATATGGTTCAGAAAATTAAGGAAGGATTCAAGTAAAATCCATCCAGAAGCTGGTGGAAATTCACTTGAAGATCTCAGGTGTTATAGGCTCTGTATGATGACATTTCTAAAACCTTCGTTTTCGAAGCACGACAGTTTTTCTAATTTTTGTCTAAAGCATAGTAAAGATCCTCAACATTCAGAGCTTTAGTTTGACTTCTGAGATTTACTTTTTGATGATGAAAGAGTTGCAAGGATCAGCAGCTTGAGCAAATTCTATTCCTCATGCGTAGTTTCCCGTGAAGATTTTTTGTGACCACGTGGAATGGCTGAGGTTTCAGCCATCAGTGGTTATAACAAGTACTCACCATGTTCCTCCCCTTGGATTAAGTTACCACATTGCCTGCATTTTGGTTGGAGTTTTGTTTTGTTTTTTCCAGTTTCTTTTTTTTTTTTAATTTAATTATTATTATTATTTTTTTAATTACATTATGAAAAATATGAGGTCCCATTCAACCCCACCGCCCCCGCCCCCCACTCCCCCCACAGCAACACTCTCTCCCATCATCATGACACATCCATTGCGCCTGGTAAGTTCATCTCTGAGCATCACTGTACCCCATAGTCAATGGTCCACATCATAGCCCAGACTCTCTCACGTTCCATCCAGTGGGCCCTGGGGGGATCTATAATGTCCCGTAATTGTCCGTGAAGCACCATCCAGGACAACTCCACGTCCCGAAAACGCCTCCACATCTCATCTCTTCCTCCCCACACCCAGCAGCCACCATGGCTACCGTTCCCACACCCATTCCACATTTTCTCTGTGGACATTGGATTGGTTGTGTCCATTGCACATCTATGTCAAGTGAGGGCTTAGATTCCACATGGGTACTGGATGCACTCCTCCCGCTTCCAGTTGTAGACACTCTAGGCTCCATGTTGTGGTGGTTGACCTTCTTCAACTCCATGTTAGCTGAGTGGAGTAAGTCCAGTAAATCAAAGTGTAGGAGCTGAAGTCTGTTGAGGCTGTGGGCCTGGGTGTCATATTATCAGTCCAGAGATTCAAATCCCCTACATATATCTTAAACCCAGCACCAACTACAATTCCAATAAAGTAGCATGCAAGTCTTGTGAAAAGAGATCCCCTCTGAGTCCAATTCCATCACGCAGAAACACCAGCTCCAAAGAAGGGCCATGTGTCATGGCAGTGAACCCCTTCTGCCATGACCATAGAACCCGTGGGTCTCTTTATCCCTCAAAAGAACCAATACCTGGGGTTGTATCTACCTTATCTGTCTCTTAGACTCTGTTCAGTTGTACATAGGGGTATTCCTTCTGACAACCTCCAGACTTTTTTAGAGACTCACAGCCTTATAATCTCATTTCTCCTTTCCATTTCCCCCTTACATTAGGTCAAACAGCTTCCCGAAGTCATGTTATTATATGTAGACAGGTATATTCTGCTGTTCCGCATTGAATCTTTAATTCAAGGTCATTTTCTAGTTGCTTCTTCAGCTGGTATGTGGTAGTGATCCCTCGGTGCCAGAGAGGCTCATCCCCGGGTGTTGTGTCCCACGCTGGGGGGAATGCATCGCATCTACACGCTGAGTTTGGCTGTGAGAGTGGCCACATTTGAGTAACATGAAGGCTGTCAGGAGGAAACCCCCAGGCACAATGCTACTCGAGGCCTTGTTCTTATTGCAGGTGTATAGGCTCAAAAGTGTAACCATTAGTATCACGAGCCCACTGTTGGGCCCTCCTTCCTTCCTGGTTCTTGCCGTTGCACCTGGAGGATTGCCGCTGCTCTCCCAGGGCCCACAACAGTGACCCCCCGGCCAGGAGCCCAGTACCCCCCCAGCTGTTGTTTTTGTTTCCACTATGAGTATATATAGACATTACCATATACCCTGGGCATATGCCCTGTATAACTCCCTGTCAACCATATATATCCTGTCAATAACATCCCATATCAGTATTCCTCCGCTGCCATTGTTGAACCACTCTGTGATCCAAAACTTCCCGTAAAGTGAATCCCAACATAATGTCAGCTTCAGAAGAGTCTTAGATCACCGAAATTCATATATACAATATACAGTATTTCCCCAGATCCACCATAAAACCTTTTCCCTTGCACAGCAATAATCTTTTAACTTATTCATATCATATTTCCTGAAACTGATGTACAGATTCCAAAACTATAGTTTTCAAACAAGGTGACATTTGTGCTGGTTGGAGTTTTTAACTTCCATATCCTTTGGGTTTGTGTTGCCTTGGACATAAAAGGCTTTTTATAAATGCTCCAGAGGAAATCCTAATTTCTGGTGTCAAATCATTTAAGGAAATTCCAAAGGGAAAGATGGCTCTCTTGTATCTGTATCCTCCAGAGATCTTAGTCCCAGTTGATGGTGGTGTGGGAGCTTCTGGATTTGGATTTAGAGAATCTGGACTTGAATTTGGAGAATTCTTGACTTTGGTTTTCTGCTTCTTCATTTTCTGAGTCACTCCACATGCCTCTGCCTTGATTGCCCACAGATTGTGAGACCACAGATTGATTGTGGTCTCGAAGGGGAGCTAGCCCTCTTACAGTTCCAGGAGCCATGCTGCCACACGGTCTTTCTCTAATGTTTTTTCAGCATGGTAAGGCTGTCTTCTAATGTACGAGGAGATCTAGCTCCAGATCTCTGAGGTAGGTATGCATGGCTTGTATGGGTGCTTCATATTAGTTTTATTTAAAGGCTGGTCAACTTTTCCTTCGTCAGTTGAACTTGTGGCCTTTACAAAGCCTGGGTATAGCTCTCTTGGGGTCATATAACTTGGCAGTGAAAAGCGGTCCTTTGGGACCAAAGAATTGTTGGAGTCAGGATGCTAGACTAAGCTGGAGAGAAAGGAGGTCAGAGGGTGGGCTCTTTAAAATTTCCGTTCTTGAGGGTTGCACTTTTGTGGGCAGTGTTGACAGGGCAGTTTGTGTGTGAGTGGCTACAGCCAGGTAGCCCACAAGCATAGAAACCTAGAAGGTCAAGGAGCTGAAGCCGGGATTTGGGAAGGGTCCTCTGTATGGATGTTTAGATCACCAGGAATTGTGGCAGGCATGGTTTTAGAGTGTCAGTGAGACACATGCTTAGAGGGAGTGAGGACGGAAACTGGGGGGCCCTGAGGAGGGAGCAGCACAAAGAGGCGACATGAGTGGTGCCTGATGATGTGAGATGAAGAGGATGGTAGGGGCAGCAGTGGCCCAGAGGGGATCCAGAGTTGGGTGGAGTCAGGAAAAGGGAACCCTCACACATTAGTTGAGGAAACAAGGTGATTTTCCTGCTGGTGTCCAACATAAGTTCCCAAGGGCACCATGGAGGGGTTTCAGGAGAGACAGAAAAGGCGGTCTCCTTTTTTATTTGCCCCCAGGTGCTGGCCCATTGGTTTCTCAGACCCTGATGCCATTACGTGGACAAATGCTGTGATTGCTGTAGTGGTCATAGCAGCCCCATCTCATAGTTATTGAGATGGACAATGCGAAAAGCTGGTAGGGACCTGACCTAGTGGGCAGATCGCACCGGTCATGAGCTGCTGGTCAGGAGGAATGGGATAGCAGACGCTCACGTGCTCCTGATGTGACGCGAAGGAAGTACAGGGGACGGTGAAGTACCTCTTCTCTCCCCAGGAGTATTGAACCTGAACTTGTGTCTTCTCTAGATATTATATACAAATGTTATATATATTCATAGAAAACACAGGAGGAGTCTAAACAATGCTAGGGGGATACAATCAGCCAAACCCAGAATAAGGGAAATTCTGTAATAAGGAATGGAGGGGGAACAATTATGAAAATATTTAAGGAAATGTGAGAGACATGTATCCCAGTGCCATGGACTTCATTTGGATCTTAGCTGGATGAAACCCTTGGTAAAAAGGTGGGTTTCTTTTAGACAAGTGGGGAAAATTTTAAAGTGGGGTATTAGATGATACTAAGGAATTTTATGGGATATGGTGGTGATGTAGTTGTATTTAGAGGAAGTCCTGGACTTTTTGTGGGTGAAATGAATAGGATGTCTGAAATAGCTTTAAAATGTTCCATCCCTCCTTAAAGGAAAGTAGTGGTGGTAGAAGAAACAAGAAGAGCAGAATCGTAACTGTTAAAGCTGAGTAATGGGTACGTTATATTTCGATTTCTGTGTATAAAAATTGCTACAAGAAATTGTTCTGAAAAAATGAAGTGTAAGGTATATTACGCTCTTGCAGGACTTCTCACATAGTATATGAGTGGCTGTCTACTTTGTGGACTAAAGAGATGTGTCTGGGCAGTATGGTCATGTCGACTGGTGCTGGCCTGGCTTCGTGTCCCTTGAAAGGCCCTTTGGGTTCTGAAATTCAGATTCTGCTAAGCAGGTCCAGTTAGAGAATTTGCATATTGAGCAAATGGCCAGTAGAACTAAGTTTTGCCAAATCTGATGGCTTGTTTTAAAATGGCGTCACCTTCTGGGTGAGACCTCTCCTAACCACTCCATTTGGAATTGCAGCCTGCCCCCTTTCCCACCTCACCCACACGCCTTACTACCTTTACATAATTTTTCTATAGCTCCTCTCACATTCTACTTGACTACTAAATTTATTTATATATATGCTGTGTCTTCCCTCAACCCCCAACCTCTGACTAGAATGTAAGCTCCATAAGAGCAGATATTTTTGTCTTTATTTTGTATCTCAGCACCCTACAATAGTGCCTGGAACATAGTAAATGCTCAATAAACACTTGAATGAATAATACGCTGTGTTTCTTGAACCAAGATGAGCCTCTTGCATCAATTGGCCACATCCCTCTTGATCATAAAAATGAAGAGAAGCAGATGTGGATCTCTTGATCCACATCCTTGGATGTGGGCCACCCCTTCTGTAATGCCCAGCCTCTGCAGCAGCTGTCGGGCAGAGGGATGCCCCCGCACCCAAGTCAGTTTTGTCATCAGCCGCATGACATTCATCTAGCACTCACCAGCAGAACAGATGCATTATTTTTTTTTTATTAGAGAAATTGTAAGTTTACCAAAAATCATGCAGAAAGTACAGAATTCAAATAAATGCCCCTCACGCACAGTTTACCCTATTACTAACACTTGGTGTGGTACCTAAGTACAATTGTTGAAGTACTGTACCACTAACTATAATCTATAGTTTACCGTAGGGTTCACTGTATTGTACAGTTCTATGTTTTTTTAAATATATTTTAATTCTGGTAACATAAAATACAACCTAAAATTTCCCCCTCTAATCACATTCCAGTATACAATTAAGTGGTTAATTATCTTGACAATTTTGTGCTACCATCACCACCATCCATTACCAAAGCTTTTCTTTTATCCCAAACAAGCTATACCAATTAAACGTTCCCCATTCCCTACCCCCACCCTGGCCGCTGGTAGCCTGTATTCTAGTTTCTGACTCTAAATTTCTGTACTTCTGTTTCATTGAGCTCATACAATATTTGTCCTTTTGTGTCTGGCTTATTTTGCTCAATGTGATGTCTTCATCTGCCATGTTGTCTCATGTATCAAAACTTCCCTTTTTATGGCCAACGAAAATTTTGTTTATCCATCTGTTGATGGGCACTCGGGTTGCTTCCATCTTTGGGCAATAGTGAATACTATGTTATAAACTTTGGTGTGCAAATATCTGTTCAAGTCCCTGTCATCTCTTTGTTATATATGTAGAAGTGGGATTGCTGGGTCATATGGTAATACTATACGTAACTTTCTGAGGAACTGCCAGACTTTTCCACAGTGGCTGTACCATTTTCCATTCCCACGATTAATTTGGGTTCCCATTTCTTCATATCCTCTCTTGTTATTCTCCATTTGTTTAGATAGTAGCCATTCTAGTCAGTGTAAAATGGTATCTCATTGTGGTTTTGATTTGCATTTCTTTGATTGCTATTGACGTTGAGTGTCTTTTATGTGCTTATTGGCCATTTGTATACCTTCTTTGGATAAATGTCTATTCAAGTCTTTGGCCCATTTTAAAATTAGTTTGTCTTTTTATTGTTGAGTTGTAGGATTTCATTATTCTGGCAATTAAATGCTTATCAGATGTGTGGTTTCCAAAAACTTTCTCCCATTCTATAGCTTGTCTATTCATTTTCATGCTGATGTCTTTTGATACGCAAAAGTTTTTAATTTCAGTGAAGTCTTATTTTTTTCTTTTGTTCCTTTTTTTTTTTTTTTTTGAGGTCCTGGGGCCAGGGATTGAACTCAGGACCTCATGTGTGGGGGAAGCCTGCACTCAACCAGTAAGGCACATCGGGTCCCTTAAGTTGGTCCTTTTGTTTGTTTGCTTGTTTTTCCTTTTTTTTTTTAGGAGGTACCATGGATCAAACCTGGGACCTTCCATGTGGGAAGCAGGTGCTCAGCCACTCGAGCCACATCCTGTTCCCCTGTTGCTTGGCTTTTTTTTTTTTTGTCTTTATTTTTTTAATATTACATTAAGAAAATGAGGCCCCCGTATACCCCCCACCCCCATGTTGCTTGGCTTTTTTGATGTAAAGTCTAAACATTGACTAACACAAGGACCTGAAGATGCTTCCTTATATTTCTTCTAGGAGTTTTATAGTTTTGGTTCTTATATTTTGGTCTTTGATACATTTTTAGTTAATTTTTGTATATGGTGTGAAGTAGAGATCCACTTTCATTCTTTTTCATATGGACATCCAATGTTCCCATCATTGTTTGTGAAGGTGAGACTTCTTCCCCTACTGAGTGGACTTGGCACTCTTGTCAAAAATCAATTGGCCATAGATGTGAAAGGTTGTTATACTATTTTGATTACTGTAGCTTTGTAAGAAGTTTTAAGATCTGGAAGCATGAGCATTCCAACTTTGTCCTTGTATTTCAAGATAGTTTTGGCTATTTGGGGTCCCTTACCCTTCCATATAAATTTGATGATTGGCTTTTCCCATTTCTGCCAAAGAAGGCCGTTGGAGTTTTGATCAGGATTATGTTAAATCTGTAAATCATTTTGAGTAGAATTGACCTGTTAACTATGTTTAGTCTTCTGATCCATGAATTTGGAATGTACTTCTATTTGTTGAGGTTTTCTTTGATTTCTTCCAGCAATGTTTTGTAGTTTTCTGTGTACAAGTCCTTTGTTACATCCTTGGTTAAATTTATTCCTAGGTATTTGAATCTTTTCGTCGCTCTTGTAAATGGAATTTTTTAATTCCCCTTCAGCTTGTTTATTACTGCTGTGTAGAAACACTACTGATTTTTGTGTGTTGCTCTTGGACGCCGCCACTTTGCTTATTAGCTCTAGTGGTTTTGCTGGAGATTTTTCAGAATTTTCTATATATAAGGTAATGCCATCTGCAAATTAGGAAAGTTTAACTTCTTTCCCAATTTGGATGCTTTTTCTTTTTCTTGCTAAATTGCTCTAGCTAGAACTGTCAGTAAGTGTTGAGTAACAGTGGTTATAGCGGGCATCTGGTCTTATTCCTGATCTTAGGGAAAAAGCTTTCAGTCTTTAATCATTGAGTTTGGTGTATGCTGTGTGTTTTTCATATGTATCCCCTTTATCACATTGACGAAGTTTCCTTCTATTCCTAGTTTTCTGAATGCTTTTACCAAGAAGGGGTGATAGAATTTGTCAGATGCTTTTTTTGTGTGTCAATTGAGATGATCGTGTGTTTTCTTTCCTTCTCTTAATGTTGATTTTCTTATGATGAACTACTCTTGCATACTTGGGATAAATCAGAACAGATGCATTTTAAACTAGACTAAGACTAAGTAATATAACTGTTAATTTGACTGTGACAATGTGAGACCATTTGACTGTACTTCAGAGTGCTGTCAAAAAGTGTGTTGAGGCGGTGGACTTGCCCGGTGGTTAGGGCGTCCATCTACCACATAGGAAGGCCACGGTTCAAACCCTGGGTCTCCTTGACCCGTGTGGAGCTGGCCCATGCACATGCTGATGTGTGCAAGGAGTGCCCTGCCACACAGGGGTGTCCCCGCGTAGGGGAGCCCCACGCACAAGGAGTGCTCCCCATAAGGAGAGCCGCCCAGCGCGAGAGAAAGTGCAGCCTGCCCAGGAATGGCGCCGCACACACGGAGAGCTGACGCAACAAAAAGAAACACAGATTGCCGTGCCACTGACAACAACAAGAACAGACAAAGAAGATGCAGCAAATAGACACAGAGAACAGATAACCGGATTGGGGGTGGGGGAGAAATAAATATTTTTTTTAAAAAAGTGTATTGACTAATGGATTACTGAATCCCGAATCACCACAATCAAATGGGAAACGTTTTGAAAGGCTTCTATTTCTCCATCTCTTCCCAGATGTTACAGACTGAAAATTTTTGAGATATGTTGATGATTTCAAAAGATGATCCTGAATTTAAATAAGACCTCTCCTTGAGCAGCTGACCAATTCCCACAGCAGTGCGAAACCATCATGATACTTTAACAGGGCTTGAAATAGTGCCCCAGGTCTGGGGGATTCGTGTGATTATTAGTAGGTATTTGCTCTGGCCCAATACATTCTGCCTTAGCATATACACACTGACAAGACTTACTCAAGGGGTCTGGGGGAGCCAACTGTAGCCCTGGAACTCACCCTTGGCTGTTGCTGGTATCCAGCTGTCAAACTGGATAAGTCACTTTAGTTTTGGAAAAATTCCTCATCTATGAATTGAGGGAATTAGACCAGATAGTCATAAAGTTTTCTTCTTTAAAATTTTGTTATTC